>NC_056472.1:27666489-28028989 GCF_008729295.1 Plectropomus leopardus
CTAACAGAGACAGAGCACACAACCGACAACATGGGAAAATATATCAATCAAATTAAAATGGAAGTCGTGCATTCAGAGATGAACGAATGAATAAATGTTAGTAATATGATAATTTACTAATATTTATTCATTCATTCATTAACACATAACTAACACATCTAACTTTGCTGTTAAACAGGTTTTTAAGGTTTAAATATTAAAATGAATGTACAAATAACAGTATCATTTGACCCTTCAAAACCTGGAAAAATGGCTTGATTTCTTTCAAAAACATCGGGAAAACAGTTTTTAAAAAAAATTTAAAACTGTAACACAAATATACATCAGAGAGAGAGAAATAATTTTAAAATTACATGCTTTAACTTTCTTTTTTTCTTACTTAATCCCATGTCAGTTAATCCCATGTTTTTAAATAGACATTTAAAGTATAAACTGTTATTCGTATTTTCACCAGTTACTATGGATTCAGGATTTGTCAGATCTGTGCAGTTTGGTGAAATGATGATGATGATATCACACAGGAATCTTTAACGATATTATCAAAAGGTATTGTCAGAAGTGGGATTCGAACCCACGCCTCCATTCGGAGACCAGAAGTCCCGTTTCTCAGGAAGGATTCACCTTGAGTCTGGCGCCTTAGACCACTCGGCCATCCTGACAACTGCGTTACAAGCGGACGGAACAAACATATAAATATTTACAAACTGACGAGTCCGGTTCTGTTTTTGATATATTATCATTAAATGTATATGTGGTATTATATGTAGTTAACCTCTGTGGCCCCCGCATTGCTATTTCTTTTCTGTTGACGCCGTAAATATCCAGCAGGGGCGCCAGAAAGTCATTTAAAATGCACTTCCGGTGGTCAAACACGTGACTCCCGCGCCCATCCTACTACATAACCACCCGCCTGTCATCCTTATGAAACGAAGACCTTAAACCGTGTTTTCTTCTCCACATTTAACTCAACAGCCTGCAGACACGTTTGTGTTTATGAGAAATATGTCGATTTACCGGAACGCCGTTTGGTTTGTGAAAGGACTGCAGGAGTACACAAAGTAAGTGTATTTTCTACTGAGACTTTACTCAACGTTAAGTAACCTTACTCCAATCTTTTGCAGCTTTCGTGGTTTGCGCAACAATGTAGTATTCACCTGGAGAGGTGTCTTTAAGTCAGCACCCTCAAGTTTTAACCACATGTTGCTGTTTGTAATAATATCAGGATAATATTCAGGTAGTATATGGTTTTATAGTGTGTAGAATAATACTGTGAAACCTGCAGCAGTATCGCCTTTCTTGTGCTGCTTTCAGACGCCTTTTTAAAGTATTTAAACCTTTGAACTCTGAGAAAAGTGCTGCAGTTTCCGTTAAAACATTGAAAAAAAGGCAACGAATTACTTGTTCAGAAATGTTTTGCAAATTGCAAGCAAGTAGATTTAGATTTTTTAACAGCTAGAGAAAATGTCTAGATTGAAAGAAAATAAGCTGGAAGAAAACGACATTTCTTCTTGTTATAATCATATTTAAAGTTATTTTACAAAATTTTTATTTGCCTATTTTTAAACGCTTTTTATGGCTCATTTACTTTTCATTTCACTTTCTTTGTCGTTGTGTTTATATTTTATTTATTTAACTGCTCAGGTTTCAACGAGTTAACCAGCAATGGTTGCACAGTGCTGCACTGTATGTTTAAGGGACTGTTCTTTATTTATCAGAGGAGAAAGGTGCATGGGGTGTGACTTCACATTGGAGGATATATTTTATCTTGTTTTTCACATTCTTTGAATTTTTGTTTCTTGAGCCTCCCTGAGTGACTTGGGGGAAAATGCATGACCCTCTCTCCACCAAAAATTAGTCGTTTGCTTTTAAAATGTTTTATTTTTTTTATTAAATTGAAGTTGAAATCCTGGAGTTGAGAAAAAAAACCCTTGGTTTTACACTCTTGCCGTGCTTGCTAGTTAGTTCGTGCAAACAGTTTAATTTTGGCAAAAACTTAAATTCGACATAACAAGTGATTCTTAAATTTGGACACATTTTGGACATATTTTGTGTCCAAGAACCATCAGAAATGTAAAAATTCAACACAAGTTTCTGGAAAGGCATGTTTTACTGAAACATTAGCTGTAAAATAAAGTTGTAGGCATTTTCTCCATGTCCAAATGTCCATTTTGCTTTTTGTCTATGAATGATTGATTAATTGACTCATTGCTCCAGCACCATTCATATGTCCTTTCTGTCAGTGTCACAGCCTTCAGGAGGAAACAGCAGACCAGAATGTCTCAGTATTTCACCAGATGTGTGTGTGGTAATATGGTGCCAGTGTGTGTTGTGTGTAACTGAACTCCTCTTTTAACAGGAGCGGCTATGAAGCTGCAGCGAAGCATTTTATTCCAGCAGACCTGGATGTGAACCTGAGCGGCAGGTCCTTCATGATCACAGGAGCCAACAGTGGGATTGGGAAAGCCACCGCGCAGGAAATAGCCAACCGAGGTGAGTGTTTACCGACGTAACGTCTGACGCGTCTGTAGTGATGCAGGAAGACGCGCCTCTCTCTCACAACCTCTTTAAGATACTTTTTGCGGCAACTTTTAAGCTTTTCATTCTTTCTGCTGTTTGAAAATTTGCTGCAGATCTGAGAGCGGCTGTAATTTGTCGATATCTTTAACCTTACCTTTCTAGCCTGGCTTTTAACCCTTTTAACCCTTTGAATAGAAATGGTCCGCCAGTGCCTATGTTACAGGCCTCACGCCTTCTGCTTCCTGTAACAGGTGGCGTCCTGTTTTACACAGGAGAAGTAGAGACAGGACACGTTAGTTGTGTCTTCACAGCAGGCAGTTTTCTGTCATTATTCACAGAATTCATGTCTTTGATTTTTCTCTCTCTTTTTCTTAAAATAAACCTTAACAAATATCTGTTTCAATTCACAATAATTCTCCATTTTCACAGTTTATACTAATGCATTTACACTTTTCCACAGGTTCATAACATGAACTCTGGAATAACATAACTGCCGATAGACTGCTGATGAATACTAATCTGCTTTTAAACAGGAATATCTCAGTTACCAAACACTGTTTTAAGGTTTTAGATGTCTCACAATTAGTAACTGCTTATTAGCAGCTTCAAAATGCACCTAAATGTTGTAATTCAGCCTCCTATATGGTTTACTGCACATTAGAAAACGTAAACAACACAATATTTACATTAATACACACTTGACCACTCTAACTGTCCACTTTGCGCTCATTTAACTCGCTTTCATGTTATCTAACTTACACAACTGTGAAAAAAAGTGCACGTCAAGGAGTTTTGATGAAAATAAAGATAATAACGAAAATAAGGCCGCAATTTGTGTTTCACTGCTTATATGGAAACTAGCCAAACTGCCGTTAGGACACGTTAAAGCTTTTTACACGACCAAAACAACAATTTTACACATTCAGTTTTATCAAAGCAAAACAAAGACGGTGTTAACAGCCTTCAGCATGTTTTGGTAATAAAGTATCCCAAATTACTAACCTGTTTTTTACAGAAAGTAGAGACAGGAGACGTTAGCTGTGTCTTTCAGCAGGCCGTTTTCTGCCTGAGCAACGAAATCTCTGGAATCCTGACCACAACAAATGGTTGCTATGGTTACTGAGCACCCTTTGTGGTGGCATTAGTAACTGCACCTTCAAAAATATTACAAACATAAATACATATAATGTGGCTTTTTTTTTTTTTTTTTTTTTTTTAAAAAGAAAAATATTAAACACACAAACCAAATTGACAATTGTGAGCATACATTTGTAGGTGTCACACCTGCACTGTTTTTTTGCTCATTATGGTGTCTTTTTTTTTTTTTGTATTATCATCAGTTGCTTCATATCTCTAAAATCTGTGCAACCTATGATAAATGGTTATTTTAGTAAATAGGCTGTAATAATTGATACAAGTATTGAAATAATGAAAATAAAAAATACAAAAATCTGATGTTTTTAATCAGATTTTACAAAATAAAAACACAAAACTTATCGATGCAAAATATTTTTAAATGCAGAAACATAAACAAACTATTTCTCAATATTCCGTAGGTCACATGAACTATGTACACTATTTAGTTTTTGAGTTCTGCTCATTTTTTATAAGCCGAGTGCAAAGATTCATCATTCGTTTCTCTGACGCCGCTGCATGGTTTTGCTCCATACGTAATGATGGCAGAAGCTTAAACTCTGCTGCAAAAAGAATAAAACTCCAGCTATTATGCTTTTTCGTTTAAATTATTTTAGACTTATTTAAACAGGATAATGCAAACAACAATATCCCGCTGCTGTCTGCAGGATGTCCATTTTTAAAGGCCGAATCAGAGCATTTTGTAGCAGTTATGTGAATTTGGATTTTGGTATTTTTACATTTAAGTCGTGCTTTTTGTGCACTGTAGTCTGCACTGTCTTACTCCTCATATTTCTCTTACCATAAAACACTAACTGCAGCAGAAGCAAGTGTGCATCTCGTCATGGACGAGAGGCTGGTGCTCATGACAGCTCGAGACATAAACATTAATGGCGTCCAGCTCCACTGAGCCGCGATCTAAGCACGCTCAGTGGAGCGACGTGAGCCAGCAGTAGATGCACGCTTCCTTCTGCGCTGTGATTCGGTTACCGATTGCGTTATCTTGGGTAAAATATACTTTTTTCAAATTTTGGGGTGAACTGTCCCTTTAATTATAATGTAAGTCCCTGCTGGCTTGTCCACTGATGTGTTTTTGTTTTGAGTCTGCAGGGGGAACCATTCACATGGTGTGTCGAAACAAGGGGCGGGCAGAAGCAGCCAAAGAAGAAATTGTGGAAAAAAGTAAAAATCAGGTGAGAAAGAGGAGAAAAGAAGGATAATTTTCATTATTTAAATCAAGATTCAAAGATAGAGGGTGCCATATCTTTGCGAATTTATGATTTGGGGTTAAATTGACTGAACTTGAATGACGCTGATGTTGGTTTTTCAGGGTTGATACCGTTAGCTATTATTAGTAGTTAATGAGACAGATAACCGATATTGGGAACACATATACATTTCCAATAAAAATGAAAATCTTTCTATCAATAATTAGTATTTGCAATATAACAAACTCCAACACAAAACGTGTTTAAATGCCTTAAATCAAATTCTAAATCTAAATTTTTAATCAAAACTTAAAGGTATAACATCATATCCAGCAAGTTCCCAGCAATTGAATGAAAATTGAAATAAAAAAATTAATTAATAAAAATAACTCCCTGAGGTTTTATAAAGTGAAAATTCCTCCCATGCTGACACTTTATTTTCACTTTTTAATGAATTAATTTCATCGGCGATCATTCGCATAAAATGCCGATACAGATAATTGGGGAAACACCAAATATCGGCCCCAATAATCATGCAGGTCTCTGCTGGATCTACAGAGGAGCGCCAGCCAGCTCCTGAACCTTTTGTAGAGGAGTCATTTGAGCCTAAACCAGAACCAGAAATTGTCCTGAGCAATGAGGAGTTCACTCCCGGAAAGAGTGTTACACTTTACATTTCATTAACTTTGACTCCTTTTATCCAAAGTAACTAATCGATCAGCTTTACACGCCACCAGCAGCAAAAGTCCTACAAACGTATATCTTACAAGGAAAAATCGAATTATAAATTCTTCTTATTTCAACAGAAAGTTAAATTATTTCATGATTTATGTTTCCTGTTTATTCCCAGAACGTTCACGTCCATGTGGTTGACATGTCCAGCGCGAGACAAGTGTGGGAGTTCGCCCAAAACTTCTCACAGAGCAACACCCTTCATGTGCTGGTAGGTGTTACGTAGATGTGTTGTTCCTCCGTTATCTACACACACCGGTTTGTGTCATAATTCAACACTTGTTGTGTTCACCAGATTAACAACGCCGGCTGCATGGTGAACCAGAGAGAGCTGACCGAGGAGGGTGTGGAGAAAAACTTTGCCACAAATACGCTCGGTAAGAAAAGTATTTTTAAATACTACACCTGAGTTTAGGTATACCAGAGCAATACTTTTTGAATACTTCCACCACTAAGGCTCCTCTTTATGCTGCCTTTTGCATTTTTACACAGAACCAAACAACTGGGGCGTCTTGCAGCTCCAGTGTGTGATTTTAGATAGCATGTCGACACTGCAGAGCCAAAAGGGGCGTGACCGACGTTTAACACGACAGCGTCGGCCTCACACGTGACGAATAACATATCTTTGTTGTCAGTTGTCAGGTGTCACTTTTTTCAGTTTTTTTTCATAAATTAATTTTATTGGTCCCCCTCTACGTCTGTCAGTGAGTTTTACTATTTCTCAACGAATGAAAATCATTTCAAAAAGCTTGTGACTAAACGTGCTGTCTCCACCGGATCCTTTTAAAAACACTGCGTTTTTTCTGAAAAAGAGCAATTTTGGAGATAGTTGGTTTGCGTTCGACAGCTGTGTCAGCAGCCCTTAATAATAATGAGAAAAAGAAGAAATAACAATATTAATAAAAATACATTTTATTTGCAGAACACTTTTCAAGGTTTTTAAAGACACTTTACAAAAGTAAAAAAAAAGAATCATAAAATAAACTAAACTAAAATACATAATAAAATACACACAACATCAGAGTTCATATGACATTAATTGCACATTAAAAGCAGTTATATACAGTAAACAACAACAATAGCATAACATGGCAATAATATTTATTTACCCTCTCTGTTACGTGGGGGCTGATCTCGTTCCCTGCTCGGAGGAGCTCCCAAATCTCATTATTTTCCCAATTTGGGGACATTTTTGGCCACCGTTCTTCTTCTTTGAGTCAGTGAGTCGCTCTCATAACATATTGTCGAGATGTTACACCCGACCTGCCGTGGTCCCGTAATAAGTAAAATAAAAAAATAATGGACTAAGTGTTTAAAACAAAACAGTTTTGGTGGTTAAGTTTTGATTGTGCAGATAAAAGCTGCTGAACTTCCCTCCGTGCTTACCTTTATTTTCAGGTACGTACATCCTCACCTCGGCGTTGATACCCGCGCTGAAGACGGTTGAAGACCCGAGAGTGGTGGGTTGAATTTAAGTCGATGCGTCTGAATTCTGACACACGAACACATTTTAGAAACTTGCTTTAACAGTCAGTCAGACCCTCTGTATGAAGACGCAGACTCACACTGTTTGTGTGATTCTGCTTCATTATAAGAAGAATTTCATATTTTCAGCTGTCTCGTTTTAGGTCACCGTGTCGTCAGGCGGCATGCTCACACAGAAGCTGAACGTGGACGACCTCCAGTTTGAGAAGGGGACGTTTGACGGCACCATGGCCTACGCTCAGAATAAAGTAAAGGATTTACAACAACACGGTGTGATTCTGGCATTTTGTGTCCGTGTTTGCTGAAATGTTTTTTGGGTTGTTTTTATTTGTGTCGTCACTTTGAACAGAGGCAGCAGGTGATTCTGACAGAGAGATGGGCGTCCCAGCACAAAGAGATCCACTTCTCCTCCATGCACCCTGGCTGGGCAGACACACCAGGTACACGAAATAAAGGATATTAACCCTTTGAAACCTGGATAGACATCAGTTTTCTTGCGATGCATTCAGATGCCTTTAACAAGCATTTAAAACTCTGAAACGGGAGCAGATTGTTCTGATTTCTTCAAAACGTGGGGGAAAAGGCAATCAGCAGTTTGGCAAGAAATATGTCGCAAAATGAAAAAAAATTGTAAAAGGTAGAAAAAAAAGAGAGAGTGAGAGAATTATAAGAAAATTATTTAAAAAAAAAATAAAATAAAAAAGCTAGGGGAAAATATCCAGAAAACTAACCAGTACAGTGAGAATATACTTTATGTTTGATTTTATCATGATTATTTTATTTATTTATATTTGCACTTTTTACAGGTCATTTCATTGTTTTTTCCTCCCTATTTTTGCAGTTTTTCAGGGTTTTTTGGGGGGTCTTTTTGCCAACTTCTTGCTAATTTTTGGGTCATATTTTTCCTAAGTTGCGCATTGCCTTTATGCATGTTTTTGAATGAAATCAAGCTAATTTATTCAGGTTTTAAAGGGTTGATAATAACAATAAAAAGCTGTGAGACCAAGCAGCATCTGCTTTCATTTATTTGACATTAAATAATGTGAAAAGCACCCACATGTGACAGAAAACGTTTCCTCTGTGATTCACAGTTCTGTTTTTCCCTCTGCAGCCGTCCAGACGTCCATGCCTTCATTTCACGCCAGAATGCAGTCCAAACTGAGGACGGAGGCCATGGGGGCCGACACCACCGTGTGGCTCGCTGCATCTGCGGCCGCCAGAAAGCAGCCGAGCGGACTCTTCTTCCAGGGTCAGAAACAAATCACATTCAGTCTTTGAAAACTCTGTGAAAAGCTCCTGTAACCAACTTTACACCACCTGCCTCGACCGACCAGTGACCAGCTGTTGAGCATTTAGCAGCTAAAATAACGATTTTTTTTCTCAGTAGTGAATGAAGCAGCACTTAAAGGAGAGTTTAAAAGGATAGTTAGGATTCTTCGAAGTGGGGTTGTATGAGGCATTTATCCATAATCAGAATATATTACGTACAGTTAAGTTTGACTTTTTTTTAAACCATGGGGAAAAGTCTATTAGCAATGAAAGAAGAAATAGTCCCAAAATAAAAAAAAAAGAAAATTACCTGAAAATTAGCAAACAAAAAAAAGTTAAAAAAAAAAAAAAGAAAAAATGAAAAGAAAAAAAACATGAAAATGAATTATGGAAATTATCAAAAAATTATGATAATTTTGTAGATAATTTTAAATATATAAGTATATTTATTATAAATGCATTTTTTCCCTACTGTTTTATTTTTGCCTAAGTTTTTTAAAAATAATTTCTTTACAGTTTTTGAAACATCTGTTACCAAGTTGTTTATTGCCTTTTCCCTGTTTTTTTTTAAATTAATTGCTCAGGTTTTTACGGTTTAACTTCCTGTGAATGGCATCTTAAAACAGCACAAGAAAAATGATGTTGCTTCAGATTTAACATCATGCAAGAGCCGATATTAAAGCACTGAACCGAATAAAGGCTTCTTGTAAAGCAAAGACAACGACTGTGACATTTATAACGACGAGTAATTCAGTAATCGAGGTAGATGCCTCGTTAACGTTCGTGTTTTTATGACACTGCAACACTTTTAAATGCAAATGAATCCTGATTTCTGTATCAGCTCCCTGGTTATCAGCGTCATGTGTAACTCATTTTTATGGTTCAGCGTCTCTCCTGCTGACGTCTCACATATTTCCATAAAATTTCTTCCAGATCGTAAAGCGGTGGCGACACACCTGCCGCTGGCCTCGTCCAGATCCACAGCGCAGGAGGAGGAGAAGCTGCTGGCGGCGCTGGAGGAATTCGCCCTCAAGTTCAAACCTTAATACCCCCAAAATGCACTTAAAACCAAACACTCCTCAATACTTACTAATGTTTACACAATCATCAATCGAGTACCGGACGCGTTTTTACATTTTTGGTTGATACTGTAAAGAAAACTGTCAAAGTTTGTCTTTTGGAAGGAAGAATCTTGTTTGGTTGTTTCGGTTTTTTATCTGAACAAAACTAGGCTGAAGGAAAATCAAAATCCGCTTCTTTAAATACGCCAAATGTAAAATGTTGAGTGCTGCATTCGTTAAGCCTAATGTTTAGTGCTTTAACCTTTTAAAACCTGGAAAAAATTGGCTTTGAAAAACAAGGCAACTTGAGAAAATTACCTGGAATTTAGCAAAGAAAAAAAAAACAAAAAAAAGTGGGAGAGTAAAAGAAAAAAAAATAAACAAAGTGAAAACATGAATGAAATGACCTGGGGGAATAAAGAGCTTAAAAATTATAATAATTCTGTAAAATAATTAAATTTTTATATATGATTATGATCATTAGAAATGTTTTCTTAAAAAATCTTCTAAAGTGACTGATATCTTGCAATTTGCAGAACATTTTTTGCAGTTTCTTATTGCCTTTTCAACCATGTTGTCGGGGGGGGATCAAACTAATTAGCTCAATTAGTTCAAAGGTTAAAATAATTACGAAAGGCGTCCGAATGCAGCACAAGATCCAGGTTTCAAAAGGTTAATATAAATGTGACACAAAATGCAAATTTGTATATTAATTTCAGTAAAATACTTTCTTTAATTTCGGTGTCTGTTTGATAACACGTATGTGATTCATGTTTGTCATTATCTAATTAAATATATTTATACTTTTTTTCCCTTTCTTCTTGTTATTCCTCTTCAGAGTAGATACACAAAGCCCATATTAGACTCATCAAGACTGACTTTTATTCACCTAATGTGACACAGACTGAATCAAAAGATGCATTTTTATTTTATTTCTGCATTTTTGGGACTGTTGGAGACTCATTCTTTGGTGTTTTTGTCATTTCACTTCTCTTGATTGTTTTTACGGTGAGTGTGACGTTTCTCTGGGGGTGACTGGAGGGTGATTGGGATCACCTGTCGTGCAGGTGAAGTTCTGACTCCTGAGTAAGAATCGTGAGCAGCTTGGTGCAGATTTCCCTCTGAGCCAATCAGGATGTGACGACGCCTTCTCTGAGAGCTTAAGAGAGGAGGAGAAACACACACTCAGGGCGCTCTGATCCTTTCAGCTCGTGCACACCACATCTTCACAAACACCGTCAGACAGAAGCTCTGGTCTTTTGTCCACTTTGAGACTTTGTTGCTGACTTTTTTTGTCCTGTTTGAGTTTTTTTTTCTGCGTTCTGAAATTAGGTGTAGGGAATATTAACCCCTAGAAACCATCAGTTTTCTTGTACTGTGATGAGATGCCTTACACAAGCTGTTTGACCCTGAAAACATGAGTAAATTTTTTTTCAGAGAAAAGGCAAAAAGCAACATGGCAAGAAATGTACTGCAAATTGCAAGAAATCAGTGAAAGGTTACAAGAAAATGAGTTTAATGAGTTTTTGCTTTTTATTTTTCTTACTTGTACTTTATTTTTCACTTATTTTCAAGTCTTATTAATTTTATTTTTTACTAATTTCCTTCAAATTTTTGGGCCATCTCTTTCAGTTGCTCATGTATTTGAAGAAGTCAAACCCATTTACTCAGGTTTTAAAGGGTTAAAGAACACATTTCCTTAAGGTCGCTTGCATCATGGCACTACTTTGTGCTTTTCATGCAAGAAATTTACACACCTAACAACCACCTCATAACCTGCAGGCTTTATTATCGTTTATTGGTTTATTTTTATTAAAACACAATATAATCCACAATCCCCATACATAAGCATATTTATCATCAAAGAAGCATTTGTTTATTACTGAAAACACACTTATTATCAAAGAGGCATTTCATTTGTGGAGGGAAATTTTATGAACAAGCCTTTTAATGATCCCCAAATAGCAATGTAGTGAAGTAACAAATCGTTTTTTTAATTTCTTCATTTCAATATAATGAGTTTTGAAAAAAAATGAGGGATTTTCGGCACAAAAAAAGTGTAACAGGAAACTGACAGCTGCAGAGGAGGATGTATCAGAGTAAAAAGGTGGAAAAGAAGCTGCTTTGTAATTTATTTTCTGTAAAGATCTACCGTTTGTTAAGTGTGATCTGATAAAAAAAAAAAACAGACTCCTTATTTGTCAAGTAGGCGAACCAGCTTTTTTAATGTCATTCGTACAAACACGGTTACATTAACGGACACAATGAAACACACAAAACGTCTGTTATCTGCCTGCAACAGAAAAATAGACCACTGGCCTCAGATGAAATGTTCAGGTTTTGTTTATCGAACAACTTTGTGTCGTCTGGGTTTTAACCTTTAAAGGCGCCACCTGTGATTTTGCACATTTCTGCTCTTTTAAATCTCACACACTTCACTTGATCACAGGTGATTATTGTAAAACAAGCTGCTGGTTTTTTTTCACTGCTATGCTATCATTTTACATTATTTCAGCCCAGAATGACAATCAATTAGCTGGAAACCAACATATTGGAAAAGCACAGCCCAAAGACCTAAAACTGTACACCATGCATTTGAAACTGGTCTGCAAAGAAATACATGATTTGTACTATAATTAACAAGCTGAAACCTCAGAAAAACGCTGATAGGGTCCTGTGAAGGGATCATTCAGATATTTGAAGCGGGGATTTATGAGGTACTTATCCACAGTCAGTGTGTATTTCCGCAGGCTTTTCTCATGCTCTGTTCGTATGTTTTCCCACAAAAAGTAACGTACCAAAATTTGTACATATCGCCCCAGATGAGCCATTAATTTGTGCATAACCCACGTACTTTTTACACCTGTGATCACTCGTAGGTTGCCAAATTGTAGGATGTCATACGAACAGTTTGGAGAAGCAGGCAGGAATACCGACACAGGAGCTATGCAATGTACTGCTGTGGACAGGTGCAGCAACAAAAGGTATTTCGGCCGCCTTAAAAATAAACTCAGCATCGCTATATTCAGAAAAATCTAAATGGCTCCACCTTGCTGTTAGGCAGTGATTTCCATTTGGGGAACTGAAGCAGTTATATGCTCTCTTCAAAGACAGACGCCACTGAGAACTAGAATTTAACCGCCAAAATCGAATCACTTCATCACTAAGTCCAAGTGCATGTTTGTGCCAAATTTGAACCGTCCACAGAACTACAATGCTTATCCTGCATGTCTGCTTCTCCAAACTAAGAGCAAGTTGACTGCCAACTACTGTATGTAATACACTAAATTTGGATAAGACCACTTCAAAAACATCCAAACTATCTCTTTAAGGTAAAGTACCCACAGGTTCACATTCATGAGTAAACAGCTGCTATATCTGTGTAAATGTACCTTTATGGGTAGATATTAAAGTGCAGACAAACTTTTTTTCATGAACAGTCAAGCCTAAAGTTTTCATTTCTCTGTTATTGAATGAATTCTTTAACATAAACCTTATTTTCAGTCTTCTATATCAAACATCTTTGGAAAATATTCAGTGGGGTTTGAAAATCCGAAGAATTCAACTCAGTTACCATCTGATCATTAAAGCAAAAAACTCATAATCACGAAAAAAATAAATCATAAATTCTCTTCACAGCAGCGATTTGTGACTAATTTCGGCTTCTTGATTCCAGTGCATTGACGTAAAAGTCTGTATACAGTATTGAGACGGATGAGAACAAAATCAAAGGTCCATTAGTTTCCTTTCAGTCCTGATACACGACGCGTGTGCTGCCACTGATTAAGTTGATGATATGTGCGTTTGCATGTCAGAAACATTAAGACCATGCTTAGAATAATAAATAATCTCACAAAACAGCAGAGAACATACGAGGATCAGCAAGCGGTCTGATTGGTTAATTTACAGACACCCGACAGGTGTACTCAGCACTTCAGGGGATTTAGGCAAAAACTGTGTGTTCTTAAAATATCATGAAAAGAGTCCAGAATAACAGCATTACCATCGCTGTAATGAACTAACCTCTAAATATCTTTTGATTTTCCACCTTTATTTTCCGTAAACTTTAAGAGAAAACATAATTCTCCACAGATTTGACGGTATCGAAGTCATAATCCATGTAATATTTAAATCAAAGACTGCATGTTTCTATGGCTGCATCTTTATATCAAATGGAAACAATTTATGCACACTTCCCCAAATTTAAGCCTGATATATTTTGTGTCTTTGGAAACTTTAGCCAAACATGCACGCAAACTTTAACTACAAAAACCGAAGTGGACATTTAGATACTGTCATTAACATCGGGAAAAAGGCAATAAGCAACTTGGCATGAAATGTCCAGCAAATTGCAAAAAAAATATGTAAAAAAAATACCCTAAAAATTAGCTTTAAAAAAGAGAGAGAGACAATCAATAAAAAATCAACAAATAACTAGGGAAAATATTTAAAAAATCTATATTTATTATTCTATATTTACAATTAGGCCACAGAAAAAATGTATTATAATTGTTTCTATTTTTTGTATTTTAGTGCTTTTTTCAGGGAATTTCCTTTTTGTTCTTTGACTTTTTTTGTGCTACTTTTGAATCATTTTCTTTTGCTCCTTTTTGGGTCATTTCTTGTGAAGTTGCTCATTACTTTTTTCCACGTTTTTGGAAAAAATCAAGCCAATTTGTTTGGGTTTCAAAGGGTTAAGGGATGTGCAGTAACACTTTCCTCAGCGTCACTCAGAGGAACATAATGAGGAAAAAGGGAACACCTGCACACTTACTCCTCGACACAGTTTATTCAAGACAACGTGGCGATCGTACTTGGATCTTCGTCAGGTCAAAATGATTTTTTGTGAATTCTGACTTGATGCAAGTGTGCAGATGTTACCTTTTTTCTCACGTACTCTGTTTTTTGATAGCCGTGCACCTATGTGATGTGTGTATGACTTTTATCTCGAGTAATATAATGCCCAATAAAGTGTTACTGATATCAGTTTGACGAGTTCAGATGATTTCTTTTGCTTCTTGAACATGATAACAAGAACACACAGTGTCGCTGATGTGAAGCACATGAAACCAGGATCAGCCGGTATACTGCGACAGTTTAAGTCCAACCTGTGCATCCATTAGCAAAAACAAAAATACCAGCATTAAAGAGCTGCAGAGAGACTGTAGATATGCTTATGAAAACTATTTACAACAACAGGCCCTACAGTGTTGACACTAGTGCTACCTGCAGAAATTTCGTTTTGACTGCAGTGTTTTTCTAGCTTCTGTTTGTTTATAGGTTTTATGTTTTTTAAATTTTTAAAGAATACTTCACGCACCCAAATGACCATTTCTATATCAATTATTCACCCTGTGTCACATTGTATTAATGAAGAAAACTTTGTTTTTCTCGCAATCCAAAACCAGAAAAAATAGGTGACGGCAAAACTATATCAAAACATGTTTTACAAACTCTCACACGACTCGTACCATATACGCCACATTTCAATGATAAAGCTGCAGTGCTCAGTACTTCCCAAACACATGCATTTACACTGAAAGGGAGCTGCTAGTCTACTGCTGCCTCAATCAGTTACTGTCAGTTATTGTTTGACTTTAATGAATCTGAACAAAACGTTGAAACGTTAAAGTCGCACAACACCACAAACAAACCGAGATCAAATTACGGTTTTTGTCACCTTCTTTCTCCTGAAAGTTTCAGTGCAGCTTTAAAGGTTTTAGTGAAAATAAATGTGTTTGGATATTGCAGGGGTTGTGTTTGAGTTTGTAAACAAATGTTTCGATATTGCTTTGCTGCTGTTCAACGTGGATCCCTATCACTTAAATTCATTGAGAATTTTCTGTTTTTGGATTCTTCATTTAACATGGAGGCATGTGAGAAAAAATAAAATCACAAACTCAATGTAACGGTTATGATAATGGTCATTTGGGGGGTAAAATATTCCTTCAAACATTTTCAAAATGTAACACTCCTTTCCTCTAAGTGTCACCGTGTCTCCTCCATATTCTTGACCTTAAAAACAGCAGTTAACAAGTCTTTTTCAAGAGCTGAAGACTACAAATCATGCAGCAAAGACATAAGTCTGCTGCTGCTGCTGTTACTTCCTGTTCCTGTAGGTGGTGCCGGTCGGCAGGTGTAGAAATGGTCAAATAGCT
This sequence comes from Plectropomus leopardus, assembly GCF_008729295.1. NCBI lineage: Eukaryota > Metazoa > Chordata > Actinopteri > Perciformes > Serranidae > Plectropomus > Plectropomus leopardus. The sequence continues at coordinate 27,682,054 of NC_056472.1, forward strand.
TCCTCTTGTGGAGAATTTGCATTCTGCTAAACGTGAATGTTTGTTTTTGAGTGAGTGAGTTATGGTCCAGTTCCATGACGTGCTTCACATCTTTAAAAAAAAAAAAGTTTGGGTTTGACGGTACCCGCTGACACAGTGCACAAAAGGTTCTCTTGCTGTTTCCAGTATGAATTTGGCAGGAATGCATGAAAATTAAGTAAATAAGGTGTTTCAATTCCTTATAAATTCAAAGTCCTCAACTCCTCCCACGAACAGTTACACAGTACAGACACACACACACACACACACACACACACACACACACACACTGAGAGATCCCGCACCCTTCAAACAAACAAACACCCACAACCGTCTGTAACCTTGTGTCAGCCGGGGCCTGTCCTGTCTCCCAGGCTGCAGCAGCCTGCAGTGTCCTCACTGTGAACGTGCAGCAGCCGCCGCTTGTTGTTGAATAACTGTTAAATATTATCCAGATGACATCGATACTGTTGGATGTGTTCCTCTCTTTCTCTTCCAAGTGCGACTGCTGCCGTGAAATCACCGCAGTTTGGTGAACAGAGCCTCCTGCTGACTGCTGGTCGCCCGCAGACGTCCCTCAGGACACCACAGGAGTCATGTCCCATAGCTGCAGAAAGACAGGAGACATAATCAGTTTGTCTGACTGCTTCTTAAGAGACATTTCTGCAGACTGTTTCTAAAAGTTCAGACAAAAATTAGAAATGAAACCATCATGATCTACATCTGCAAAACTTTAGACCAATGTCAAGTATGTTTATTTCATTACATTCTAAGTTTCTGGATCTGACACATATAACGTGTTAAATTAATGTAGCAACGATTCGTTTTATTGCTCCTGTCTCTTCAAGCTCCCTTCCTGAAAAAGCCCAGTCGGCTCTGAGTGGACAGCGTTTTTGTGCCTTCCGTATCTGCATTTCAGGCCTCTCTGCAGCATCATAGAGCGCTACAGTGATGACAGTTTTATTGTTGAAGGCCGACTTGAAAGAGAGTGTTGCCCTGGATCCCTCATCAAAAAGTTAATGGGATTTTTACATTGGATTTCAGATTATTGCAGAAAATAAGCTCTTTGGCAAATTTTTGAAATGTCGATGTAATTGCTAGAAGTGACACGCAAACGTTAGCCCATAAACGAACTACACCACGACCCCTTGACTTCATCGTCACCGCCCCAGCTGCCTTCTTTAAGACATGTAAAAGCTTTAAAATTCACGGGTGGGCTATTTACTGACATCTTTAATATCGTAGAGCAAAACATGAATGTCTCCTAAACTTGTGTTAACTACAGAGAGGAGTGCTAAAATGCAGAGTCATCTCCCAGGTTTTAGGACTTATTCCTGCAGCACTCTGTTGCAGTTGGGGAATGACTGTAACAGAGAATAGCTGCACTTTCTATGTTGAAAAATCACCAATGAAAGCTTTTACACACAGCTGGTTCAGGCATGAATATGATCTAAAATCGTTGCAATGTAAACACTAGCAAAAACATGCCTAAAAACAGATGACCATATAGAGAACTCTGTAGAAAGTATTAAAAAGCTTTGGAAAGAGAGCATTCAGAACAGTCTGAGGTTTTTGCTCCAAGGGATTACTGTATACATGTTCACCACATTATTTCAAATTTGTCCATGTTCAATATGATCATCTGTCACTGTAACATCATATAAATGACAGAAATTGTGAAAAAGCCCAACAGGTGTCCTTTTAACACGACAGGATACATACATAATGCACAGATGGGGGGTCAAGTGCGGACTTTCTGGCTGGTTTATCTGGTTTTAATAATGCTAAATATGAGATCAAAAAAGAAAAAAGGACAACAAACCTAACCTTCTCTGCAGAGTTAAAGTCAGCCTGCTCAGGACTGACCCACTAATGTTACTGTGTCCGCTCACGTCTTATCTGAGACTCGCGAATACAACAGATTCTGTTTGTTTCTGTGCAGACCTTGATAACCTTGTCGGTGCCAGAGGTGAGCAGATTTCCAGTGGTGGGCTCATAGTGCATGTAAACAATGCTGTGCTTGCTGTCGTGGAAGGTGGCTGTGGGCGCTCGACTGGAACACACAAAGGGAAACGCTGGTTACTTAAACTGTGCGAGCGCTCGGACAGCCGAGAGCACAAAGGATCAGTATGTGGACACAACAGAGGCTGATTGTTACTCACTCCTCGTCAGTGATGGACTCGTGGCAGCTGTCACACACGCGCACCTCGAACTCGAAGCCCATGAGGGGGATGGTGGAGCGTTTGGACGAACACTTGCCGCACACGGCCTGGCCGCACTTCCTGCAGTGGTGCTGAGGGACACAGGAAGGATGTAAACACGTCAGCTTCGATTAGCAACAGTCGCATCACTTACCGCAAATCTTTTGTAGTATCCTAGCAACCAGAGGTGGACCAGCATCATCGATTCGCAAATCATTTTAAAATTTACAACAAATGCAGTGACAGCATAGTAAATCTATATAATTAAGAAATATCTTTTCAATTTTTATTACTTTTAAACTAAATAATCAACTTTTTAGGTTCGTATCAATTTCCAGGTTTTTTTAAATTTTATTTTATGTTCTTTTTGTTTCTTTTTTTTTTTTTTACAACTAAAGCTTCTATTCAGGTTTTCAAATACAACTTCAAATATCTGTTTTTTTACCGTAAGATATCGTACGGTAAAAATAACGGTTGCATTTGGAAAAACTGCATGCATTAAATGTCTTTGCTCATTCTATATCACAGATATTGAAGAAAATAAGAACAGACCAGCAATTGTCCAGTCGTCCAGTGCTGCATTAATGGTGCCATCCTCAGTTGTATTTGGCTTTTTTGTGCCTTAAAGATTTACTATTTTTAAGAGCAAATGAAACCAAAACACTTCATCTCCAGAAACACCAACATTACTGTGAGATGTGTTTGGTCCCTGCAACAGAGAGTCCCAAATGATTGCTGTACTGTTGAAAAATGGCTATAACTGTGTCCATGAACTCTTGCACATGGACGCTTGAAATAAGTACAATTGTTTTTGAGATTAAGGCAATAAAACAGCTACAGGACATTTGCAGGCCATTAGTGCAAAAGGAGTTGTGTATGTTTCCTGGAAAGTCGTTTGGGATGATTTACAGGGTTTAGTCGAGCTACTGATCACTGAATCCAGCTGACATTTAAACTGTGTTTTAATGTTTAGTGATTTATAATACTGGAACTCATACAGAAGTAATATGAATGATTAAATGTTAGTAACAGGATGGCAGAGTACCTGTCGAAGGCCAATCTTCTTACTGTCCCACATCTGTTTGAAGTTCCAGAAGAAAGGCTGCTCACACTTCTGACACGAGTCACTGTCCAACCACTCTGGGGTCTGAGCAAACACACAGTTTTAAAATTACAAACTTCCTCTTTTTAGAGTTGCCTATTTCATATTATGACTCCAAATATTGAGACAAAATATATGTAAATAAAGCACAATTTAATACCCCTGAAAAAAAGTTATTGTCATATTTTTAAAACCTGGACATGTAAAGCAATTTTGCTAGATAATAGAAAAAAAATACTGTAGAACACAGAAGTCAATGTTATCATAGCTTCATAACTTCTTTGGGAAAAAGAGTGATAATAGAAATACCACAACATTTTTAGAAATATGCCTTTTGCCTTCTTCCTGAGTTGGAGGTGAATATCATTACTAAACCCTGCTTCTAAAAAAATGATCTTCCATATGCGTTTTTCTTTCTTTCTTTTTTTGATGCAGGAAAACCCCCTTAAAAATAAGCAATAGTGACTCCTTTTCCATTGCCAGCAGACAAGACAAGTGCCTTTAGGGTTTTTTCTGGTCTAGTTTGTCACATTCTGCATCATGAATGTGCCAGAAAACAGGTTAGTAAACAGTAGAAAGCAGCATGGAGGTCAGTGAAAATTTTATGGTAGATACGTCTTCTATTAATCTGTTATTTATTCAGTCACTTTTTTAAAACTTGGCACAACTAATTTTGAGCAATGTTTGAGCTCTGCTTGGATCGAGGTGGACAGAATTTTGTGGACGGAAAAGGAGTGAAAGTTAGCATGTCGACCAGATGTTGTCTTTCCATCACAGCCGAGCCGATCGGTGCTGGAGCTGATAAATACCCCTGACTACTGCAGAATCATTTGTCCTGAGAGTGATTCCTAATTGTAACCTTTCCAATTAATACAAAGCCAGATGTTAGTGGGTTGTTTGTCCAGTGGGAAAGGGACTTTAATCTCATGTCTCTGTATTAAACTCAGGATGTGAATAGCCTATATCGCCTCACTCATTAACACAATGTACTGTATCATATTTGTTAAATTCCTACACAACAGAAGAAAAAATGACTAGTTCTAGTTATAGGGGGATTTAGGCATTAGAACTATTTCTTGACAAAAAACAGTTTATTGATCCACCTCAACCCTCTGTGTCTCCTGTGAATTTGGGCAGAACAACAGAGGCTGGGGCACAACAGAGTGAAACTGAGGCACGATAAAAGTGACTCGGTATAAACAAAGAAGCTGTAAAATCCAAACTAACTGTGTGGAGACTGGCGGAGCTCAGAGGGAGAGGAGAGGGCTTTAAAGCCAGGCTGTGTGTGTTTGTGAGAGAGAAAATCAAAGATCATTCTGCTAATCTGGTGACTTTTCATGGATCTCTAAGAGAATTTGTTTTAGAGTGCAAGGGAGCGTAAACATCTGCACTTGCTAACACACTGATCTGTATCACAGTATCGCACGTGCGTAAACAGACCTGAAAACACACGGTGCTCATGACACATTCTGTATTTTACCAGTTTTTCTACACAATGAGTCACAGCTCACAGATTGAGTTTGAGTGTGTGTTTGTGCTTTGGGTTGATGTTGCTCTCTCTCACCTCTTGTCGTGTTACGTCCATGTTCCAGATGACCATGCCTCCATCTGCGCTGCAGGAGATGAGCTGACGAGTGTGCGAGGCGTAGCACAAGCCCTGAACTTTGTCACTGTGGGGATCGGTGAGCACACACACACACACACACACAAATGTTGGATAACAAATCAGGCAAGCAGCTGAACTAAAAAGTGAGGAGTTGGTGTCTCAGCATGTTGACATTATCATCAGTGGTTTATCTGCGAAATGCTTTTTTAAAACTTTGCACTCAAATCACACTTTGCAACAAAACAACTGAAAAAAGAACTTTTTCTTTTGTGACTTTGACAGTGTAACAGATGGCCCCTGTTCAGACTTTGCCGGCTTTAGACTTGCTGATATAAGCTTTACATATTGGACTCATTTCTGAGTAAAGACCCGATTTATTCTGTTATCAAAGTTTGAACGCATTCGTGGTTCTATGTGGTTGCCTATGAAATGTCAAAAAGAGTGAAAAATGTCCATCTCAAGTTCCTAAAACCCAAGATAAATCACTGTTTTGTCTGACCAATAGTTTAAAACCCAAAGATATTGATTTTGCAATGTTGTACAACAGAGAAGGGCAGGCGATCCAATCATTTGGAAAGTTGCAGCGAGCATATTTGGCAGTTTTGCTTAGCATAAAAGCATAGCTATAGTTTGATTTAGGTTTAGAGGCATACTGGTTTGCAACAAAAAAAGCGCGATTTCGCAATAGCTGCGACCTTCCTGCCAAATTTCAGCCTCACAATGCAAATACTGTAACCTCCAAAGGACGGGGAAATTTCTGTGGACTGCTATAAGCTATAAGGCTACTGGTTGCAGCTCCGTAACACAAGAACACAGAGAGCGTGATTCTTACTTGTGTCCCTGCAGTTCGATGGCCGTGCCTTTGCGCCCTCCGATGTCCCACATGATGATGGAGTGGTCTGAGCTGCCGGAGAACAGCACCCTCTGGACCGGGTCCCAACACAGGGCCGTCACATTACCTGGAGCAAAACGCACGCACGCACGCACGCACGCACACACACACACACACACACACACACACACACACACACACACACACACACAGAGACAGCAGTGAAACACATCAGCAGAACAAAGTCACTCTCATAAACAAAGGTCAACTAAGAGGGACGAGCATCAGGCCAAGGCCTGTGCACACCGCCCACATTGATACGTTTATGCACTGGGTTAGCTTCCCCCGCTTGTCACGCACTGGTTCTCAGAAGGCTTGTTTCATTTAGTTTTAACACTGTTTTTCCTCGTTAACTGGTTTCATGTGTTAAAGATTAATGTACTGAACTGATACTTGGAAATATCATCTGTTTGCATGTCGTCTCTTTCTAATATTTCAGAAGAAATATTTCAATAAAAACCTCAACGTGACAAAATATCCTTTCACTAAATTCAATATCTTTTATCCCCGCTTGTTAAACTAATTATAATGTTTCCTTATCCTTGAACTCTTTGTAGTTAAAGACTTTAAATCCTATTTAAGACACTGCAAAAGACATTTGTCACTGCCTGCATTGTTGAAACACATTTCAAAAACGCAGAAGATTTTCTTAAACATTTGGAACCACAGGGCCCCTAAATGACTTCTTAATTGGTTCAATAAATCTGCAATCTGCCGGAGAACAACAGCAGTTGACAGAGGCCACGAGCTTCAAGCATTATGCGAGTTTAATGCAGCTGTTGCATGAACCGTGGTGGTTTATGTGAGGAGCCTTTAAATATAAAAGAAATCTTTAAAGCACAAAGATTTTATTGTCCTCTTCCTTTATCCTTTTTTAACCACGTGATAAGCTTCTGTACCCGGCTCATACATTTCTGCAGATGTTTCATTAAGATGTGACATGGTTTAGAGAAGCCTATTTTGTAGATATAAACAATCACCAGAAGTGTTGCAAAATTCAAGTTTTAATCATTTGCATTCAGAATCAGCTTTTGTCTCTTATATCAGCAGAATAAAAAACAAGCAACCCACGAGGCAAACAAGGAAGATACTTATTTATTCTCACAAAGTAATAACGGAGCAGAAAGCAAAAACTATCTGAGATGTAGCTGCAAGGCAATTTAGGTAACCAATTATTTAGGGTTCATGAGACAACATCTGAATAAAAGCAAAAACCCAAAAAGCCTTATTTATTCACCATGTTGTAGCTCATTTACAACAATATAGCGTCATTAATGTGCGTGGTAGGGCTGCAAATAACGATTACTTTCAGTGTGGATCAATCCTGTGATTATGCTATCGATTGATATAATGATCGTTAAGTCTATAAAATGCCAGGAATCATTATAGTTTGACGTGACATTTGAAATGTTTTGTCTTTCTTGGACGACAGTCCAAAACCCAAGGGTGTTAAATTTACACTGGCAGAGAGATGCAGCAAATTGATCGACTGACTGATTAATTAATTCAGCACTAGTGTGTGTGTGTGTGTGTGTGTAGTACCAGTGTGTCCCTTGAAAGTGGTGACCAGGCTGCAGCTGTCCTGCTCCAGCTTCAGGATGGTCACCTGACCAGACTGGTCTCCTACGAAGGCGTGTCTGGTCTCCACATCAAACCTGGGACAGAATTAAGGTCAAAGTAGAAGAAACGGCGTCCTGTTGAAAAACAATCGATGCGCTCATTTGGATCTTTATCTGTTAGTGGACCAAAATCACACACTGCAATGTCAGCGCATCAGCTGAGCTACACAGTGGACTAAATGGTTTTATGGGTGTGTAAAACTATATCATGAAAGATTTAAGTCACTGCTCTTTGTAGTGGCAGTAAAGTGGACGACTGTTAGCTCTTCCACTGGCCGTTTAGTCAGAGTCCTCCTCTGACCTGGTTCAGTCACTTCAGACCAAAATCACGACAACACTGTCCGCACTGTGGAAAAGAAAAACGACTGCACAAGGAAAAACCTAATTCTGCAGTCCAATCTAAATCTGTCTCCAAAAAACAACAATACAAATGTAATTACTGGAGTTTCCACTTTTCTTTCTCTCTCTCTGGAAACCCAACATTATATTCTCTGTGTTGTTACCAGTGCTGTAAACCTATGACATTTTTATCAACTATTGACAATATTTGGGAATTGAGTAAAAACAGAAAAATGGATGTTTTATTGAAATAACATAATCTGGAACATGCAGATAGGGCTGTTTCCTTTCACAAGAATTACTGTTGTGCATATGAGAAATGTTAAAAGTTTCCCCAAGATGCCAGAATGGTGGCTGGTGTAGTGCAATAGAAAGAAAATAGTTCCTACATGAAACTGCTCACAACGAGGTCTGACATATCTCTTGAGTAAGCAGGTCATTGCTGATGAGTTTTGAGTTTTTGGTGATTTAAGTACCACAATATAAGTGCCATTCAGTTACATGGTATAAGAGAGAGGGCAGACATCTTTACGGCTGATATCTCCGACACTCTGCAACTCTGATAAATAGCACTACAGGTAAGAGGGAAAATATGCATTTTTAGATTTGGGGCTGAACTGTCCCTTTAACGTAAATTTCTAAAAGACATTGACTGTTCAAAATGTTACCTATTCACAAGCTCATTACAAACACATCACTGCTGTGTTCATGCCACAGGTTAGCATGAGGAGGCTAGCAGGATACCAGCAGTCTGATGACCTCACGGCGGGCTCATTGGTATGGATCAGTGTCGCTGCTGAGCACTCACATCCTTTCATCTGCCCATTACTGAAACCTACTCAGACGGTTTCCCTGACAACAGCATGACTGATGCCTATTGTTAGCCCTTTCCCATTAGTACAAACTAACTGGGAGCTAATCTCAAATCTCAATTGCCCTGTCTTCTGTTGCAGCGGCCTTAAAATAGACTTGTGTTGTCATAATAAAAAGCCGAGAGATTTTTCACAGTCTGCAGCACCAAAGATGGCTCGTCACTTCCCACTCTGTTATGTCCTCGGACTCCACTCCATTTAGCAGGAAGCTGAGCTGTCAAGTTCATCGAGCGCACTCTGAGGGCCAAGTGGCCGACAAATCAAGACAGCAAACAGGCCAGGAGGAGGAAGGGTGGGGGGGGGCATTAAAGGATACTGTAGTCCTGTAACCCAGGCGGCGGTGCGATACGTCCCCAGCTGCTGGCCGCTCTCTGAGCAGTGCCAGTTGAAGTTTTTGTCCTGGCCGGTGCTCAGGAGCCACTCCATCTCCAACACAAACAGCACCACCGTCACTCTGCCCTGATGAGCTGCAGGCAACGGAGAAAAAACACAGAAATCGCACACGATTTCAAAATCAATTCAGTCGCAGTGCAGGAGCCGACTCAGAAATCTTTGCTCAATAATTTTCAACATCTCTAGTATGCTGGAATTGCACAAAAATACACATTTAACAGCCTATTTTGGGGATAAAAATAATGTGTAACTGCCTTCTTTATGGAGAGATCTGACCGACAAATGAAGGGAAAGCTGCTTTCACAGTAAACACAGTCACTCATGAGACAACATGTGATGCGCTTCTTCACATAAGATCAGAGGAACACAAACCATGAAAGGTCAGCTATATGAATTACACTGCATTCATCTAAGACTCCATTTTTCAAAGGCTTATATGAGCATCCATACAATACAAACTCATCTAATGCAGTCTGCTCTGCAGAGGAGACGTGTAAAGATCGATCAGCGGCGCTCTGGTCCAGTTATTTCTGAGCGAGTTAAACTCAAAAGAAAGAAATGAATTATGAAAACCGCCAGAGAAACAAACATTCCTCAGGCTATAGTTTTCAAAGCCTTCAGCACACAGAGCTGAGCAGACTTTATCAGCAGTGAATTGTCCTGAAACTCCCTGGGTTACAACACATATACAGTGATAAATAATATGGTCCACTGTTTTCAAAGAAATGCAGAATTTTAGCAACTTTTAAGAAATAAGCTTTCAGAGCAACGAGGAGTAATGAGTACGGATGGGAATTGAGAAACGCTTTTAAATCCATCGGAAAGATCTGAGATTGGTCTGAGTTTGAGAGCAAGAGAGGAACGAATCTCTCTATCGATCCGCTTCTAGTCTTTGTGACCATTAGGGATGGAAATCAGGTCAGTTTCATACTTTAAAATACACTTGGATGTTATACCTGAAGGTACGACACAATGAATGGAAATGACGTCATTACTCGGTGTCCGCACGTATCAGACAGTCAGATTTTTGTCTTCAAAAGACCCTTTATGTCCAAGTACAAATAAAACTAAATTATATACATGATACATGGGCAATTCCAGGTTTATGGTTCTTTTAAAAAGGGACAAAAGAGAAGTTATAAATTGTTTGAATGGGGCAACCTATTGTGTCTATGTCAAGATTTTTATTGCATATTTTAATCATTCAATGAGATAGTCTCAGTCTCCTCTCTGGCACCATCACTAGGAGTAACCAAAATCAGACTTCCTGTCTATAGGAGCTGAAAGACCTCACGTATGTACAAACCAACAATCCTATGGTTCTCTTCCAGACATGTGTGACTGATTCATACACATACACACACACACACACACACACACACACACACACACACACACACACACACACACACACACACACACACACACACTTCCTGTCTCACCCTGGTAGGTGCTAGCTGGAGTCATCTTATTGTAGTCTTCTGACAGGATGAACTCCTAAAAGACAGGAAGAAGAAATAAATATTCACAGCGACAGAGGGCAGTGGATGAGGTTTTCAAGTTAATCTATGAATGGCAAACAAATTCTGTTAAATGATTAAATTATAAATATAATTTCAGTATGTACGTAGTAACACTTGAACATCACACAAGCCTTTTGAAAAAGTCTCAGCTTTTCTAAAAGCGTGACTGTGTAGGTGTTCATCCTGCAGACAGATAAAACATCTCGTATCTTTCTAAAAACACAAATACAAATTACTTCTGTGAAAAATAATGCAGGCCTTTGCATGGGCCTGTGAAAAGAAGAACAGCTCTTGGTCTGACGGCATATTTCCTCTCAGGCCAACGCCCACGATAAAACACTTAACTTACAGTTTTAAGTTTGCTCTGAGATGAAAATTCTTGAAAATGTTTTGTTATTGTTACGGTCTGACTTTGTGTTTGGTCAATTTGTTCCAAAGCAAACAACTCCCACTGTGAAATTCTCAAACAACTAAACAAAAAGTGTTTAAAGAAATGCTGCATCTCAGAATAGACTGGGCTGTACTGTGTTGTAAAGGCCAGTCTGGTACATTACAGTACAACTGAGTGTCAGAGTAGTCCTTTTTTCTTGATAGTTCAACGCGACCTGACAAAGCTCTTGTTCCATTTAATAAGCAGGAGAGCAGCCAACAGCCAAAATACATACAGTCAAAGCTGTCTTCCACTTTATGTGCCAAAAGGTAGATGGTAAATATCACAAGATCTTCCTGCAAACATAAATACAACCAACAGAGACGACATGCAGCCTTCAAAGAAAAGCAAACAGTCTTCAGCTGAGTGAGTGTAAAGAAAAAAAGGCCGGAGGGTTGTGTTTGGACTCACGCAGATACTTCCAGTGTCCATCCCCACGGACAGCCGCCTGGTCTCTGGGTTAAAGGACATACAGGAGCACTGAGCTGGAGGCACAAAGACATTCAAGAATAATAGTGAACACTGTGCCTCAATGTGTGCGTGTTATTGTTAGTTTGGGAAACTCTCCAGTCTAAATTGCTATTTTTTTTACATGTAGACAAAAGCCACAATGTTTTTTTTTTCAGTTTGAGAAAGTACAAATCTCTAAAGAACCTCCTCTGGTTTGGCTGATATAATGTAGTGAAAATAACCTCCAAAATTCATACACAGTAGATAATTTAGACATTTCTGTCAAAGAGAAGATAGAATAGAATAAAGCAAAAAAAAAATCTGTGTTTTTCCCATGCTGCTCATCACGGAGAGTCTGCTCACAACTGTGACTGACAAGAAAACACGTGTTTGGCTTATACTCACCTTGCACCAAACAGCTCATTCTAAGTTAGCGAAGTTTCAATTTTTAATCCATTTTTCCTGATATAAAAACTGAATCTTTTTTTCAAATAAAAGAAACACTATAGTAGTGATTACTGTTTCATCTTTTGCAGTTTCACTTTTTCTATTAGTGAATGACAACGTCTAATATACGCTGCCTCTGGCGCTGTTGTTGCAAGCTGCAGATCTTGCTGATGGCAGCATGGGATTTCCTTCAGTTGCACAACTATTGAGAAACAAGGACAAAACAGTGTCACAGACGTGTAGCACTGCAGCACTACAGAGAGGCGAGTGAACCATCCTACAGGAGCTCAGGCGCTGAATCTCATTTCAGGAGCATGTAAACGCCACGCTGTCGTGTCATCCCGAGCAATGGAGTCTGTGTAATTCATTATTTTGGTCGTGATGGGGAGAGATGCTCATACAGAATTAAACCAAACACAGAGGAAGAGTGAACAAAAACAGGAATGAACAGGCTTGCTCCAAGACATTTGGATTTACTCATACATATTTAAAACTTATTTGATTACACTGAACAAGCCAATCATTCAGCTTATTCAAACACAGTCGTTGCCTTTGTTTTTAGGTGTTGCATTTAAACAAAGGTCATTAATCAAACAGTATAAACACAAAAAATGTACATACAAAATCAAATCAAGCTTATTTATAAGGCACACAGGTAAAAAAGCAATCAACAATACTTACTTGACATTGTGTGGTAGACACTGGGCCAGTACTGACCGCTGTCTCTCTTCAGCCATACCCGAATCGTCCTGTGGGGTGAAACCATAACGTTTTGGCGAAACACTTAATTCTCAATGGTTTGTATTCTGCAATAACACTGCGAAAAGATTTCTTTAATAAACACAGTTTTATAAACACAGTTTTATTGTAAAAATTATTGTATTTCTTAATTAACAGGATAATCTTATTTATTAACCCTCTATGGTACTATGTACAATTTTAGGCCTTTTACACACACCACACACACACACACACAACACACACACACACACACACACACACACACACACACACACACACACACACAGTATATCCCCAGTTATGATGCAAAACTCTGATGAAGAGGCAGGACCATAAGGAACCAATAGCAGTGTTTAAATTTGTCACATGGCTCTCTGGAGGCCATGCTGAATCCCTTTTTTTGCAGACTTTCTAACAAGGATCAGCTCAGTTATTTGTTCCCACACAGATTGTCTGAAAATGTCATTTCCTGTCCCTTTTCAGTCTGGAAAAAAAAAGATTCACAGTGATATGTGAGTAAAGCTTAATTTCTAACAGTATAATGTACTTTATTTGCTAATTCAGTAATGGAAACTTGTGAAAGTGCAAAAGCTGCCTTGAGGCAACACCACACCAGTATGGATTCACCATGACATTTGGTAGTGTGTATTTAGGTATATATGCTGTTCAAAGCATACCAGTCATCATAATTTTAAATCTCTACAATTTAATGTAAATAAATTTGATGTTAGTTGTGTCAAGAAAGACACAGGAGACTGACAGACACTCATGAAACTGAAAACAGCATTTAAATGAAGCACCAATGATCAAGCACTGGAATTTGACACAACTTTCTTATTTTGCAGAAGGTAATGTTAGTTTGTTTTGTTAAATGGTTCTTGCAAAGTTAGATGAAATATTCCAACAGGTTGTTCCACGATGGTATAATGTTGTCTGCAGATATGCAGTCTTATGAAATGAATTATTTTCTAATGTTTTTACATTTCAAATGGTATGCATTGTAACCTATTGAGGCTATTGAGTATTTTGCATGTGTTTTTCCAACAAATTTACTTCAAATTTGAAACAATAACTTTATTTTCCACTACTTACCATTATAGTACAGTGTTGCCTCAAGGCAGTGCACCCCAAAAATACCCCCCAGAAATTGTTCTCTTAAAAATTTCTTTAGATTTTGTTTATTTGGTCTATTTTATGACAAAAAAAACAAACCTTTTTTCCCAACTGACATCATAATACCCACCATAGATTAAGAAAATACAGGCAGAACTCGTAGATAATATTCTCATTAATTCAGAAAAACAAGTAGACTCCACATTAAGGAGGTAGGAAATACAATTAATTGAGGCAATGGTGTTTTGAATTGATTGACACCTCCACAATAATATTTGCTGTCCTGTTAGTGATAAATAAGTTATTAAGTGAAACTTAACTCCAAACCTTCATGGTATTCTACCCCTCAGATATGCACTGGCTAAGTCATGGGTCAGTTCAGCTGCAGTTCTATTTGCTCAGATCTGATGTTGACCGTTTTCGGAAAAGGTCACTGAACTGAGCAACTCTGAGTGGTTAGCAGACGTCCATTTTTAGTTCCTCTCAATGGCTGTCTGAGAACACTCTACAAAAGCCAAGAAGCAAGAAAAATGTGGGCTTACACTGAAGTTATGTGCTATAAAGCTTTGACTTTTTGGGAGGTAAATTAGTTATCCAATGCAGCACATTTCCTATCTCATGCTGGAAATTATCTTCAGGATCCTAAACGCCAATATTTCTGTAAAACTGTGGAAATATTTCATCAGTCAGTTTTGAAATGAGATATGTAGAATGAAGTGATTTTTATGAAATAGCCCTATTTTAAGCTCAGATTTAGTTATGTTTTCTTCTCACAGAAGTGTTCGTTCCATATAATGTGTTCAAGGACTATTGGAAATTTGAAAATCCAATGATAATTTTCCATACAAATGTGGAAATATTTAATAAGTGGTTTCAAGATTTCTCTGCCATTTTGAAAGGCATTAACCTGTTTACAATCCTGTCTCTGCTAAAGAAACACAGGAGGAACTGGAGTTGGAGCTTTCTGAAATGATACTCTCTATGATGATAGTCTCCAAAGTTATGTAAGGTTCCTGCAGCTTAAGGCAAAGTAGATTTAAGACTTTTTAAGAATTTTTCATTGCCACTCAGAGTGAAGTTATGGCTAGTTTTCTAATAACCAAAATGTAATGGGGAAAATTTTATTTTGCAGACAATTTTATTTTGCTCAAATGTTTATTATAACAAAAAAACATTCCTTTTTTTCTTTCTGTGAAAAAGTTAAGATAATCAATGTCAAATGTTGGGTCGCCAAAAGATGTAATGTTTGATATAATTGATTTATTTATTTGCATAATAAAACAAAATACAACAAAAAACAGGAAACAAGTTTTGCTGATATTAAAAAAAACCTAGAAGCTTAAAGAAGTAATCCAAACTCTAACTATTTTAAGCAAATACAAAAACCCTGTAAGCAGTAGCTCAGTTCAGATTTTCAACATTTTCCTGAAAGAAAAAATAAAGTTTTATGAGTAGAAATCATCTAGACTATACCATATTTGTGATATATTTTTACTTTTTCATTGTATTTTTTTTTAAATTTTATATTCAAGATTTTTGACTGGGTTCTTGCGTTTTTTCTTTTTTTCTTACAATGTTTATTTGGACTGTTATGCGCCAAAATACCAAGGCAAATCCCTAGTATTTGAAAACCAACTTTGTCATAAACCTGATTCTGATCCTCAATATGAGCAATTCAATAAAACAGAACATGAATGGGTAAAGTCGCTGAGATTACACAGGTATGACAGGCCATGCAACCTTTGAACATGTGGAGATCACATACGCCCTCAAGCATTTGCAGATGTCAATAGACTGGAAATACATACTTGGCAACCAACAGAAACACACACAGACAGCCAGCCTCAGGCGTGTGTTAGACTGGGAGAATGAGGGGAGAAATGAAAGTGTTATTTCAACTAGTGACCTGTTTTGGGTCTTGAGAAAGGTTGAGAAACTTTGTTTTGGAAGGCAGACTCATGTTTAACTTGCTCTTTGTGTCATAAAATGTCAAACACAAATAACCCAAACTGCTTAGAGACTGTTGTTTATTTGTTAGGGGGGGCTGGGTTTAGACTTTGTTTGTTTCCCCAAAGCTACAAACATTTTTCCTTAAGCCTCCCTGAGTGACTTGGAAAAATGCATGACCATCACTCCATCAAAATGTAGTTGTTAGATTTTTAAAAACTTACTGTTTGATATTTGAAAGTTAAAAGTTGAAGATCAATTCCTGGAGTTTTAAAATTAAAATAAAAAAAAAAAAACACTTGTCATGCATGCTGGTTAATTGGAACAAACGACTTATTTTTGCCAAAATTTTCATTAAGATGTGTAAAATAAACTGATTTTGATGATTATTATTTTTACTCAGATTTGATTATGTTTTTGTTTTTTTCTGACAAAAGCAATTGTCCCACATAATGTGTTCAAGGACCATTGGAAATTTGAAAATCCAATGATAATTTCTGTTTGTTAAGTTTCTGGCTATAATAAATGGTGTAATTTTGGAACATTTTAAAGAAAACATGCCCTCCAAACCTGAAGGCTTGTTTCCTTTAAAAAGGGAGTAAACTAAATACAAAGTATGCGGTTTCTCTCAGTAACTGTAACTAATTAAAATTACATTCATTTTGTAACGTAATTGCTGTTTTCTAACAGCATGGCTCATAAATTATGAACAGTCCCTCAAAGAGCTTTTGTTTTCCTGAATGGGTTTGTTTTTGATAGCTAGCACGCTAATGTTAGCAGCTATTAAATGACCATAACAAAGAGTTAAATTTGAAAAATTGTGTATTTTTACATAAGTGTGTTGGTTAACGATATAAAAAAAGCCAAAGAGCATAGTGTAGTTTATTAACATGTAACATGCTGATATGACTAATGTAAGTCTAATAACAAAATTTTACTTATGTTTCTTGTAACTGATTACAATTACATTTAATTTCTAATTTAATTCTTAGTTTCTTCCAGCACTGCTCATAAATAACTGTCCCTTAAAAAACTTTTGTTTTCCTGAATGGGTTTGTTTTTGATAGCTAGCATGCTAATGTTAGCAGCTATTAAATTATCATAACAAAGAGTTAAGTTTGAAAAATTGTGCATTTTTGTGTGTTGGTTAACGATATAAAGAAAGCCAAAAAGCATAGTGTAGTTTATTAACATGTAACATGCTGATAGACTAATGTAAGTCTTATAACTACAGTTTAATCATTTTTCTTGTAACTGAATACAATTACGTTTATTTTGTAATTTAATTACTGGTTTCTCCCAACACTGCTCATAAATAACGAACAGTCCCTTACAGAGCTTTCGTTTGCCTGAATGGGTTTGTTTTTGATAGCTAGCATGCTAATGTTAGCAGCTATTACATGTTTATAAACAGGAGTTATATTTGCAAAATTGTGTATTTTTACATACGTTAAGTGAATCGGTTAACGTTATTAAGAAAGCCAAAGAGCATAGTGTAGTTTATTACCATGTAATACGCTGAAATGACTCGTGTCAGCTGACACTTTTATAGAAACGTCGCGGTGTGTTTTCAGCTTTAACCGTTGGTCTGATTCTACATACCAACGGCTGAGCCACGAGCGGTATAAACGTTAGCTTGATCAATGACTGACAGGAGAAATCGATCCGGTGAAAGCAAGAAAAGCGACCGTTACAAAAGAGGATTTGGATGTTATTTTGTAGCCAAAGCTTACCTGTCCTCGGACACGCTGATAACACCGTCTTCCTTGGGAATGATGACCGCGGTGCTCACTACATCTTGGAAAGCCTCGATTTTGCTCAGCAGACATGGCTTCCGAGCCTGCGGTTGGGGCTGGATTTCGGCCGCCATGAGTCGGTGGTGCACAAACCTCCGTCTACGGTTCTGGCTCCGGGAAACATAACCCTCCCCCGGTCCGACGGCGGAGCCTCGGCTACGCGCTGCTTGCTAGCTGTCAGCAGGCAGCACACGGTGTTGTGACGGCGGCCAGAGATGCTGCCTGTCAGCTGACACACACACACACACACACACACACACACACACACACACACACACACGCACGCACGCACGCACGCACGCAAGCACACGACACACAAAGCGTTTCCTGTCAAAAAAAATAAAACTTCCCATAAAACCTTTGCTGTTGTATTTTCAAAACTGAAGCGTCATCTCTGATTAAGATTTTGTAAACTTTTTTTTTCCCAGTCTAGTGTAACTTTCGGCTCACAAAATGAGGTTTTGTGTTGTTGTTTTTTTTTAAAAGTAATAATAATACATTTATTGATATAGCCCTTTTCTTGACAAGTCTTCAAAGTACGTCAAGGCTACAGAAAGAACAAAACAGCAGATAAATTCAAAAACACAAGAAAAACATACAAAAAAGCACCCATGGATGACAAAACATCATAAAAAGGCAAGAATTAAAAACCCAACAACATATTAAATAATCATAAATGCTGTACTATGACATTCTCCTTATTTTTTTTGAATGACAAAGGCAACTGTAACATTTGTATGATTTTTTGAACGACATGCTATACTATACTATACTATGACACTTTTCTGATTAGAAAAAAGACATACTGTACAAAAATAAATAAAAAAGATTTATTTAATTTATTATTATTATTATTTATTTATCTTAATGTATTTTATTGGGATTTCATTTTTATTTCACTTAAATGTATTTTATTTATTCATTTTTTTAATCATAGCGCAATCCAGGAAGATTTTTGCAATAACATTTAAAAGTGTTATCAGATGAATCTTAAATTAATAAAAATTAAATGGTTGCTAATTTTTTATATTTATCAGCCATTTTCTTGAATGACACCCTTTATATGAGCAATTAATGGCATTTATTAAAGAAGTTCTCCAGTTATTTAGGAGATACTTATTTAGGATATATATATATATATATATATATATATATATATATATATATATATATATATATATATATATATATATATAATATATATATAAGACCATACAAAGGGTTGGTCAGTGGTCAATTGATGCAGCAAGAGATTGAGATATTCAGACCTTTAGGCCCTATTGGTAAATTCTAAAAACACTGGAACCTAAATTTCCCAAAAATGCACCTTTAACAATTTCATTTGATTCTCCCTTCAATTCCCACGTCCTCCAACAAACTGCACACCCCATGTTTGTGACACAGGCCTCCTGTTAGGAATTCAAAGTCTCTGAACTCAAGCTGAGTTTGGAGAGCCCCCTCCAGAGCAACAAAAACACAATAAAGCTGTTGTGACAGTAGAGTGAACTGAATTTGATGTTTAAAGCTGGTAGAGTGCTCTTTTAAGTAGTGAATAAATCATTTCCTAATGCTTTATAAATATGTTAAAAGCCATAAAAGAAACATTTGAGCTAGACTATAGGTTCTGGAGAATCCTGCATTATGACATTCCTGCTTTAGATCACTTGGCTTTTGGAAAAGGGCTTCATTATGGAAAAATATCAATTAATTAACAACTTAGTTAATTAACAAATAGTCTTAGTTAATTCACAAATAGCCTGTAGATCTGATGGGATACTGTAATTTATTAATAGGCTACTTGCAGTTGCAGATTACTGACTGGGAAATCTCTGAAACCTTTTTAGTGACTTTACCAACAGAAACAACATAAAAACAAGACAAGACAGGACAGGACAGGACAGGAGAGGACAAGACAAGGAAAGGCAAGACAAGGCAAGGCAATGGCCAATGGGGAAATTTACATTGTTACAGCAAGGTGTGTAGCTACAAGATAAGCAAGCAAAAAGAATAATATAAAAGCAAATCGAACAATATAAATGGTAGAAAAACAAGGTGCAGTAGTAAAAATAAATTTAAAACAAGCAAAAAAAATTGTGCAATAGTAAAAAAAAACAAGGCGCAAACTCAACAGTTTTACACTAATTACACCTACACATAGAAGATAAAAATAAACACTAATTCTCATGAAACTAAAATAACAATTTACTGACATAAAATGAGAAACTTGTGGTCTACTAAAATTTGTAATTGCATTATTACTCAATATAAACCAACAGCCATATCTTTACTAACAGGCCTGTTGTATCTAAACACAGCTACATGAGTCTTTATTCAAACATCATAATGAGACTTTCTCACTTGAAATCGACTGAAAATATATTATTTTGAGAGTTGGTGGCAGGTTTCCAGCTGATTGATAAACTTTATAATCCCCAGTTTAACCTGCTGTGTTCAATATAGTGAATAAGACCTGCAACCTGCTTTTATATGAAAGGCAATCAATATGAAGTCTCTTTTCAGGTTGTTTTTAAGTAACTTGACGAATTTCACTGACATATCAACATAGTAGTCAAGTCTCCATGACAACAAAACGTCACACATCCGGTTATGACTTTCACGGTAAAACCCTTATTGAAAATTATGCCTGTTTTTGTAACGTTTTTGATCCAAGCAACGTGTTATTGTGAAACATATAGTTGATACACGTTAGCTATTGAGATGGCGTGTGTTCAAACTAAGAAAACACATATTTGTGACACACAATAGCCGAAGAAAACACTTGTAATAGGTTGTTTACAAAAAGTTTTGAAACAGGAAGAGAATTATTTCCGGTCTCATTTTTTTTAGACTTCAGAATAAAGGTCTAAAACTAATGAGGTAAGTGAATGTAGGTTATGCTGTATGAAAAACTGTTCTTTGAATTTAGGAAGGGGTCACATGTTTGGATCTATTGAATAATAAAGATATCTATTTAGGAGAGTCGAACAAATAAAATAATTCATTTGTAAATCATTATATGATATATCGGCCAGACCTAAAATAAGTGCAATTTGAATAGCCAATATTTTACAAATTAAGTGAGACAAAAATCAAAATAACGAAGATGGCGAAATTTTGGAGAAAGAACTATTACTGATATTTTAAAGTTATGATGTAAATGTTTATTCGAATCAAGGTTACTTTGGTAAGTAAATCCTTCCTCAAAATTAGACCACAATGTTAAAAAACAGACAGATTTGATTTAAATTTCAAACTTACATTTCTACTGATTATGTATACAACAACTATAAGCAAGTAAATAAAATAAAGTAAAATAAGATATAAAAAACTTGCAATATCAAAGTATAAACACTTTTATAAATAGTCTATTTCAGGAGGATATGTTGGACTTTATTGAAAGGATGGCAGCTTGAGATCACATCTCATTTTCAAGTTGGTCCACTAGACACAAAACAAAAACATACAAACAAAATTGCATGCGTTGCATCATAAATAATAAAATTGGCTTGTTAGCTTGTTTTGAGTAAAAGAAAACAAAACCGGTATATTTCTCTCAAATATATTGAAGTTGGAGAAGAATAACTGGAAATACTGAGGTATCTCAAGCTTGTATTTAGTACAGGACCTAGTATTAGTACAATAAATGTGGGCTACATGGTTACTTTACACTCCACCACTGATTCTAAATGTATAAGATGCAGAAGTATCTGCTGTTGTACCACCAGATTACTGCACCTTCATTCCCCAGGCTGTGAAAGTCCTCAACTCATCCTTCAACTCCAAAAGACATAGCAGGGTCTTTTGAAACAAAATGTTGATGAAGATTAATAAAACAAAAGATAGGAATGGGGTTGAGGCAATTGGAAATAAAATCGTGAAGTGTTTTGGCCCATGTATTCTTGATAATTTCTGTACATTTTAACTGCTTTAACAACATCTGTTTTCTCTTTCGCTTTTTTGTTTTTTATTTGCTTTTTTGTTGTTGTATTTTGCCTTTTCTACCTTTTATGATATACTATATTTGCTGCTATGACTATTTATTTTTTATGTAATAAGCTATTTGTTATAATAAAACTGAAAATGCCAGTAAAGATATTGTTAAAAAAATGTAGCAGGTTCGAGGGCAAACCTCAGTTTCATTCTTTTAAACTATGGTGTCAGTGCAATTTTGCCCCCTGGATCCCATTACACCAGCCCCAACAATGATTTTATTCTGAAAAGCATGTCAGTGACACACCGGATACTGTACTGTTGTCTGTGTGCAGCTCCAGAAACTCTGTCAAACAAGAAGCAATAGACCTTCCTCCTGTTTGTCGTCGCCAACCACCGGATGGTTTCCTCTTATTTTTGCGGAAGTGATGATATTTTCCAAGGAGCTACATTATGTAAATTGTATTGCACAATCGCGCACGTCTGCCCGAGTGTCATGTGGCATTAGCAGTGGATCACCATAATCATCTAGTATCATGTGCAGCCCGTTGGATATCAATTGTGTTGTAAATAAGTTGAGACATTTTATGTGACATCAGCCAAAATTGATGGGAAGCAACACCAGAAGTCTAAAAAATCTCACTTAATGAAAGCTATTTTAAGCACAATTCCTTGTTTATAGCGACCATTTAAGGCCTGTTTTTTTTTCTTTTGCACATATGGATAAAAACAAAAAACAAAAGTATAGCCATCTTAGAGCTGCAGGGTGTGTGAGTGCGTGCGCGCGCATGTCAATCCTTTGCAGCCTCTATTCAGATATCTACCTTCCCATCATTTCACAGAAAAGGCTGTCTCTATTTGGTCATGGAGTACTATAATGTTAGCGAGTACTTTCAGGGTTAATATTGAACTGCTTTTTTTAATTAAAAAAAATATTGTCTGTCTTCTCTCTCAGTCTTTAGGGGTTGTCTTTCACACAGTAGCCCACGCCCGTGCATAGGATGAAGTAAACGTTGATTATGTAATCATCTCTCGGCGCAGACACGGTCCTATTCCTAAATAAAATATCCACGAACGACTATCCTCCGAAAAAAACCAAAAAAAAACCCACAGAGTGCCACATATGTAGTATTCTTTAACACATAATGCATGTACTGAATATTTTCCTTGCATTCCTGCCTCTCAGACGAGCAAGCATGCGCACGAGACGCTCAGCTTTTGCCTTATTTGGATATGGTAATGAGTGGCTCCGGACGACCAATGAGAGGCGAGCTTTTAGCGCACGTGACGCTGAAAGACCGCTTGGGAGGCGGGGTCAAACGCGGAGCTTAGGTTAAAACCAGTGGACAAGACACAGCGCATTCAGTGTAGGGAGAAGCAGGGACACACTATGAGGGGGAACTTTGTTACTATGAAACTTAGGAATATTTACAAAATATTGTAAAAATTATCAAAATCCCTCGTGAATCAATGACCTGCCCCTAGGGTTTGAGGTTTTTAGTTTAGTTTGCCCGGAAAGGGCTTCTACACTCACTATTCTTACACTTTTTTGAAAGAATGTGTGAGACAGACAGTTAGCCAGCTAGCTAGCTAGCTGAGAGGTGATACAGGCGGCAGGAGAACAAAAGATTTTTTTTGCGTTTTGGCCGGTTGTACTGACACCAAGTCCATGCAGAACGTGTCATTACCATCACAATGCCCGTTTTACTTTTTCTGATAGACACGTCCGCTTCAATGAACCAGCGCACCCATCTGGGCACTACCTATCTGGACATAGCAAAAGGCGCTGTTGAGACTTTTATGAAGGTACTGTAACCACGGGACACATTCATATTGGGAGATCCCGAGCAGTGGGGGATTGCGGTTCAAGATCATCATTGTGCTGTTGCAAGCTCGCCTGTCAAAGCCGATCTCTCGATAAATAATTCTCTACTATTTCCACAGCTCAGAGGGAGAGATCCGGCGAGCCGAGGGGACCGGTATATGTTGGTAAATTTTGAAGACGTTCCGTTCGGGATAAAGGTTTGTTTTTGTCCAAGCTTTACATTGCGCAGATTGACTGTCCCCCCTCCATCGCTCCACCACGTTGTGATCACTACATCAATTGTGTAGAGGAAATCTTCAGGAGGAGCTTTCATACCCCTTTTAAAACATGGCCGACATTTTGTTTCAATGTGAGCAGCAAGGAACTCTGGGTGTTATTTATACAGCGAGGTGATATCTGGGGGGAGAGGGAGGAGGAGGAGGAGGTGGAGGAGGAGGAGGTGGAGGGTGACAGACTAGCTTACTTTACTTGTTTAGACCAAATTGCCACTTTAGACGGTGCACGGTGTCGTTTATGATCCTTTGCCCTTGTCGTCAGACGGATCTCGGCTGCAGTGCTGTCAAATCATGTCAAAGAGGAAGCGACCTATTTATGTGTTTATCAGTTTAGAGTCATAACACAAAAGTTAACCATTGACTTCTGCAAAAGTGTTCACAACAGTGGTGTAGTTATTAGGAGTGGGCGATTCGAGCCTAAAATAATATCACCATTTTTTAAAGGGTATCTGTGCAACAGCTGTATTCTTGATGTGACAAAATACTGACAAATATTTTAAAAGAAACAAGAAGTATAGTTTAATATGTCTGCATAAACAGTCTGCGTTCAGAAAAAACTAAAAAAGTATCTCTTTCTTTTAGTTTTTTAGTAGTTTTATTGAGAGTAGGGCCAATTTGCACTTTTTTTTGTTTAGAAAATATACACAAACATAAATTATTTGTAAATATGCAGATGCAGCATAAAGATATTACAGTGCAATATAGAGCATTTACATAACTAGTACAGACATAGCTCCTCTTCAGGATTTTTTAAAATAAAAGACAAAAAAAAAGGTGCACAACCCTCTTAATGGCATAAATCATCAAATGCCATTACACTTTTTTTCCCTCCAAATATTGAAAAAAGGTTGCAAGATGGCATCACATAAGTTCAACTGCTAATTTGTATATAGATATATCTTATCCTCTCCAACTTGAGAGTATTGACAAGATTATCAAGATAAATTTTAATATTAGTGATGCTTCTACCCTAACGGATGTGTTAATTAGTTAATAACAAAAAAGTTAACCATTGACTTCTGCAAAAGTGTTCACAACAGTGGTGTAGTTATTAAGGGTGGGTGATGTGGACCTAAAATAATATCACAATATTTCAGGGTTATATTCTTGATATGACAAAATACTTAAAATATACTACTGATTTTAAAAACAAACAAGCTATATTTTAATATGTCTCCATAAACAGACTGCATTCAAATATTAAGTAAAAACTAAACAGAAAGTATCTTTTATTTTTTTTAGTTGGTATTTTAAGCATTTTTTGAGAGTGGGGTCAATTTTGCACATTTTTTTAAGAAAATATACACAAACACAGAAATTGTTGGTAAATATTCAAATGCAGCATGAAGATATTGCAGTGCAGTGTAGTGCATTTACATGACTAGTGCAGACAGCTCTTTTCCAGGATTTTTAAAATAAAAGACGATACAAAACGACACAAAAACAAGGCGCCCCACCCTGTTAATGACAAAATCATCAAATGCCATTACACTTTTTTTTCCCTCCAAAGAAGGAAAGGAAGATGGCATCAAATAAGTTCAACTGCTACTTTCTTATATATCTTATCCTGTCCAACGTTGGAATACTGACAAGATTATCAAGCTACATTTTATTAATAGAGATGCTTCTTCCCTAACGTGTTTATAACAAAAGTTAACCTTTGACTTCTGCGAAAGTGTTCACAACAGTGGTGTAGTTATTAGGAGTGGGCGGTGCGGACCTAAATTAATATCGCAATGTTTTAGTGTATCTTTGTAACAGCTATATTCTTGATGATATGAAAAAGTACTGAAATATTTATTGAAACAATAAAGTAAGTGTCATATTTTAAAATATCTGCAAAAACAGTTTGCCTTCAAATATTTAGTTAAAACTTAACTAAATTATTTTATTTTTTTTAGGTTGTATTTGAAGCATTTTATTGAGAGCATGGTCAGTTTGCACAAATTGTTAGCAAATATTTACATACATGCAGGTGCAGGTGCAGCATGAAGATAATTAGTGCAAGTACAAGTACAGACACAGCTATTTTTCAGGATTTTTTAAAATAAGACAATAGAAAAAAAGGGAAATAACACACAAAACACCCAACCTAGATGCCCTGCATTCAGTTAATGGAAAAATCATCAAATAGCATTACACTTTTTTTCCCTCCAAATATTGAATAAAAGGTTACCAGATGGCATCTAATAAGTTCAGCTGCTCATTGTATCCTCTCCAGCTCATACTGACAAGAACATCAAGCAACATTTAACTTTAGAGATGTTTCTTCCCTTAAATATTTTTTATCAGTTTAGAGTCATAACAAAAAAAGTTAACCATTGACTTCTGTAAAAGTGTTCACAACAGTGGTGTAGTTATTAGGGGTGGACGATATTGCAAAAAATATCCTGCAATATTGTGATATTACTTTGGGGCCATAACGATATATTTGATGATGTGACAAAATACTAAAAAAAATACAGTATTGATTTTTAAGGACAAACAAAAAGTGTAATAGCGCATTAAATTTTCATAAACTGAACAGTTTTCCTTTAAATATCCAGTGAAAACTAAACAAAAATGTGCCTATTTCTTAACAACAGTAACTCAGAGTGAGCTTCAGATTCTGTTTAAAATACAACCAATACAACAGCATTTGAAAAAGCCACAAATTACATATCTAAACAGTTATACAAAACAACTACCCTCGAGTCTGTAACTAGTGTATACATATAAAATAAACCAACAGGCATTTTGCTTCTCTTTTGGAAAAATCCTTAATCACAGAGTTGATGATTCAGTTGTTTTCAGCCAAAAGGTTTTAAAAAGTCCTCAGCTTTTCATAAAACATTCATGGCTGTAGTGTTGTGCACTGATTCCACACTGCTGTAATTGCTCCTGTTTTTGGAAGTCAGCTCCTCCGCTGCTGAGCAATTTTGGTTTCAGCCATGCTTTTTGCAATGTGTAACTGTATGTCGTCATTATGTCAACAAGTTGAAAATTTGAGTTAAATTTTACTGATCATATTAAAGATGATGCCGGTATTATCGTGATTATGGCACACCCATAGCAGATATATAGCTTTGTGCTTGTTATTCACCATATTTTTCTTGTTTTGTTGTGTTTTTTTTTAAAGGCTGGATGGAAAGAGAGTCATGCCACCTTCATGACAGAGCTGAGGAACCTCCAAGCAGCCGGACTCACGTCTATCGGCCAGTCCTTGAGGACCGCTTTTGATTTACTCAATCTCAATAGATTAGTGACTGGGATAGACAACTATGGACAGGTACGTAGCACTTGAAGAGGCAGACAGGAAGTCAGGTTGATGACAAGGTGATACGTGCCCCCCCCTAGATGTCTATCCCTCTCCCTAACACCCTGACTCCCCCTCCCCTCTCCCCAGTCTTACAAGCATCAAACACCTGCACACTGTGACCCCACACACTCTCAGTCATGTGCTCAGGACACAAACACAACAGCAACAAAGTAAAAACAGGAACTTGTTTTTTAACCGTTTAACCGTTATTGATTACAACATTGATTTGGAGAGTTGCGCCACGGCAACTGTGCTCAATCATAGCTTTGTGCTTATATTTTAAGATGTACACAGGGTTCCTGTGGATCCTCAAAAAGTCTTCAAAGGCATCAAATTCATTAATATAAAATTAAGGCCTCAATTGGCATTAAAATGATTTAAACTCGCCTTTTAAAAGTCTTAAAAATGCTCAAAGCACGTATGCTTTTATGAATCTTTTTTTCTGATGTTGCGGGGTAAAATTTTTAAAAATCTATTTTTTTGGTAAATAATTTAATAAATTCTTTTTCTTAAACTCGTCATGATGGGAACTGCAGTTTAATCTCGCACGCAAAATGAAAAACACAAAATTGCCCAAAAAATGGCCAGATATTTCCCGCTTAAAATGGAAAACCTAAAATATACTTATATGATTGTACAGTTTATTCATTGTCTTCAATGTGTTTACTCTAAACAGTTTGTTTTTTTGTCAATGCGAGCGAATCTTACTTTTTCAATGGACCAAAGGCATTTTATGTTTTATGTCATACTAAACATTTGGGCAAAAATAAACTGTCCTCCTTCAGTTTTGGTTATTAATAAATTAGTCCTAAAATTCAATCCAAATGGCATTAAAAAAAAGGCTTAAAAATGTATTATACAATATTTAGGTGCAGTAAAGTGACTGAAGTGAGATGAACAGCCTGAAAACTGATAAAACTGACATTATTTGCAGGTAGAAAGTGTAATAAAGCGCTATATATTAGAATATATGTTATCGAAATATGGAGCATATCCCAAAACTTTTGAATTGCGAAAATATTGATTTAAATCCGTGAGAATATCATATCATGGGGCCTCTCGTGATTCCCACGCCTAAGCTACGCCGAACTAAAACTACTGCACTCAACAGATCTGCTTTAAATGCTGCTTTTATAAGGACTAAAATGTTTAATATTGGTGAACCTGTTTTAGAGACGTGTCATCTCAACTTAAAGGGGAGCATCACCTAAATTAAGAATTGCAATATGTTATTTTTCTATTATCTTAGTAAAGTTCAGTCAATATTTGTGAACATGAGCCGCTCTCTCTCAAAGCCAGAAACCAGAAAAGTACATTTCATCCAGTGTGAAGTCTGGAGCTGCTCTGCAGACAGTGAATGGTAGTCTGATTTTGTGACAGATAGATTTTTTTTTTTTTTTTTTACACAAAAAAAAGCTTTTTGTTGTATTGTTCTCTGGTCTTAAATGTACTCATATAGACAAAATCACAACTTCTGGCTATAAAACCCCTGCAATACATGCATAAAATGAAACGGGGCTGAGCCAAAGTGGTCTCAATTAGTCCGTTTTTAGCCACCTAAAAAGATCTAACTCAGTCTGCCATATTTGGATATTTTCATCGCTTTACCCTGCTGTCAGACAGCTGCTTCTGACGGGGAATTGAAGCCGTTATCTCAAAACCGCCAGACTCCATCGGCAAAAACAGATTTTATTTTGCAGGACATGAGTTGCTGTTTGACCGCTGCCTCTGTCAGTTAGTGTTTAAGGTAAAGCAGTCTACGTATTCTAGTTACACTTAAATCTGATATTGTCTTTTTTTGTGAGATGGGTCTAAAATACATTTTTGCTGCAGCCCAGTCCACAGCAGTACGTTTCTCAGCTTCCATGCCGGTAGATTTGATTTATGATAAATGAGCAAAGCGCCACAGAACATAAAATAAACCGGCAGAAATGTCAGATAGGTTGAGCCACTCTGTTTAACTATTTATTTTTAAACGCTACAGTTACGGCTAAAAATGACAACAGAAATAACAGTGAACCAATTACTCTCAGTGTCACCTGAATCTTTCCCAAAATCATCGTCTATGAAGCAGCTCCAGACTAAATAATAATCATAATAATAAAATATTTATAAAGCACTTTTAAAACATGGTTTTAAAAAAAACCCAGAGTTGATGACATCACAAATTTTCATTTCAGCTTTGTAGTTTTTGGATTTTGGAGAACTGTTCATGTTTACCAATATTTTTGGACAGTCTTAGACCATATGGATAACAATTATTACAAAACATTGGAAAATGGGTGTACTTCCCTTTTAATGGTCAGGTAGGAGCTGCTTTTGAATTCTGTTATCATGAACGACGTTTCTTATATTAAGTCTCACCTTTATTAATGTTAATGGGTTGGACAAAATATTTGGAACACCTCTCAGTAAGAAAACAGCTCCAGAAATGACCTTAAAGGCGAATCAGCCTCTCTGAAATGTTTTCAAAAACTGAACAATACAACCATCATAAAGACATGATTTATTGCTGGGCTGCTGTTTTAGACGGCATCATGTTTTGTCGACCTGAAGGAAATGGCAACCCAGGGTAGTTTCTGGCTAACAAAAATGCTTTTTTACATTTTACCGGAAAGCTAATTTTGTTCCTGAGACTGCAGTTTAATCAGTTTTAACCTGTGCAAACTGGGATGTTTTTTTTTTATCCAAACACAGGGATTTATCTCACAAGAAAGTCTTTGAATTATTTAAAACTTTTACTCAAGATCCTGAACTTTGGGATATTCAAGAAAAGGCTTTACAAGAAGAAGAAATGCACTTTAAACTAGACATCATAGTTTTTTTTGTCCATTGTTTTGCTCAGCTCGGTTTTTATGTGTGAGTTTGAAACAAATCTCTGCTCCAGCTGAACAGCAGAGTTGGTCTGATTCACAGCTGGAAGCCTGCGTTCACATAAAATTAATTGGGACTGAATATGGTAAACAAGTACTCCTTGAGCCCACAAAAGTCTGTAACTAATTCAATATTGCTGGCCCAGTGCCAAAAAGTGCCGCCTAATGACATCACCAGTTTAAGTCTGCGGTCAAACTTCCAGTTTTGGGACATAGCTGCTGAAAAGTAAAGCAGTGTGAGACACTGTGGGTGTGATGGATAGGAGTTGCGAGGTAATGTTTGCAGTTTGAGTGCTGCTCTAATGTCCGCCTAATGACTTTTCTGCAACAGATGACAAACTAGTGTAGCGTAACACGAAATGACCCGAGTGGATTGGTCCTGATTTGACAATTAGAAAGCAACAGGAGATGTATCTCATCACCCTGTGAGGTTTTCTTGTTTTTTGTCCGCTGTTTCGACATGCTTTCTGTCAGAGTAGTCATTATTAATGTAAGCGTAAAACCCACAGTCTGACTGCTAGCTGAGTCTGCAGGCTTGTTTTTGATATAGAACCTGCACGTCTGTATTCCAGTGTGGAGGTAAGTCTGCAGGAGCAATAGTGAACTCTTAACCAGCGTTTCCTGAAATGGAAGATCCCCTCCGTCCAGCTTAATGCACACATACAGCATGCATAATGTATGTCAGACACTCTCACAGTGTTTGAATGTCAAATGCCAACTGTGCTGTCAGGCTGGCAGATAGGGACACAGACGCATGCCTGTGAACACAAACAGCACAGCTGAGGTCAAGGTTACTGTGTCCCGGTCCCCTGACCTCTAATGACAGGTCGATTTAACAGTATTTATGATTTAATGACCCGTCTGATGTGCCTCTTCACAACTGGAGGTCAGAACGGATGGCATGCTCACCCCGCCGACATCAGAGCTGATGTTGTAAAGACCAGTAACTATTATATTTATTTGGCTGATTCTGTCCTTTTAAAAGGAGTGGTATAATTGTTGTAAAGGGCTGCAACTAAAATGATTTTTTTACTGATTATTATGTCTTTATTAAAAAAAAAGTTACTGTTTTAGTCTTAATGATATGCAAAAATAATAGAAAATGCCCATCTGAGCTTTCCATAGCTGGAGCTGCAGGGATTTAATAATAATAATAATAATAATAATACATTTTATTTCTAGAGCACTTTTCACAATACTCAAAGACACTTTAAGTAAAAAAACTCTGATTCCAGATATCTATTTCTCCTTGATGACATTAAATTAAACATCTTTGGATTTTGGATAAAACAAGACATTAGAGGATCTGAGTGTGTGCAGATTTTACCATGGCTGACTGTGCAGACTCTCTTGTCTTTATGGGGGGCTCGCATGTGCCTCAAAAAGGGCACTGACTGAGAGTCGTGTTGCAAAGACACATTCGTCAGAATCAGGATAAGATTTATTGCCAAGTAGGTTTTCACTTACAAGTACATATACATAAAATAAATACATTCTAATAAGAGGAAAGAGATAAGAATAGTAATACAAATAAGGCAAAGTACTGCAAAAATACACAAAATATGGCAGAGATACTCTAAAAAGTACAGTAACATGACAAATATGTACAGTGTAGCTGTGTGGTGGCCTACTTTTTATGTCAGCACGTCTGATATATCATAATATAAATAAACAACCACATCAGTCCTCGACACCTGTAATCAAAACCAAACATCACAGTATGATACACTAAGACTAACTAAATTAGGGTGCAGTATACTCTGCAGAGTGATGTGCTATATTCTAAAGCTTATGATTGACACATGAAAGGGTCAAATAGCAAAAAATGAACACAAATGTATGAGCTTTAAATCTTTAATCTTCCTTGTTATGTTTTTTTTTTGTATACTGAATACAAAACAGAGATGAATCATGGCGACTCAGCCTGAAATATGATTGGGAATAAGAACGTTTTTTTTTTTCTTCCTGATCTTTCGGTCAAAGTGAGTGAAGTTTGTGATATTGTGCTGCCAAGCTTTAATGGTGATGGCAATAACTGCATGCATGCTGATTTTGTAATGCATTGCAAAAAAGCAATTAAGAAAACAGCTTTATTTGTATAGCACATTTAATACAATGGGAGAATTAAAAGTGCTTTCCACAGCTATAAAATGTAAAAAACAAAAAATATAAAAAAGAAACAGATTTACAATAAAATAGATAAGAGATAAAATAGAAAAGGTAAAACTAATTACTAAATGATTTAAAAAAATAAGAATAAAAATCATAAAAAATAAAAGTCAAGACAAAAGGTGCAAAGATAAAAAGATCATTTAAAATGATTTAAAATCAAGTTTAAAATAAGTTTGCAGTCATTAAATAATAAAAAATAATCAAAAAATAATCAACAATGAAAATAATTGTGAGTTGCAGCCCAATGTGACTTCTTTTGTCGACCAACAGTCCAAAGACTTTAACTTTACAATCATAGAAAACTAAAAAAAAGTAATTATACTGATTAACTGACTAATTGTTTTAATACTTGTGCATCAGATCTCTTGTAAGCTCTGTCTTTTTTTTGTCTTTTATTTTGTTATTCATTTTGCGTCCTTTTATATGAGACAGTTTGTTAGAAACAAAGTAGAACACGTGCGTGTCTGCAGAAATTTAATTTGTTTCTGAGCAGATGATGCGGTTAACCATCTGAGAGCAAGCGTCACATTTACACTAATGTTAGCACTGGAGGAAACCCTGAATATACTTGTCTTTTATTAGTACCCACGGGCGTAAAGCAGGAGTGCTGATGTTCTTTGGAAACCTCATTTCCTCTGAATTTGGATAAACTTATCTAAAAGTCTTTTATTCATGTTTACGAGCAAAAAAGCTGTGCAGCTGAACCTTCTTGGTTGCAGCTCTTTTGTTTGAGCAAACTGTGAAAGGTTTTCATCGGCGCTCTGATGACTATGCACACTTTTTTGTCTTAATGTTTATTTCTGTCTCAATTTACTTCAACGGCTGTAAATCAAAGCCAAACCAAAGTGATGCCGTCGTTTGTGCTCGGTTGACTTTGTATTTGAAGTCCGGTGTATAATAACTTTATATTGTCTGCTTTTCTTTCCAATTTAGTGCATGAGAAGAGGTCAACTTTGATTTTTCATGTTAAGTGCTCACGGTCTGA
Source organism: Plectropomus leopardus (assembly GCF_008729295.1). Classification (NCBI taxonomy): domain Eukaryota; kingdom Metazoa; phylum Chordata; class Actinopteri; order Perciformes; family Serranidae; genus Plectropomus; species Plectropomus leopardus. Next base: position 27,714,901 of record NC_056472.1, read on the forward strand.
GACGTTCAGAGAGAGCTAGAGACGGGGGACAAAGGGGGAGTGAGGCGGTGGGGGAGTTAATATTGCCCTGGAGTGCTTCTCTCTACTGTAACAAAGAGCCCTCCAGGTTGCCAGGCATCTGAGATGACTCTCCCCAGGGAGATGAAGAGGAGCGTGGAGGCAGGCAGGGAGGGAGCCAGCCGGCGAGTAATCCTGACACTGATCACTGTTTCATTAAGAGAGCAATGAAAGAGCAGAAAGACAGAGAGGACGGGAACGCAGGGGAGCGAGGGAGTGAAGTGACCGGTGATGTTTAGGCGGAAGTTGACATGTCAGTGCGGCTGATAAACAGTGATTTAATAGATCTCCATCAGTCTCGTGTCGGCAGACCAGCTGATCCGGCTGTTTCAGACGGACTGTAGCTGACTGCATAGATGATCTATGAAGTCAGCCACAGATGATGATGTTCCAAAAAGTGATTATTTTCATCATTGATGTAAGTCTTACTTCTTTTCTAGTTTAGTTATTTTTTTTTTTTTTTAAATCACAGTATGCTAAAACTCAAGGATGGCTTATTTTGTCACAAAATATTTCGTTTTCTAGTTAATTTAATCAGTCAGACTTTATTTGTATAGCACTTTTCATAAAAGCAAAACTGTGACACAAAGTGCTTTATACAGTTAAAAAAACAGAAGTCCCTCCCCCTATTGCACACACACACACACACACACAAAAGCTTTGTAATTAATTAAAAAACTAATAAAAGAGTACTCATTAATACAAGCAACTGGTGAAAATGCTACCATAAGTGAGGAAACAACAGAGGCAGGATAAAACTCAGATAAAAAAGGTAATCAATCAAATATAAATAAGAAGTAAATAAATACATGAATAAATAAATAAAATACTCTAAATTATAGATAAAAGGTAAATGAAAGGATAACAGCACAAATGACCATAGATAAAAATGTAAAAAAAAAAAACCACAACAATATACCATCTAGTAAAACAACAAAACAGACTAAAATGTATAAATAAATAGTCAATAAAAAGTAAAAATCAATCAAATCAAAATAAATTATCACGTGAGACTAAGACAAAAATCAAAACTCCACATTTGAGTATAAATAAAAATAGCAGGTGATTATTATTATTTTTTGCTTATTGTTTCAATAGATCGGTAAATTGATCGACTTCAGTCAAATATCAACCCTATAGCTGTCTATAATCTATAACCCGTCTGCCATGTGTCGAAATAGGCGAGCCATGCACTGAAGCAACTTTCTCATTTTACAGCTAAACACACAGTAAACTTTATGTTTCTTGCAATAACAGAATCTTAATTCATATTTAATGAGCACGGCGTGCTTTGACAGTTGAGCCGCAGTAAATGACATGATTACAGACTCTTTGATTCCCATCTCGTGTTGTTTTTGTTCATGTGCTGTAATAACATTACAGAGTGCCCCAGGAATGAGTCCTAAAACCTAAAAATCAGTTTTTCAGCATTCCCAGTTCCCTCGTCTCTAAGTCAATGGTTTTTTTTTTTTTTGAAAGGATTTTTGGTTAGAAGCCTGTAATAAGGTCTGTGGTTAGCACAAGCTTAAAGGCAATCACGTTTTTTTCTACCACACAAAATATATGTCAGTAAATGCCTTCCACGTGAGTTTTGAAGCTTTTGTTTTTCTTCTTCTTTGGCTGTTAACAAGTGGCTAAATGAGAACATCGTCACGCTGAGCCGTGTGAACGGAGGGGGCGTGAAGTCGTGTGACCGTGGTTTAGTTCATGTATAGCCTAAAGTTAACTTTTTCCTTCTGGTGATAGTATTTAAGTATTTAAGCTTCAGAAATCCTGAAAGTGGTGTTCATTTGTGATGATTATCTTATTGAGCAAAATGTGTCAGTACACTGCAAAAACAGAAGTCTTAGTCAGATGAAATATCTTAAATTAAGGCAATATATGCTTGTTTTTTTTTGTGTGGGGGGGGGGTTGTGACTTGTTTTAAGCTGTTTTGTACTTTTACCGCATTTTTGTGTACAGTAGCAGGGCCAGTTTTAGAATACAATTCCTAAACATATAGCGTTACTCTAAGACAATGCCACTAGCATTTGCTAAATTTTTCTTCATATTGTGAAAATAACTCTTCCATCTTGTATCTAGATGAATGTGCGTGTCAAGAGAAATCGACCTGTTCTGTTGGCAGATAATTTAGCTAATTTTGAGTAAGATTTTCCTATTTTATTCCTTTTTTTTCTAGTTTTTACTGTGGACGTAAACACAAAACTTATTTTGAGCAATAATCCAAAATCCAGTGGAAAAACGCCACTGGCTTTTTGACGCCACTAACGTCCGTGTCAGCCTACAGAAAAACATCAACCCTGGAGCATATAAGTATGCAAGGAGGCAGAGGAACCTGAATATTTTCCACAGATCATCTGGTTCAGGTACATCTGTGTGGATACAGTGACACTCTCAGCAAGTATGACCAGAAAAAGTTACCAACTGTAGCTTTAACCTTACATTTGATAACAGCCTGACCTGTCAGACTGTCGTGGTGGAGATTACAGGAACAGAGCTGCTGCTGTCCTGTATCATCAGTGATGTCATGTCCCGAAATCTAATTTTAAAAGCTGCATTTTATCTTTTTTTAGCCCCCTTATGACCAACACCTAATTGCATAGCAACAGTAAAAGCTCAGATGTGACACGGATGAAATCATCACTCGTCTGGCAACTTAGCCTCATCGCCGACTCATTCGCGCGCTAAGAAAAAGCTCAGTTATCATTTTTGGGCCCGGAGAAACAAAATTGCCAGGTTGTCATGGATACCTCAAGCACAGTGTATCTTGGTAGTATCCTGCGCTGTTTACTTTGGGCTGTTTGTGTAACCGGACAGATCCATCATTCAGCAGGAGCCACAGCCTACAGGTAGAGTCCAAACTGAGCGGCTCCACATCCATTAATAATCACAGCGCTGTCAGGACAGGATGGCCTTTGTGAAGCCGCTGTGTGACTCCGCAGTGAGGTCCGGTGTGCTGACGGTTTTTCGCTGACAGGACCGCGCTGAGGTTTTTACGCCGTTAACTCATCAAGTTATTCTGCGGCCTCTGTGGAGATCCCACAGGGCTGATGCATAGTGATAAATGCAGTGCTGCTCCAGTTTCGTTTTATCTGTGCGTATGTGTGTGTGTCTGTGTGTGTGTGTTGTGTGTGTGTGTGTGTTGTGTGTGTGTGCGTGTGTGTGTGTGTGTGTGTGTGTGAGTGTGTGTGTGTGTGTGTGTGTGTGTGTGTGTGTGTGTGTGTGTGTGTGTAGTGCTGGTGTCATGAAATATTGTGGGGTCTAGCAGAAAAGAGATCCTCAGGTAATGTGCTCTGCTGTGGTGGAGGATAGAGTGAACATATACTGCAGATACACTCGTCTCAGATGTATAGATGTAGTCACTCTGTGCTAATCACTCTTACTGTCTCCCTTTATTATTCCCCTGAGTTAATGTTCTCCAGCTCATAACAGATCCCCTGTAAGTCATCTTTATAATGTTATCTGTGCTCGTTTGCGCTATAAATACACATCTGCTAAATTCTAATATGAATTTCGCTTCTATAAATGTGTTGCTTCTTTCTGCCCTTTTTGTTTTAATTAGTTGCAATTGTCCTTTTTTTTTCTCTCTCTGCAGGGAAGGAACCCCTTTTTCCTCGAGCCGGCCATCATAATCGCCATCACAGACGGCAACAAGTTGACCAGCGGCGGCGGAGTCCAAGACGAGGTCAGCCAACATCAGGAGTGCTTCCTGCTCGGTTGGATCGCAACTCAGGAGCCCGACTGATCACACGACAATGTTTCACTCTAACACAAGCATCCGTTACTTCATCAAACTTCACATATTCTCTGTTGCTAAGGAGGCTTAAGCTCAATTCAAAGAACTGCTTTTACAAAGTATTTTTAAAAGTTAAGGTTAAAATTTCCAGTAACTACAAAGAGGAAAGCCACTCAGCATCATATCATACCTGTTTTTACGGGGTAACTTTTTTTTTTCTGGCCCCTCTTTTCTGATGTTTTTGTGTCTAAATTACTCATGAGAAGCACAATTTTTAAAATTGGTGCAGTATTGAGTGAGGCCGCTGCAGCTGGCAGTGGTGCGCTGTCAGTTTAAAGTGCTTGTTTTTTACGCTGCCAAGCTCAGATAGTTATTAAGTTATTGACAACATTATGGAAAGGATCTCTACAGAGAAAGACCTTTTGTTACAGAGTAAGATCCTTTTTGTTCAACCACAAACATCCTCAAAATTGCTATCACCAAACAAACCAGACTCCATTTAAAGAAACAGTAATTTTAGCATGTTTAGAGTCACATTTTCACATCCAACTGCGTGAATTAAGGGTTTATTCAACCAAACCAGAGTTGGTGATTGTTGGAACAGTGGAAAGACGGACCAAGACAAGTTTGATTTATGATGATAAAATTACTGTTTTATGACATGGGGTCTGGTGGCTTTCGGGATGACAATTTCAGGGCTGGTTTAAATAAAAATCTTACTCTTAAGCAAAAAGTCTATCTGTGTACAGATCATTTCTATAACGTTATCAGACACTTAGATCTGAGCCTGTCGGTGTCAAAAACAAGTACGTTCACTGGACGTAAATTGACGGTGCACATATAGAGAGAGTTGTTACGTTGCAGCCTGTTTTTGCGCAATACTGGACCAATTTCAAAACCTGTGTTTCCCTTTAGTCACGTAGACACAAAAACATGGGAAACAAAATACTGAAGCTGCCCCTTAAATCTCATTAGAAATAAGATTTTCATTATCGATTTATCTGTTTGATTTGATTTACAATAACCATTGATCTGATTAATTTCTGGATAAATCACTTGATCTGTAAAGTGACAGAAAATTTGACCTCACAACTACGAAAGCTCAACGTGATGCATTTGAGCTGCCTGGTTTGAGCTGACGTTTTTCAATTTACTATCATAAAAGACTTAGAAAAACAGCAAATATTCATGTTTAAGAGGGTCTGTGAAATTTTAGAAAATAGTGTAAAAAGATGTTTGTTTTTAAGTGATTGTTTTTCGTGAGCAACAGTCCAAAAACCCAAAGATAATCTGTTTACCAAAAAGATAAAAAACAGAAAATCAGGAATTCTTCACATTTTTAAATTCAGTTTTGCTGAAAAATGATGGACAATTAAAGGATTTAAAAGTTGGTAGATTTTGATTATTAAAGTAGTCTGTAGATTAATAATTATTGTTTTAGCTCTAACTACAAACGTCAGCGGTGTGAGCATGTTGCCCTGAAGAGCCGTGAACCTCCACTCAGTGACTCAGTAACTCCTTCTGCCCTCATTTATTAATTAAACTCTGCCTCTGTAAATTATGGTGTCTGTCATCCAGGTTGAATATTTGTGCTGCTCCTCTCTGTGAGACAGAGTGGGCTCTAATAAGCCATGTAGTCCGTTCTGTAGCTTGAGAACTCGTGGAGGTCAAACACATGCAATTAAATCGTTGATTCTGCAGCCGCCGTCTAATTTATGGCCTCTGTGATAATTCCAGGCTTGTGCTTGTTCAGACTGGGCACAGACTGACGTTCGGTGGGGAAGTTTTGACTTTAATTGCAGCTCTCCTGGCAGTTATTTAAAAGTCTGGGCTGCTGAAGAAACATCTGAAAAGAAAGTTTCTGTGAAAATCCGTGTTAGAAGAGAAGAGGTGGAGAAAAGCCTTTTTTACTGTGAAGTGATGATACTTTACCATGACATTATTATTATTCTTATTAGCCGTTATTAATAGTTGATTTTTAATTATCAACCTTAGATCTGCTTTTGTATTCTTGATGACAATCCAGACGAGTGTTGGGCGATATGAATTAAATCTAATGTGACACTATATATAATGTCATATTGTAATAGCAATTTGTTCGGGATATAATACATTTTCTGCAAGTACAATTTAAAAATGGTTTATAGATAAGCAACCAAATGAGAATATCTGTTTTTGGATAATGTAGTGAATTAAATACCTGATAGGTTAAGACACCTCATCAGTATTTCCATTAAATTCCCCTTCATTGATTTTCAATTTCAGTTTAAAACAACCATTAAAGTGAGAGCTAAAAGCAAAATCTTTACCAAATCTTCTCTCTGTGTATGTATATGTCATCATATTGTCCAATTGTCAACGTTTAATTTTGTCATCAATGCTCACTCCTCCGTCTCTCTTTCTCCCCCACCGTCCAGCTCCATCTGCCTCTGACCACCCCGCTGCCTGGCAGCGAGCTGACCAAGGAGCCCTTCCGCTGGGACCAGCGTCTGTTCGCTCTGGTGCTGCGAATCCCCGGCAACGCCTCGGTGGAGCCCGAGCCCCTCGGTGGCGTCCCGCCTGACGATTCTCCAATCACGCCTATGTGTGAGGTCACTGGAGGTAGGTGGGCGGAGTGTGTGGTAGTGTTTGATTAATGTATAATCTATGTTTAAAGGGGAAATCTATGCATTTGACACATAAAAGTCAGTGAACTCCTCATGGGGAGTACTACATTAGTATGATGTCTGCAGCTCAGGAGCAAGCAGCAACCGCTGAGCCCGAAAAATGAAGCCAAAACAGTGGTGCCAAAAACTGCCGTTCTTCAATTGACCATTTGAGGCTGTTTCCAAAACAGAGTGAATCCCCATAGACCTTTTAAAGTGTTAAAATGCCCAACTTTACAGCAAAAATACACGTTTATAGAGACAAAAAAAAACAGTTTTGGTCGCGATAGCTGATTTCAATATTGATGACAGCTGTACAGGGGTTTCAATTTTTATTTTATTTTTTAAAAACTCACCCGTTTACATTTCAGTAAGGCCCAAAATTGTGTGACAGGCTGTCTGCGAGGCGTCGCTGAAGTCTGAGAGTCAGATCCTCCCTCGCTCCTCCACAGCTCCAACTTCTCATCCAAATACAGTATGGTCACTTCTGGCTCCACAATTCAAGATTGCGATGGCTGAAATGCAAAACTCGAGGCAAAACTCTATTATATTAAAAAAAAACCTGCTCAGAGAATGGAATTTGAAATGTTTAGGGTGTTTGACAGAAAGGAATGGTTTAATGGAAGATGCTATTGGGTTGCATTATGGGAATTGTAGGATGTAGGGCTGCACAGTTAATCAGAATATTATCAGAATCACAATATGGCCTAGTGCAATATCCACATCGCAGGAGCTGCAGTTTTTTTTAATGAAGAAAATGTATATAGTTATAGGATATCTCAACTTGAATTAGACCTTAGACTTAAAATATCTTCAAATATCTTCAAATATCTCAACCTTTGCTGCACTGATTGTAACCCCTCTTTCTTTAATCTCATATGTCACCAGACTTAATGAAACAGCATATCACTTTTCAAAAATGAAGTGAAACCATTAAGTAATTATCCAGGGTATTTTTCGAGTTTATTACGTAGTGTTGCCAAACATAGAGGAATATTTTCAAATTGTCCTGCAGGGTTGGTGATGATAATAAAGGGTTTTTTTTTGTCATTGCATACTAATTATGAGCTGCATAGGCTTATAACAGGGTGTCTAAAATTCCTTTAACAGTCTTGAATAAATTTTTTATATTTATTAGGCCTTAAAGGTTATGAAATAGTCTTTAAATTTGTGAGGTCTTAATAACCACAAACATTTTTATTTTAATTTATCAATTTTTAAATGTCTTTTTGTCACCATGAGTCAATCACGTCTGTGTGACAGTTCACATTTCTGATGTCTAATATTAAAACCTACTGCTGAACCCAGTACTGTTGTTTTACTTTGTATTTGCCAGTGCTTGAATTAGAAAAAGATAATTTATCCAAAAATCAGTTTTAAATTAAGAAAAAATCTTGAAAAAGCCTTAAATTAAGCGTCTCATAGACACCATGTAACAAGACACAACAAACTGATATAAACCAGATCCATTATACAGTTTAACATGATACCTCAGACACTCCAAAAATTCCCAAAAACTGTTTGTGTAATTTACATAATTAGAGTGTTTTCTGCAGCATTCATAAATTATTGATAAAGTTTATATTATTGTAACCTGCGATGGAAATAAAAGCAAAGACTCTCTTCTTTACCTTCTTTTTTAAGAATAACAGACAGCTGGCTAACATAAAAAACGTTAAACTAATTTTATTTGATCATCTGCACACCAGAAAATTTAAGCTACTTGTTATTGTTCATGCAGTTATTTGTAATTGGATGCCATTATAACCTTATTTTGGAAAACATCATAGACATATTCCTCTTGGGAGTGACATTTCTGCAGAAGAGCCCGTTGGAACATGCTGGGACAAGCTGAAAGTATTTATAACACCAGATCAAAATAGCTATTTGTCAAATGCATTCTGCAGAACGACGATGAATCATCTCTATCAATACAAAAAAAAGGACAATAATGGGTCTGTTTTCTTTTCTTTTTTTATTTTTGAGGGAAAAGACTTGGTGAGAAAGCGTGCCTTTGGCAGCTGTTTTTCACTACAGTGGTGGGACAGCCCCGAGCTCTGTCTCAGCACCGTCTTGCTCAACATTCGGAGTTACTTGTGTTTACAGGTTTGCCGGTGGGAGTACAAACACAGTATGCGCTTGTTTTAAGCGCAGAGCAGGCCTGCTGGAGCAGTTGTGGATGGGTTCAGAGCTTTGCTCAAGTGTACTTCAGGATATTGTTGATTAAAGGCGCACTTCGGCCCTCAAATGACATTTTGTAGATCAATCACTCACACCGTGTTACGTTGAATTAATGAAGAAAATATTGTTTTTCTTGCGTGCCTCCACAGGTCGTAGGGGGGCCGTATTTAACAACGGCAAAAATATATCAAATATCAGTTTGCAAACTCTCACACAACTCGTGCAGTATAATTCAAGTCTCATTTATCCAGTTGTATGGTCAGTTCTTTGCAAACACAAAGTCCTTTTCAGGGACCCGAAAAATGTGATACTTATGTAGATAAGTATCACATTTTTCGGGTCCCTGTTGACCTCCACAAAACCAGATTCCAACGACAAAAACAGTATTTTTACCTCAGTGGACAGGGGAGCTGCTGGCCTACTGCTGCCTCTCTTTGTGTTATTGTATGACTTTGCTGTTTTAATTTAATTACTAATAACTTTTTTTGTCTGGCTTTGAAGAGAGAAGGGGGTGTCCCGATTTATTTAATTTATATGTCTAATCTGATTGGTCAAGTCTTGCCTAGTGTCAACTGATTTTTTTTTCATGGCTGAAACAGATTATGAGTAGTTAATGAGACCAATATTTGGAACTGATGTGGATTGACATTAAAATATTTTGGAATATAACAAACGCCAAAACAAAACTTTGTTTAAATGCCTTTAGCAAATGTTTAATCAAAGCTGAAACTTTGAACATCATATACAGAAAGTTTCTAGCAACTTTTTTTTAAAATAAATTCGAATTAAAATTTAAATATAAAAAAAATAAATAAATAGAAATAGCTCCCTGGGGTTTTACACAGTAAAAGTTCCTCCCATGTTGACACTTTCTTTGCACTTTTTAATGAACTCATTTTATCTGTGATCATTAAAATAAAATGCTGATGCAAATTATCAGCAAAATGCCAAATATCGGCCCCAATAATGAGCTAGGCCTGTAATCTGTCGACCCTGAGTACAAATGATTACTTGAAGTATTCCTTTAAGGCTAGAAAGTTCAGTTTATTTCCATCTGGTTCAAGATTGGATCTTTGTCAAACTCGCGGCCCATCGAGATACTTCCGGGCCGGCGACTTTGATCGGCTGCCTACCTACCAGTTTTTACAGAAGTAGACTTTTAGCCCTGCTGTCTCCAGTCCTCATGCTGCCTGTCTGTGGAAGCAGAACACACCAGAATGATGCTGATGGCAGGTTATGATTAACACACACACAGAGAGAGAGAGACGAGCACACCAAAGCTCTGTGTGGCGGTCGCTGGTGCTGAATGCAGAACATGACACAGCTCCATTGTCAGTGACGGTCTACAGTACATGCTGCCTGTCCATTACTGCTGATGGCAGAGCTGAAACAAAGCCACGGCCTATTGAAACGTGGGAGTGAATGGGTGCATAACAAGGTCATTAGAGGTGAAGTTGGAGGGAGTGAATGGCCAGAAGGCTAAATTAGACTCATCAGTCGTAGCTTCGTAAGACAGCGTGTCTGATTCACGGCCTTTACTCATGTGACCTTCACTGCCCTGTGACTGACGCTGTGACAAACAAGCAGATTCTGAGTTTTAAGAGCTACGTTTCATGCAAATGTGCCTCTTTGCATGCCGGTGACATCGAGTGAGTGCAGAGGACTGATGCAGCCCTGTGAAGATAAGCGCAGGGTTAAGTGGAGAGCACTTGATATTGCGCTGTATCTATAGTCAGTCGAAGCAGTGTTATGAATTAAACTAGCTATACTATAAACTCAAATATCATGTGCTTTTAACCAGGATTGTTTTTGTCGCTGTTTTTATAGGTGGCTGATGAATCTAGAATAGAATAGAATATAGAAAAGAAATACTTCCTGTGAGGGAAATTGTTTTGATACAGAAGCAAATAAGAGAGCAGCAACTGAGTAAAATATTTGTTAAAAGGACAAAATAATCCAAATATATATTCAAAGGAAGGCACTTAACATAAAATAAAAAATAAAAAATAAAATAAAATAAAATAAAAATAAAATAAAATAAAATAAAATAAAAATAAAATAAAATAAAATAAAATAAAATAAAATAAATTAACAATTATAATAATAAAGATATGTACAGTATGTACAGAGAACAAACAAACAAGAAAAGCCAAAAGGATTAAAAAGAGCAATAAAAAAGAAAAAATGTGCAAAAAGTGAAGTTGGATGTGCAAACATAGTCATGTGCAGAATTGAGAGCAGATGTGCAACTATCTTGCAACTAGCATCTATGTTTGTCTTCTGAATCTTTTTCTAACTTGTTTTAAGTTGGTGAAATACCTGAATTTGTTAAAACATGAAATCTTTTATGTTCTCTCAAAAGAAAAGCAACACTGAAAACACTCAGGAATTATTTATCTAAATGATAGAGGAGGAATTTTTTAACTGATCTTCCTAAGAAAGATTTGATTTGTTTTTGTTTTTTTTGTTTTCTTTTTCAAGGATAAATGCAAAAGTGCTTTTTAGTATGTATCCTTGAAACTTAAATTTCTATTTATGTCATAAGTGAACACCCATCACATACTTTTTCATGCAAAATTAACCTTTTTGTCTACAAAAAGTCTCTTTAATAACTTTATTTCCACATTATAGACATTTTTACACATAATAATAATAATAATAATAATAATAATAACTTAATTTGTGCAGATATCTAAACAAAGTTTTAAAGTGTTTCACAGAGTGCATAAGAACAAAGAAATATAAAGTTACATTAAATAAAACAATGTTAAGAGCTAACATAATTGTGTGCACTGAGGCAAAACGGAGCAAAAGGAAAAAAAACAGAATTTCGTGATCACAAATGTACAAATCATCTATTAAAAGGAAAGGCTTTCCTTTAAAAATTATGTTTTAAGCAATGATTTAAAAAGCATTTTTCTTCGCTGTATTTGCGGTTTTTTTTCTGACGCCTATTTGCTGTGTTTTTTTACAAAACCCCGACCTCACCTGAGCACTGAGGGCAAACATGCTGATAAATATCCCAAAATTAGAGGCAGAGGGAAGAGTCTCTGCAGAAAAAAACACACTGAGTTTAAATCATATGTGATGATTGTGAGGTCTTACTTCTGCATCAGTCTATTTATTGTTTATTTTAGAAAAATACTGCATTGTCTCTTTAAACTGTGAGTCAAACTACGTGCTATTACTCTGAATATGTGTTATGTGAAAGTGGTCGCTCATTTTAACAAACCGTTATAATTATGACCCAGCTCTCTGTGGTTCCCCTCAGCTCCCGGAGCCTTCCAGCCTCTTATAGTGCAGTATTTTGGGATTTTTTTTATGGCCCATTTACTGTGTGATTCAGCCTTAACCTCCGTCCCTGCAGCAGCAGGTAGCTGTTTCCTGTTAACAAGCTCTGATAAACCAACTACACATGACATGAGCAGTACCAAACGGCAGACAGAGTTTGAGACCAGCAGGTGAAGGACTTAGAGCATCTAAAGAGTCAGATGTTTTTCTCATTTGATAGTGGAGCTCAAAATCGAGCGGATATTGGTCTTAAATTCAGCAGGTGACCAGAGATGTGAAATGAATGATAATGTTTCTCCAGATCTGATGCATAATGCAACTTATAAATTTAGCTTTGAATATATGTAAAATATTTTTCATTCAGCTTATTCCACTGCTTCCTAATGTCCTACAAATTAATTCATGCTTCCTTAAAAGTAGAGCTGCAGTGATATACTGGTTTTAAGATATGAAAGTTGACAATAATCATACTGTCTACATTTGCTTATATGGGATTTAAAAAACAAAAAAATATCCAGTTGGACCGAGAATCACACATTTATCTTTTCCTACATACTGCCTTTAAAAATGGGTTTTAAGACTGTAATTATAGTGATAAAAATTTGTTCAACCAAAACTAACCGTTCAGTTTTCACTCTTTTAAGGGTCATTTTGACTGATAATAATAATTCTGTGATACCATGAAACTTGGATATTTTCTGAGACTGCTATGGTATTGTGAAAAAATTGCTGTTGGCAAACAGCACAACACCAGTTAACAAAAGAGTCATTTAAGCATGTATAGAGTCAGAATATTTTCACAGCTAAGTGGGTGATTTAAGTGTTTATTTCAACCAAACCAGAGTAGGTGACTTTTTGAACAGTGGTCAGACGAACAAAGACATTTTTTTCTGAGCTTTATTTTGTTTCTGTGGACTTTGAATAAAGTGTATTTTATGATGATAAAATTAATGTTAATTTAAATGGAGTCAGGTGGGTTTGACAATAGCGATATCAGGGCTGTTTCTGTTTGGAAAAAAAGGACCTTACTCTTCAACAAAAATGTCTATCTCTTTTGGATCCTTTCTGTATGTTTTCAGAGTCTTATTATAACAATTTGATGCAGTCAGTGACAAAAAAAAGCTTTTTAGTTGATGTAAGCTGACCGTGCAAACATGTTTAAATTGCAGTCTGTTTTGTAGCTTCTGGCTGTCGGCCTCTCTCGCTCAATACTGGACCAATTTTAAAAATTAGTTACTTAGACACAAAAACATGGGAAAATTGAGTCCAAGAAAAATACAAAAGTTACTATTAAAGACAGTTGAAAAGCTTAAATAAGCAGATTCAATACTTCATGGAATAATTCAGATTCAGTTAAAAGCTTTTGTTCTCCTGTTTAATTTATTCACATTTTCAGGTCTTTATATAACGTGCGTGTCTGTGTTTACAGGTCGTTCTTACAGCGTGTTCTCTCAGCGTATGTTGAATCAGTGTCTGGAGTCACTGGTGCAGAAAATCCAGAGTGGAGTGGTGATAAACTTTGAGAAAACTGGGCCTGACCCGCCTCCTTTAGAGGGTAAGAGACACTTCCCCGTGTCTAAACCACATTTTATTCCTGTCTCCATTTCTAAAAGACCTTTTGACAACTGCTGCACTGCATCTGTTTGATTAGTAGAAAATCTCTTCACTCTCTCCCACTCACTGTGTTTTCTTTTTATCCTCTGAGCTTTTCTTTACTGGTGGATGTCACAGTTGAAACCTTCATATTTTAACTGCCCACACACTGTTACAGCTCACCCAAATCATCCTGTTGTGTTTCGTACCTCACAAACACCTTCTTCTCTTTAACCGCTTTGTGGTTGTTTTTTCCTGAGATGTCAGCTTCCTGTTGCTGTCTGTGTCGGTTCAGATGCTCCGGTTTGAGGCGGTGAAGTCTGGCCCACAGGCTTGGCACTGTTGTCACAAGCTGATCTACGTACGACCCAACCCGAAAACTGGTGTTCCCCATCGGTCACTGGCCCATCCCCGAGGCCTTCTGGCCGGACCAGAACTCCCCCACATTGGTAAGAAACTAAACAAGTTTAATCACAGGAGAACATTTATATTCTCTGCATCTTTCATAATACTTTTTAAAGAGCAGTGTTTGTATTTTTCAATCTGGACTCTTTTGTCACGTTTTCGTGCCTGAGGGACTAAAAAAAAAAAAAACAGCAGCATAATCCAGATTTTTATTTAGAAAGAATAAAGGCACAAAGTCCCAGTGAAAGCCTGTATATAATAAAGATGCAACAAGGAAAAAGTGAGTGGCATACAGAATATATTGGGGTTTTTTTTTTTTTATAAGGACACTCTTCATAAAATGGTCACACAGCCTCTGCAATAACAATGGAGCAAAAAGGGAAGTAGTGAAGGTAATAAAACAGAATTACACGGGCCAAATATACAGAACAATATAACAAGTCGAGGTACAGCGCAGGAAGGTCGCAGCACAAGTGACTCAGTGTTTTATTTCATCAGGTGTACAGAATTTTTTTTATTAGTATTTTATTTAAGTTAAAAGAACAAAACCAATAACTTACAAAAATGGTTAACACGGACTATATATATCTATATATAAGATAAGATAAGATAAGATAATCCTTTATTAGTGCTGCAGTGGGGAAATTCACAATGTTACAGCAGTTATGAGGTACGAAGAAGTATAAGCAGCGAAAGAACAATCCAATAGCAAAAAAAATAATTACAAATATAAAAATATAAAAATGTTAGATAATAAAAAACAAGGTGCCAAGTATGATTTAGGGTGCAAAACAGTAACATAAATAATATTAAAATTACAATGTGCCAGGAAAAATGGGTAGGAAAAAAATGTAAATATATATATATATATATATATGTGTACACCAATTGCACATGGAGATAATTGCACTTGTGAAAAATTGCATATAAAGACAGACAGACAAGGAGGAAAAACATAAGGGGTATACATATTAAGGAAAGTCTAATACAGGATTTCAATGTCAGTTATTCATAGTGTTATGTTAATATATATAATAAATGTATCTAGTAATATATAGTATGTATATTTTTATATCATAAACAGAGAATTAGCAGTTAAATCAATGAGTGAAAATATGTACAAAAGCTGTTTTCTAAGAATTTATCTTGAAGAAATGACACAAATTTGGAAGAAAACCAGAATAATATAATTTCTAACACAAAAAAATAATGCGTCTTGTGTTCAAAACAAGCACTACAACATAGATTTCATAGCTGGTCTTTTAATTGTCTTGTTTTTATGGTTTATTTATAGCGTATATTAACATAATCTTTCTTGTGGTAACTTTATTTTGTGTTCTTTCATCTTTTATATTGTACCTGAAGATTATTTCAGTTCATAATGTTAATATGATGTCACATAGTCCATAACAGTATTACCGTCTTCCTCTTTGACGCCCGCAGCCCCCTCGCTCAGCCCACCCCCACGTCCGGTTCTCCTGTTTGGACGCGGAGCCCATGGTGATCGACAAGGTGCCCTTTGACAAATACGAGCTGGAGCCTTCGCCTCTCACACAGTACATTTTGGAGAGGAAGTCCCCGCACACCTGCTGGCAGGTAAACCACCATCACACACATATATGGGGAATAATAAACATACGAAAGGTGATAAACTCAGTGCCTGAACTGGGCCAAAAAGGTAACAGGACCCAAACTAAGCTGATGTATAACAGGATTATCCCACGTGTTTTTTTTTATATATTTGTATTTATAAGCGTCTGTATATCCCACTTTATCTACCTTAACTGGCCTTTGGCCTTTATTCGGTATTCAGCTGTTTTATTACCTGTTGGGTTAACTGTCTCGGCTTTATTTATCAGAGCACCTGGTAAACTGTGCCATCATAGGTGGCATATAAATAAAGTTATTATTATTACTTTAGATATATTATTTTCATTTTATCACTTAAAATACAGACAACTTATATTTTCACAGCTTGTACATGAATGTATATTTGGTTAATAAAAATGTATTTATGTTACTATTGAGACAAATAAAATTTTACATAATATTTTGTATATATGCTACAATAATAGATAGTTATTGATTATTAATAGATTATTATTGATAACAGTTTATTTTAAGCAGCATTTGGAAAACGAACCCTGATCAGTTGATAAAGTCTCTTTCCTGATTTTCTTTTTTTTTTTGTATGTTTGTTTTTTAGCCATTTTGACAAGGACATTTTAGCACTGTTTATTCATGCGTTTACAAAAACATGCAGTTATGTCATGGCTATATTGCATCTATGAGTTACATGAGTGTTTACCTGAACTTAGTATGCAAAAAGAAGAACATATGTGGACAAACATTAATAGTCCCAGCCTATTTTAGGCACCTGATAAACTGTTATATAAATGATACAAACTAAATAAGCTATGTTGTTCTTGTTTTTGTTACTTCAGTCAAACTGTAAAGCACTTTGAATTGCATTTGATTTATTTGAAAGGTGCTTTACATGCAAAGTTTTATTGATTGAGCATGCTGTTAGCAAACAGTAGTTTAAGTGACCTTGAAGCTGAGAAAGTCCAGTTTACACTGACGAAAAAGGAAAAAAAACCCTTTTGATTTAAGTGTCGTATTCTTTCCTCTGCTTCCACTCTCAGATTAAACTTAATATTTTGCTGCCTCTCTAGTAATAAGAATCAAAAACAAGGAAAGTTGTCCCTCCGTTTTTCCATTCATCCCACATTTTTGCATCCCCATGAGACTGCTAGCCTGTAAACTTTTGGACTTGTTTTTGTCTCCTCTATGCAAAGGCAGGCAGTTAAATACTTAAATGGAAACATTTACTTATTATCACAGTAATACACTCAGAGCTATCATAGGCGCTGTCCTACTTAACCAGAGGTTAGCTGAGGTGGAAACATTAGCTTAAAAATCACAGAGGGAGTGCTTAAAGTGCACTCTTCTTTTTAAAGAGATGGTTTTTGGCATTAGGTGCAGGTGCGTGGCTCAGTCTACAGATCCTGTTGGTGGTCATATCCAAGTGAACCAGCAGCTTAACGAAACAATCTTCCTGCATGTGATGTATTTGTGGTTAGAGCTCTAATGTCGCCACTCATTCATTGATTTCCTCTCTGTCTTTTTTTAGGTGTTTGTGTGTAACAGTGCCAAGTACAGTGACCTGGGCCAACCATTCGGCTACTTAAAGGCCAGCACAGCTCTGAACTGTGTCAACCTGTTTGTGATGCCCTACAATTACCCCGTGCTTCTGCCACTTCTGGGTAAGATCGAGGGATCCATGTCACATTTGCATTTCTCATTTTTACTGTCACTGTGTGTGTGTGTGTGTGTGTGTGCGTGCGCACGCGCTGCTGTGTCATCAGTACTTCCTGCTAATACCCAAGATTCTCACAGTCCAATTTATTTTTATTTTTAACTTTTTAGTTATTAAACATAAAGACAGTACATACAACATATAATACAGCGGAGAGGTTCACAATAAGTTCACATCTTTATATATTATATTACCATAGATAATTATTATCATAATTATATTATCCAAAGTCAGGGTTAAATATTATCATATTTTTGGTATTTTAATGTCCATTTTCAACACTACTTACTCAATGGTAATGACATTTCCTACAAAACATTCACTAACTCCGCATTAACCTCCTACCTTGCTGTTCAGTCTTAAGGAAAAGAGCACAAAAAATATACAAGTATGACAAAACAGTAACAATAATGCTAAAATATAAACCAAAGTTAAAGACAGAGAAACAAACAGTTAAAAACAAAGAAGAAAAGCAAAGCACAATTAATGAACTCACATTTCGACTACTTAGCCTCCATCACCTTGGAGGTAAGCAGTTCGGCTCTCGGAGAGGGGGGGCAGAATACGTAAACAAGGAGATCAGTGCACATGTCCTTAATCCATTAAAAACTATGCTCTCCTGTAAAACCTGAAGGCTTTTTTAAAGTACATGTTGCAGATGATTTTTAAGTCTTCTTTTTTTTCTTGCAGATGACTTGATCAAAGTGCACAAGTTCAAACCAACCATCAAATGGCGGCAATCCTTTGAGAACTACCTGAAAACGATGCCTCCATATTATATCGGGGTCAGTGAACTTCAGCTCGTCGGTTTCTTTTTAATCGATGAGAGACGAGGATCATAAAAGAAGCTGCGCAGATCTAATCGCTGTTCTTCTCTCCACAGTCCCTGAGGAAGGCGCTGAGAATCATGGGAGCACCGAACCTGCTGGCCGACAACATGGAGTACGGCCTGAGCTACAGCGTGGTGTCCTACCTGAAGAAGCTCAGCCAACAGGTGAGAAGCTGTGTCCCGCTACCTTTGGGGACATGTCGTAGAAAATCAGTGTTTGTTGTTATGCCGCGTTTCGGCACGACCAAAAGACAACATGAAAGAAGCCCTCATCTCCTTTAAGAGAAAACCAATCCAAATAAAACAAACACAGTCACTAACCTCCCTAACTTAAGACATGAAAAGACACAATAGCAATAAAACATATGACCACAGTTGGAAAAGAAATCCTGATGTATCTTATTTTTCTGTGTAATAGAGCTCCATTATTGTAAAAAAAAAAAAAACAAATTGCTCCAAATGAGGACCTTTTTATAAAAGACGGGGGAACTTGGAAAGTATTGAGGTATGACCCTGAAAGTAACAAAATAACACTTGAACAGTCAATGCATAGTCAGATTTTTATTCTTGGTTACTAAATCTTTAATCAGATACAGTGGTTACTGATTTAAAGCATATGTTTGTTAATTTTATGCTTTATTTATGATCATTTTCTGAGTAGGTAGTAGGCATTGAATTAACACGTTTCTCTTATTTTGTTTTTTGTTGAGAAAATTAAAGCAAATTAAAGGAAAGGAAAAAAAATCCACTTTTGGTATGAGTACAGAAAATTTAATATAATATTGACCCTCATTTAAATTGAAATATATACCCAACAGTAGTGTGCATGTTTCTTTATATTGTTCATACAGTAAATAAGAGACTGAAAGTAACTACCTTCAAAATGCACGCAGTCATATGACTTATTTGTTCACATTTCCAGTCAAAAATCGAGTACGACCGCCTGATTGCCTTGATCGGTAAGAAGCAGCCCCCAGAGGCCGGCATCAAGGTGCGTTGGCGAGGTGGAGGGATATCTCTGGCCCAGCGGAGGGACTTCATCCAGCAGCTGCAGAGTCTCTCCGGAGAGGCGCCAACGCTTCCTCTGGAGCTCAACCCTAAAGAGTTTCAGGGCTTTCAGCTGGCTCTGCTCAACAAGGTGACATGAGATAATCATTTTTCTGAGCTATAAGCAACAGTTATTCAGTCATGGCTACAAACATCAGCACTGGTTTTTACTCTGGTCCGATGAGCTGCATTTACTTGGACAGCTGTGTGATTTTCGATGTTCAGCTCAGATCTCGCTGTTCACATTCACTTTCTGCTCAGACTCTCTCTGCCCTCCTGACTTTCCATCCAGCCTCCTCTGAGGTGTTTATTGAGATGTTTTATGTAGTGTGTTTGGGTGCTTCGGGGCATGGGCATTTGAAAATCTCTCTCTCAGACTGTATCCACTGTAAATCCACTCTGTTATGGCCAGAGTTCGACAGTATTTCACCAGAAAATGACCGTCTTTACTGACTTGGTGGAAAGCTGGATTTAAACTCAGACACCTCGCTTTAAAATTCGTCTGTCTCGTGTTCTCATCAGGGCCTGAAGCCGCAGAGCTTCAGGAATCCCTACGACATCCCCCGCAGCCACCTGCTGGACCAGCTCAGCCGAATGAGGAGGAACCTGCTCAACACCAGCGTCTGTACTCTCAGAGGGCAGGACTCAGGTGAGTCATCGTGCAAGTCTGTTACTCAAACACATTCCTGTAACCACACCCGAAACGGATGTCACGCTGAAACGTTCAGCCACTGAACAAAGGTGAGCAAATAGAAGGAATTTTAGCTGGTTTTAAGTCATCAGAGTGAAAATTACAGCCTCTACTTGTTATAAGGCAAACTTGTGTCAAAAAAATCAGTATCAGAGTTTTATTCGATCAGACTCGTTTTTTCTCCTCCTGTGAAACAGTTTTAAATGTTTGATGATTGATCCTGCAGTCAGGGACATTTTTAAAAGTTTATCTACACAAATGAGGTTTTGGGCAACTTGAAACCACAATTCACTGTTTATGGGTTGTAGCTGCTAACAGAGAAATATCAAGTGTAAGGCTCCACAGTTAATCGCATATCAATCTCGATC
The DNA here is from genome assembly GCF_008729295.1 of Plectropomus leopardus. Taxonomy (NCBI): domain Eukaryota; kingdom Metazoa; phylum Chordata; class Actinopteri; order Perciformes; family Serranidae; genus Plectropomus; species Plectropomus leopardus. The sequence continues at coordinate 27,735,063 of NC_056472.1, forward strand.
CCAATTTTGGTTCATCACAATTAAATGAACATGATCGACTGATTCTTTTAAATGCATGCTTCCCTCGTAAAAAACTCTGCTGCGTATCAAATCAAGCCGGCCTCCACTTTTGGGTAATTGTGATGGAGCGGCATCCTGTAAGAAATTATCCTGCAGACGGATGTTAAATGATTATTTTTTAAAATCCATTCATTGAACATCATCATCATCATTAGAAGGTCATATGAGACAACACAACACATTTCTTAATGAATAATTACTGAAAATAATGAAAAAAATACCACAGTCTGCAGTAGGGCTGGGAAATATATCAATATTATACTATATGTACTTTGTATAAAAAACTTAAGAATAATCGTGATCTCAGTATTAATCAAAAGGATGTCAGTGTCATTTTGGTTATAACTGTGCAGCCTTTATGGAAAGAGACATTATAAGATGTTTTTTCGGATATCAGTGGGCAAAAAAATTTGTTTGCATTCCAGCAGACTGAATACATGAAATTCTAAAGCTGCCGCTATTTAACGGCCCTATTAAATGTGAAGGATTTGTTTTAAATTCCTTTTTAATTGCACAGTTTCAAAATATTCTGTTTAATCTGGTAATATGTGACAGTACAGAAGCTAAAGATGCTGTATCTTCTGTTTCACTGGGACTTTTAGAGTAAAATGTGTACATTTCTGTTGACTTCTCCTGTCTCGTGTTCAGACCAGCTCCACAGCGTGCCAATAGCCCAGATGGGCAACTACCAAGACTTCCTCAAAGCTGCTCCTCAGCCTCTTCGAGACGCAGACCCCGAGCAGCCCAAACGCCTCCACACATTCGGCAACCCCTTCAAACTGGACAAAAAGGTAATTTATCAACCCTGCTCCTCTTTCATGACAAAAAGACTAAATTATTGATTGAGAAACTCGTTAGCTGACCACCTTCCTCTCTCCCCTCTCAGGGCATGATGATCGACGAGGCGGATGAGTTTGTGACAGGTACTCAGAGCAAGGGGAAGAGACCAGGAGACAGCAGCAACATGACGGGCGGAGGGCCCAAGAGGCGTCGCTGCATGTCGCCTCTGCTGCGCCTGGGCAGAGCCTACACCCCTCCAGTCACACCGCCTGCCAGCCCTCGACCCACAGGTATAAATATGCACGTCTTTTTGACTAAAGCCTGGTACAAAGTGAAAGATTTTTCAAATCTTAACTGATTTAGTGTTTTTTTACCAAGACATCGCTGCGTTTTCTGCCGGTATAATGATGCATGCAAAGAGATTGTTTTTTTAGAAAGACATCATTGCAATTATACTCGGGATAGCACCATAAAAGGTGGTTGTTTTTTTACTGAGACATTACTGCATTCCTACTGAAAAAGTACCATAAAAAAGTGGCTGTATTTTTTATCAGTTCATCACTGCGTTTCCAGCTGAGACAGTGCCACAAAAAAGGGTTGGTTTTTAGCAAGACATTGTTGCATTTCTGCGCAGAAAGCAAAGCCATTGCTGCTTTTCCAGCCAGGATAGTGCCACAAAAAAGTGTCTGTTTTTTACCGAGACATTGCCACATTTCCGGCTGGTACGGCGCAACGAAAAAAAGAGGCTACACACGATGACAAATAATGACAGATTTAACAGTTCTGTTCATATAGTGTGCGGTGTGCAACGACATGACCGACACAGCACACCAAAACCGTCACCAACAACCAGAGTCTCGAGTCTCGCGCGGTCAAACGCGACATGACAGTAAACAAACATGGCAGATTACGAGCTAAATGTGGCTAGCTGTTAGCTCTCTGGTGCATCCAGTGGTGTAGCAGTTTCTGTCCAACAGTTTGTCCTCTGTCTCTGAGGTCCATCTCACTTTATGCTTCACCATCTCCATGTCTCTCATTTGTTGTGCTTCCGTCTTCAGTCAGCTTGCTTCCGCTTTCTTTCTGTTTCCCCGTGAAAATTCACACACAACAGTATTTCTGATCATAAACATTGAACATGTTTAATTTTATATCTCAGTTGTCTTTCGAGCAGATAGCGAAAAAAATCTGGCAAGATAATCTTTAGAGCCATCAGATAACCGGGCCTTGGTGCGTGTGTACCGCGTGTAAGAACAATAAGATAATCCTTTATTAGTCCAGCAGTGGGGAAATTCACAATGTTTCAGCAGCTATGAGGTACGAAGAAGTATCAGCAGCGAAGGAACAACACAGAAGTAAAAAAATAATAACTAATATAAAAATATTAAAATGTTCGATAAGAAAAAACAAGGTGCCTAGTATGATTAAAAAAACAAGGTGCAAAAACTGAAACATAAATAAAATAAAATTACAATGTGCCAATAAAACGGTCTAGAAAAAAATATATATAAGAAATATGTACAGTAATTGCACATGTGAAAAATTGCACTTTTGTGTAAGTCCAGTCGGTGTGTGTGTGTGAGTGCGGTGTACTGGGAGCAGGGCTGATTGTTACGATAACTGCAGAAACAGTTTCATACTCTGATCAGTCTTCAGTCCTCGTTTTCGACTGCTTGAAGCCAGTTGTGCTGACACAGATGTGCTGAATCACTCAGGATTAAGAGGAGACTTCACAGTGGTATCAGCAGTGACAGTGCAGCAGCCTGCTCTGAAACATGTTCATTTACACCGTCTCTGATGTCCTTCAGAGGTTTTATGGAAAGCAAGTACATTCAAAACACTACGTTGTCCTCCGTTTGTCAGATCTAAAGGTTCCGTATACAACATCGGAGCATCGATATAGCAGCGAACCACTATTTGCTATGCAAAGATGTAGAGGAGTGATGGCGCCATGAGCGGAGAGTAAAGTCACGTCCTCTGTGTGTGATGTAACCTGAGCCTCTCTGTGGTTTGTTGTGGTAAACTAGTGCGGCTGAATGTGCATTTTAGAGTGTGAGTGTGTGTGTGTGTGTGTGTGTGTGTGTGTCCCGCGGGCCAGCTCGTGGCCAACACTTTATTGCTGTTATCGGGACATCGCCACAGATTCCTAGCAACATATTGGTTTATCTGAACGTACAGAAAAAAATACACAACCAAATGAAAATTAAAACCTTTCAATCATGTAAAAAGGGAAAATAAATAGAGAAATAGAGGAATGTAAAGAAATAAAAACATAAGAATTTTTTGTAGACAATGGTATTGGATGAATATACACATGGAAACAAAGCTTTAAAATTTGATCCTAAACTTAATATTATAACTTGTTATTGTCTTTTTATTATTCTGCAGTCATGTCATACCTGACTTTGACCATTGTTCACGTCATTATTAGAGGTCGATAGATTATCGGCCTGGCTGATTATAAGCGGCGATATTTGGCATTTTGCTTGATTATCTGCATCAGCGTTTTATTTCAATGATCGCCAATAAAAAATGAATTAATGAAAAAGTGCAAAGAAAGTGTCAGCACAGGGGAAACTTTTACTTTGTAAAACTTCAGAGAGCTATTTTTATTTATACATTATTTAATTAAGTTTTAATCTAAGTTGCTGTATATGATGTTGAAAGTTTAGTATTGATTAAATGTTTGCTAAAGGCATTTAAACAAAGTTTTGCGCTGGAGTTTGTTATATTTAAAATTCTAAATATTGACAGAAGATTTTTAAAATTATTGTAAATGCATATTGTCTTCATAAATCGGTTATCGCTCTCATTAACTACTAAGTATCTGTATTGGCCCTGATAAACCAATATCAGTCATCATCTGAGTCGATATTAACTTGCATTATTAAAAAAATATGTGTTGTATTTGCCTGAAGAAGCAAACGAAAAGCGGCCATGTCATCCAAACTCTGCTGTTTAAAGTAATTAAAGCTGAATTCAATGGATTTCATGCTAAACAAAATACTTTTCTTTTTTCTTTTTTAATCTCTGAACCTGCAGACATGGATGACGGAGCTCCTGAACCGGACCTGATCATCAACCACCTGAATCAGAACCACTACGGCTCAGACGGGAGTTCAGACTCGGAGGTGGACCATCCCTTGGGGCCCGCAGACCACCAGGAGAACCACACGGCCACGGACCCTGACGACCTCCGGCACGGGGACGAGGAGGAGGAGAACGGGCAGCCCCGGGCGGGCGAGCTGGCTCCGGGCAGCGAGGGAGGAGCGGAGATGGTGCTGGTGGATGACCAGCTGCCTCGCTACCTGTCACCTGCGGCTCTGAAGAAGCACATTCACATCGAGACGACGAAGGTCAACAACGAGCTGAGGACGCTCATCACCAAGGAGATCAGAAAACCTGGCCGACGTATGTATTCGTACTCAGTCTTTTGGTCTCAGTGTTTTACTTTAACCCTTTGAAACCTGGATCATCATCACTTTTCTTGTGCAGCATTCAGGCACCTTTCACGAGTAATTTAACCTTTGAACCCTGAGCAAATCGGTTTGATTTGAAAACATGGGAGAAAAGGCGATGAGCAACTTGGCAAGCGGTGTCCCACAAATTGATTTAGAAAATTATTTTAAAAAATAAGATCGGGGAAGAATGTCCGGAAAACTGCATGTATAATTGTCAAAATTATATATTGGAAATTATACTACAGAATTATTATTTTTAGGTATGTTTTTTTTCTCCAATTAATTTCCTTGTTTTTGTTTTCACTTCACTTTTTTCATTTCTTTCTTTTTTGTGCTAATTTTCAAGTCATATTTTTGTTCTTAAAAAAAAAACAAAAAAACTTCTTCTCAAACTGCTCATTGGCTTCTTCCCTTGTTTTAAAGGAAAATCAAGCCAATTTACTTAGGTTTCAAAGGGTGAAGAACAGATTATTTTAATTAACAAGAAAGGACTAAAATGAAGTTGTGAAGGCAAAATTATAGTTGACATAATTAAATATGTGACTAAAGAAAAAGAAGAGAAGAGGTGTTTTTTTTACAGTTAATGATGCCACAAAGGTGTTAAGGTTTAATACCAGCCTTATATGTTTTTGAGGTTCAGTTGTCACATTACAGTAACAACTCAACCTAAAAAACTGCAATTGCACTGCATGAAATAACCGGGTGCCACACTGAGCTTTTCAGCTGTGCAAAAGAAAAAGATAATGAAACTGGCCCATATTCCTTGAAAGTGTCTTTGTCCAAACACATAAGTGCAGCCTTTTTCACAGCAATCAAGTTTGACCTCAAAGTTGTTTTTCTCAAAAACTGAGCTTTCCAAAAAAAAAAAACAAACCCCAAAAAACAGCAAGCTGTGGATTGGATTTGGTACAAATTTACGATAAAAGTAATCTGTACATTTGTCTGTGCTTCAAACTATAAATAATGATAAATAACTAGATAAATGTTTTTTTTAAATTTCTTTCTGTGAGCTGACAGAAAGAAGGGCTCCCTAAATCTACTAAATAACAAACGTCCTTGATGAGATTAATCAGCTGTCCTAAAAAAAAACAAACAATCGAGCGATTAATCCTCAATCACTTGTTCTTTCTGTTTCAGACTACGAGAAGATCTTCCTCCTCCTGAAGCAGATCCAGGGCACTCTGGACACCCGACTCATCTTCCTCCAAAACATCATCAAAGAGGCGGCCAGGTACAGAGTCTCAGTAAAATGTGGAGTTGTGGTTAATAAATAAACTTAAAAAAAATATTTATGTAAAGTCTTAAGCACATTTATATAATGGCCTATTAGGGCCATTGTAGATAAAAATAAAAATTGAAAAACGGAGGGCAATAACTGAATTTCCAAGGTTAATGTCACAAACTTGCAAGAAAAATCTTGGATTCTGTCTGAGTTCACAGCAATGTCCCTTCAAAGTCAAGATGCTGATGATAATTTGGAGATTCTGGGCTAAACGCAGGAGTAGCTATTTCCGTATTGCTAAATCCATTTGTAAAGTAAATTGACAATTGCAAGAAATTTTAGAAAATAATTTAAAAAATAAGCTAGGAAAAATATCCAGAAAACTCAACTATAATTAACATATAAAGAATTATTATTTTTTAAAACCACCGTAGTCAAGTCATTTTCATTTTTGTTTTTTTTTTTTTCTTTCCTTTTTCCTCTTCTTTTTTCCGTTTATTTGTGTGCCATTTTGAGGTAATTTTCTTGTGTTTTTTTTTTAAAAAATAAATTTCTTGCTAATTTCTGTGTAATTTCTTCTCATTTTTTTATTACCTTTTTCCAGGTTTTTGAGAGAAATCAAGGAATCAGTTTCCTCTAGGTTCAATTTTTTTTTAAATTTCTTAAGTACAAACCATAACATTTGTTTTTATTGCTTTCAGGTTCAAAAAGCGCGTTCTCATCGAGCAGCTGGAAAACCTCCTGGAGGAGATCCACAACAGATCCAATAACATGAACCACGTGGACACGCTCTGAGACCGGCTCATTCCCAAACTGAACTTTATGATAGTGAACCCCGAAAACCACCCACAACCCCCCCCTCCCTGTGTACTGGGGCCCTGCGGAGACGAGACAAGACGGCATCCAGCTCTCAAACTATCACCTCTTCGGAGGACTCTTATTGATGATCGCGTTGGTTTGCACACAGTTTAAAGTCAGTGTTGACCCCGGATGATATGAATGCGGGGACAAGAAAGCGTTTATGTCTACAGGTGAAGTGTTTGTCTACCCAGCAAGGTTTTTTGACTTGTAGGATGATTGTCTGTTTCCGATCTGTGAATCCTGAAGCATTCCTCTCGAATATTCTCCTCCGAGATAAGATTTAAAAAAAAAAAGACAAGAAAAGATCTCTTAAATGAAGGAGTAAACGAGGGAGTTTCCCGGAGAGGAACAGACAGCAGTCGTGTTTTGTTTGTGACGATGTGACGGAGTAAGAAGGGTTCAGGTCGTGTTTTGGTAACTCAGGGTCAAACGGGATCCAGCGGAGATGCTCATGAGACACTTTTCTCCCCTTTTCGTTCGTTCACTTCCCCCTTGTTTTTGGTCTCTACTTTTTGTTTTGTGGGAGGAAGAGTCGTTCTGTTTTCACTGCTGAAACTTTAACTTTCTACACTCCACTAACTGAAGAAGCACTCCAGCGCTGTGCTCTTAAATGACTTAAAGTGTTAGATTTTGTCAACTTGTGGTTTACCTGCCAGACTGACAATTAATATTATTGTAACTTAAGGATGAATAATTTTGATCCACATTTTTGATGACGTCTGGAATACGGTAAACTTTAAAAACTGTGTCTTCTGCAGATAAAGATCAACACAAAATCATTTTAAATGATTGGTTACAAATGTTGAAATACAGGGACGCAAAAACCTCAGGAACTAATGCATCATAATCAGCAATAACATTGGAGCAACTTTTACCCCCATTTTTATCTTATTTTAACCCGAAACAGCTGATATGCAAACTGTCGTCCCCCTGGAGTGTTGATGAGCCGAGGTCTCGGATGCCAGCTTGTCCCAACGTGCTGGTCGCTGCCAAATAACTTAACCCGCCCCCGAAAAACTCCTCCCCCGCCATGAATCTCAAACCAACTTCTTGTCACTTAACGGTGAATGCACTTGTGTAAATTTGAGAATTTATTTAATGTAATTTAAAAGAAAAACTACCTTTTTTGTTGCAGTTTTTTTTTTCAAACAGTCCTCTTTATTTTTTTTTTGTCAGGCCTGTTTAAGTTTCTCAAATATACACAAAGAATCTGAACTGAGGTCTTGAGGTCAAGAGTTGATTTCTGATTCAGAGGGCAGCCCTCTTCTGTTCCCTCCCTCCTCGGACAGGGACCAAAATCTGCCATACTTGTCTTTGTTTGTGAAGAGGCCGCTACCAAAAGAGTATTTTGAATACACTGTAAAGATGTAAATAACCCTAGAGTACTATTTAAAGAGAATGTTCAGTGGAAAAATGGCCTTTTTGTAAGTATTTCCATGAATAAAGTTTCTATTTTACACTGTGAAGGGCCATGTAAATAAAGTGTTCTGTAAAGATGTGACTCTTTGTGTTTTTCTCCACGTTTTTTTTTTTTTTTGGTAGTTTCATTGCCACCATCAAAATTCAAAATTCTTTGAAAGGTAAAACTTTTTTCCTCACTAGTCAGAATCACTGTATGTGCTTCTGTCATTGAGTTATATACGTTTCAACACACTGAACGAAGGATTGTTTGTTTTTGTAATCTTTGCTTGAATGTTTTCCCTTTATGACTTCAGGTTTATTGAATTTTAAATTTTTCAACAACACAAAGCCACATCACAGATAACACAGTCCCCGAAGAACACCAGACAGAAGAGAGAGAAAAAAATAAATAAAATAAAATAAATGGGGATTGAGTAACACCAAAAAAAAAAACCAAATAGACAAGAGCACTAGTGAAAGAGAAACTAAGATAAATCAGGACCGAGGTGTTGGCATGATAGGAAAAAAAAGCCTGAATATTTTCCTGAAAAAAGATGCAGATGACTAAACTTGGGAGGTATTGGCTCGAAAAGCAATCACCCTGTTTAGACGTTGCATGCATTTCAGTAGACAGCCGAAACGCTTCGCCGTTCACACCTGTGCCTATCGTGCGTCTCCAGCTGAGCATTCGTGTTTAGATTTTGTTACTTTTTCCAGCATGCTCACTTGTCATGTCAGTGGTTGTTTCTGTACAGTGGAGACACGTGTCCTGACAGGGCGAAACAAGGAATGTTTACGCAGCACTTTGTCCAACTCAACATAAAATGGATAAGTGGAGCATTAATGCGCTGTCACCAAAACATCTACCACGTCCTGAGCTGATGATGTGGTCCGTGTCAGAGAAGCATTAGGATGGCGTCACTGTTTTCACGACAAAAGATATGTGGTCAAATGCATCCCAAACCACCCCTGCAAGCGGTTTGTGCAATCATGTCAGAAATCTGTCTCTTAACACCTGTGTTTAGCATGATGTGGTTGTGAGCACGTGGTTGTGATCACCTGAGAGGCATAAGCAGGGTGAATGGGACCTAAACATGAAGCTTCTCATGGTCCAAATTAGAAGTACAATATCAAAGAAAATAAACATTTTACACATATTTTCCAAAAAAGAGGGTAAAACAATTAACTGAGTGTGTGAATGAGTGGAAAACAAGTCAACACAAATGGAAATGTCTGTTTAGGAGCTTACTGTCACAAAAACACCAATAGAAAAACCTAAATTTAAAATAAAGACTGTTTTCTCTTCAGAACAATGGAGGAGCCTTTTGCTCATAATTTATGTACATTTATAACAGTCTATGATGACAATAAGGGGTTAAAAACTGCTCTTGCAGTGGTAGGAGCGTTATTCACTACAGAACCCATAAGCCATTGGGCCATCTGCTTTCTACTGATTGGCTGTAAGGCCACAGGATCTAGGGGCGGCACTTCCTTCAGCACAGGTCGTCTCTGCCTATTGAAGCTCACACTGTCAGTATAAAAGCTCCTATTGGCTCCAGTGACCCGTCAATCAAAAGGTCAGAGTTCAGCCTCCATTTTCATGTAAAGGAGTTTGCACATTTACCTGCAAATCGAAGATTATGTGGAAAAAATATGAATGTTTGAATGATGCAGCAGCAGTTTGTAGATATCTGTTGATGTAATATGTGTTTGGACTAAATGTTTTGCTGGATTTTGACTGTCATTGACATTTTAGGGTTTTTGAAGACTGTTTTTGTTGTTGATATTGATCTGTGGATAACAATAACTCTTCACTGGTGAGTTCTAATTATTTCTTTTTTGTTTTTTGATTTATTGAGCCTGCTGTGGTGGTTGTATCTTGGTCAGCATATCATTATAATCAAATGAAACCTTACCAGAGCCATGAGCAGGCTGTCAGATTTTTAAGACTGAAGTCGGAAACCCATGGATGAAATTTTGTGACTCTTTGAAGGCATTTTGTGTGTCTTTAAGGCCCTTTTGTGACTTTTTGGGTGGTGTTGAGTTTCTTTGGTGTTGTTTTGCCCCTTTTGTACTTATTGTTTGTCTCTTAATAGTTCCTTTCCATCTCTTTGCGGTTATTTTGAGTCACTGTCCCTGGGCAGAGACACAAAATAAATTCTAAGAGACAAAAAAAATGACCTCAAAGACAACCAAAATAAGACTGAAAATTACCTTACAGAGAAAAAAAAATGACCTCTAAGAGACAAAAAGGTGACCTTAACACGAAACAACCAAAACTAGACAGAAAGAGACACAAAATCACCTCTGAGAGACACCATGCAACCAAAAAAAGCCAAAATGACTCTAAAGAAACACAAAATAACCAAAAAAGACACAAAATTACATCAGAGAGACAAAAATGACCAAAAAAGACACAAAGTTATCTCAATGAGAGACAAAACAATCAAAAGTAGATCCAAACATTTGTGACATCTGAGGACAGTATTCTTGTCAATTCAGCATTCAAATATTCCATAAGGATTGACTATATTTGCGTAGAAACTTTACATTTTGAATTTTGTTGCATAAACTCTCTACCAGCTTCCTATCGACGGGCAGTGTTCATGTCATTTAATTCCAGTATTTGCATGAGCCAGGACTAAAACCTTCTGATAGCATTACACATGTTTGATTTTGTCAAACATGTTTAATGCTATGTCAGGATGAGAAGGCAGACTTAAGGCAGCTTGGACTGAGTTTTATGACCTCCTTGCACCAAAGAATCAAGATTAAAAGACCGCACACCAACTCAGCTTTTATTCTGACATTGAAAATTTGTCTGCGACAGTGAAATCACTTGAAAAGTCATTTGGTGTAAGGCCGGCATTAGTGACAAAAGAAGAAGCTTGGTAGAACAGAATAAAGGACCAAAACACTCTGAGCGTAAAAACATGTATTAAAATTTTATTTACAGACATGTACAAAAATATTGTCCCTCTTCCTGAAGTGTCCGTGGACCCTCCCGATGGTCCACAAATAAATACCAGTAGTGAAATAGGGGATCGGGGTAGGAGTGTGTGTGTGGGTCTCTGTGTGTGTGTGTGTGTGTGTGTGTGTGTGTGTGTGTGTGAGTGTGTGAGTGTGTGAGAGAGAGGTGTTTGAGTATCTCAGGGTGCTTGGTCCGCTGGGTTCATCACTCTGCCCATGAACAAGATGGATCCTGAAATACAGAACACAATAAAAATAAACTTTAGAAGGTTTAGTTATTCATTTAAAAACACTATGTGAATTTTATTTGTGATTGTGACATATTTTTGCCTCTTCTTAAGGCACATTTTTTTAATAGGGGAATAATTAGACACTATAATGCTTCCAGTGTGTTTTATGGACACTGCCACTAGGGGGCACCAAATCTGGAAAGTTAAAATACACATATGGCCTTTAACTGCAAATTGAGACGATTTTATATAGTTGTTGACCTCTTTTTGGAATGCATGCAGTTTTAGGATCCTTGTAACACCTGCCAACATAATAACAGCCCACAAATATAATACAGATCTGCAGCTTTTAATGTAATAAACCCACAAATGTAACAAAATTCCCACAAACGTAATAGCAGTTGCCTACTCCAAATGTTTTACGTAATTTGTTACGTTTGTGGGATGGTGAAAATCTTCAGCTTTCAAAATTGCAATTACTTCCCAAAAATGTAATAGGAAACTGAAAAATGATATTTGTGGTCCTTGTTGTTTGTTTATTTACTTGTACGCCTGCCAATGGGTTTGAGTCAGCTAATTGATTTTTTAATTAGATTTTCACTTTCCTGCAAACATAAAAATTTCCCACAAATGTATAAGGTATTACATTTCAAGGGAATTACAGTTACGTTTGTAGCATGTTTGTGGGAATGTTATATTAAAAGCTGCAGATTTGTATTATATTTGTGGACTGTTATTACGTTGGCAGATGTTACACTCCCATTATGGGTTTTTATCTTCCAGACAGCTGTTAGCTTCAGTTAGTTTCTGTATGGTAATTATTAGCAGAATTGTTCAAGCCATGTTATCCATCAGTCACAATTAACATCAAGTCTGCATACGTTTTTGTTAAACACAAGCAAAAGGCTGGGTATATTCAGTGATTTTGTTTTAGTCATCAAAACCTATGTAAAGCTCAAAAAACAAAACAAAATCTGTGCTCTTTTCAAAGCCAGAGTTTGGAGAAACCATAGATGAGTTTCACTTTTAGTTCCCCGGCAGAAAAGTCTGTCTGTTTGGGAAGTACTGAACATACGACTAGGGAGACTTGGATTATACTACACGAGTTGTGTAAAAGTTTCACTTAAGTTTGATATCATTTCGCTGTTGTTAAATGCGATCTCTAAGACTTCAACTCTTTAAGATTTTTTTCAGTTTTTGGATTCTTTGTTCACTGTGGAGGAATACCAGAAAATCAAAGTTATTTTCATAAATTCAGTGTAACACAGGGTGAGTAAATGATATACAAATAGACAAAATATACAAAAAATTACTAAAAGGCTGCCCAAATGAAGGTTTTTTCTTATTAATTGGCATTTAACACAATTTAATGCAGACTTGATGTTCACTGTAATGAATTAAACAATAGAATTCCATATCAATCATATGGTTGTCTGCAACCTTAGAAAATAAAAAGGAAGCTTAGTGAAACATCTAATTGTGATGTAAACTGAAGGTGATGGGTAGAAAATAGTTTAAAAGATGCAGAAATGCTGGTATGTTCATTTACGCAGCGCCCCCTTCTGACTGCAGTGGTTTGCTGCACTGAAATAAATGAAATAAATACCTGTGTTAATCTGTCGTAGAAGAAATAAGAACGGCCGGTCCGCCTTGAAAACAGGAGCACGGGATCGTTTGAGTAGCACCATCGCTGCAAGATTGAGGAAATTAAAAATTATTATTATCATTATTATTGTTTTTATCCCATAATCTGCTTCTCCCATTAAACAGATTATTGCAGGCAGGTAGAATCATGTCAGAATAACATTTCTGTGTAACTCTTCATTTTTTTGCAGAGCATTTCTCACCTGTAGCAGCAGCTGCTTTTGTTCCATCTTCTGTGACTTCTATTCGCACTTCATGGAAAGCATCAGACACATAAAGACCCTCCTCCACTGCAGGAAGAGACAAACTGTCAGCACAGGGATCACTGTGTGACCTGCAGCTTATTATGGTACGTTATGCTGTTTGTGATCTGTGGTATGTTTAAAACAAAAATAACTGGAGCTTTGTGCAAAGTGTATTCTGAGTGAATCAGTTAGTTAATGAGAAGGATAACAGATATTTGGAACTGATATGCATTGGCAATAAAAATGCAAATTTTTCTGTCAGTACTACAATTTTGAAAATAACAAACGACAACCAAAAACTTCAAATTCAAGATCATATACAGCATGTTACTACTAACTTTTTTTTTTCCAAATTCACTGAAGATTTTAATTTAATAATAATTTTAATTTATCATTAAACTAAAATGGTGATACAAACAATCTGCAAAATGTCAAATACTGGTTACTAATAAGTGACCAACCTGTCAACCCTTAATCAATACTTTGAATACATATTCTAATGACATGATGTACTGACCTGATATTCCAGTGAAATCAGCTGCTGTCGGGTTAAAGGCGTCGCTGATGCCCATGGCGGGAAGCACTGACCTCAGGTTGAACTTGTTCTGCATCCTGAACCTGTGAACACCAAACACAGGACGGTCAGTGCATCATCTCAAAGAGTCTGAGTCTAAAGATCATCTGTCACAGGTTGCAGGATTTTAACCTGGGTAGGAAAATGTCCATCTTTGTTCTGCGCAGGCCAGTGTCCCAGGAGGCCAGCTGGCGAGCGGTGAGCTGGGACTCGAGGGAGGACAGCGGCGTCTTCCTCTCGCTGGGCAGGACCACCTGCAGGCTGAGGGAGCGGCCCAGATACGGCAGCTCCAGCACGGTGTAACGCTGATCTGATGCTGTCCTGAACTGACCTGCGACAAGGGGAAGGCGACAAGTTCAGGTGAGAAACTTTAGTCTTTTCCCACTTTTTTATGTAGTCACTAGGCTACTTTGTGATTAGTCGATCAGTAGCATGTAGAAACAGTGTTACCAGTGATTCAAAAGGTTGTTGCTTCAGTATGTTTCAACTTGGACTATTTACTCCCATGTTTTTGAGTCTTGACAAAAAGACAAGGTGTTTGACAGGAGATGATCCAAGAGAATAAACAGTCCGCACACTAGATTATCCTCCCATAAATATTTAATTCAAATACTGACGAGGTGACATTTGGAGCTACATGCTCTTCATCAGGAGGCTGTGTCTCAGCCGCATCCTGATGAAGACAATGCAGCTCAAAGCGTCGCCTCTGTGATAATTGAATTCTATATTTATGGGAGCATAATCAAGTGTGCAGACTTTGTTTCTTCTTTTGTGGCTTAGTGACTAATGGGAACAAGATTTGAAATTGATCCAGTATTGAGCAAAAAGCACTGCAACAAGGAGCTTCGACAGAATGCAATGTAACAACTCTGGGTATTTGTCAATTTACGTCCACTGAAAGTGCTTTTTTTTTTTTTGCCAATGACAAACTCAGATTGTTAATTTAAGATTCTGACAACAGACAGGATTCCTATAGAGACAGACCTCTTTGTTAAAGAGTAAGATCTTTTTCTTTTAACTAGAAACAATCCCAAAATTGTTGTTGCTAAACCCACCAGGCTCCATTTAAATAAACAATAATTCTATCATTGTAAAACACAATTCAGTCAAAGTCGACAGGAACAAAGTAAAACTCACAAAAACAAATCTTTGTTCAGTTTTCCACTTTTCCAACAATAATAAACTCTGGTTTGGTTGAATTATACTCTTAGTTCACACAGTTAGTTGTAAAAATATGTGACTCTGTAGACGCTTTAAATAATGTTGTCAGACACTTAAATAACAATCTGAGCCTGTCAGTAGCAAAAACAAGCATTTTGGTGGATGTACATTGATAGTGTATAATCACCCCAAATGGTTACGCCTTTTTTTGCCGCTAAATACTGGAATAATCGCAAAAAGTGATTTTTCCAAAAACATGGAAAATTAAAGTAGCTTCCAAGCTGGAAAATAACAAAGTTAACCTTTTAAATGAAGTCTTGAAATAGCTTTTTTTTTCCTGATCAACAGCCACATACCCCAAATAATGTGAAACTCAGAAAACAAGCAAAACTACTGCATACATTATATATAACTTTATACTATAAATAGATTTTATTTATAATGCACTTTACATTTGGAACAAATCTCAAATTACTAAAAACTGATAAAAACAACCAAAATAAAAGCATATTTATAAGTTATAAAAGAAAAAGGCAAGTAGAGCAACCAGCAAGAAGTTAAAAGTAAGGTCCTGTACAGAATGATGGTTTCATCGCAGCCGCTGTGTTTGTGTTAAATTACAGACAACATTTTGTCTTTCGATGAATAAATGACAGGATGGCGTCTCTTACCGAAGCTGACCTCTGTGGCCTGATACATCATGGGCACCTTGATGGCGCTCCCATCAGAGAGGATGAACGGCAGGTTCTGCGTGTTGGTGAACAGAAACTGTTTCTGCCAGACGCCCCTGAAGGCCACCGTGTTGACCAGAGCCATCTGCAGCCGGTGGCCCCACCAGAGGGCCTCCGCCTGGGCCTCGCCCGAACCCGACAGCTCCCCGCTGCTGCTTCCTGCCTGGAGGGGCCACGACTCATCTGGGAGGTAACAAGGGAAGAGCAAAGGTTAATATGAAGGTATGTCGTCTACAATTCATCTCTTTGAAGTTTCCAGATGGTTGTTTAATGTGGTCTGATGCAACGAGCAGAAGAAAAGCATTTGTAAATACACCCGCGGGAGGTTTCTTTAGAGACAAGCAAAACAGACACCATGACACTGTAGTTGTGAGGATACATTTAAAACATAACTCTTACTTTCATTTTTAAATATAACCACTAATCATGCGCATAGATTTTGGGATTGACACAGGGGCCACTTCCCCCTCTATGTTTACAACACAAAAACACAAAAGTAGCAGCGTGTTTTTATTCCCACAAACTGCTAGAATGGGGTCACAGCTTACGGTGAAGTGGCAAAAAGTGCATCATAGGTTTCCTTTTAACATCAGGGGGTTTAGAGGAACACAAAAAACAGGCAGTTTGGGGGTCCTCTGGAAATTTTAAGTGTCAAATACTTAATTTTCCTGCATTTTGCTACATGTATGGACACATGCTCTACCAGGTGAGCTAGAGGCTGCCTCTGCTGTCATGTTTTTATTTGAGGGGGACAAATGCACATGCTCTAAATATTGAGGGGGGGGGGGGGGTGTTCTTAGCATACCCTCCAAAATCTACACCTATGGGTTGTGGCAGTATGCAATGCAAAAGCAATGGTTGCAATTTGCCATAAAACAGAAATGAGATAAATAAGCAGTGCGTAGTTGAATGAGGCCGTGCTATGACCTTTCCATGACCTTTCCACCACAAATTGGTGCATAAAACTTCATCAGAATGCAGGAAAGCGTTTGAAACTAAGATTTACCGCCACATAACCAAAACAATGAGCAAAAAGAAGCTAAAAAGCTCCATGGAGCTGCAGAGCTGATGGTTATTCTCTGTGGGTTCATTACAAGCAAATCTTTATACATGCTCATTTCATTCATTTTCAATATAGAAAATACTGATTATTGGGGCTCTAATTGTTCTATGAAGCTGTCCTGCTCACCGTGGTTGTGTCCCACTCGCTCCAGCTGGTTATGGGTTTGGTTGGGTTGGCTGAAATTGGCTCGGACCACGCTGGTGTTGGCCCACGCCGCTGCACGTTGTGTGAACTCAGTCAGGAGCTGGATACCACTCTGTACGAATAACGTGCATGTCTGCTGCAGCCACATCCCCTGGCTGGTGTTGTTTATGTCGCTCTGTGAATGCAACAGGAAGTCTTGTACCTGGGCATCTGCAGGACAGGAGGACACAGAGGATGGGTCAGACATGGAGGTGCGTTGTAAGGTGCAGGACGTTTATGAGAAGGGAATGTTTCAGTCTGAAGATTCTCAGCTGGATATGAAAAAATGTGTGGACACAAAAGGACCACAGATCTGAAAACTACTAAATTACCCATTGACCTCGTTTAGAATTAATTTCAGCATCCATCAATATCAATCATCCGCTCTGCTTCAACATCTGATCATAAGCTCTGCTCAAAGAGGTTTTATTTCACACCACTGTCAAAAAACATTTGGAAAAATGTCTAAAAAAGTCTCTACAACAGAGAAATCATCACTGAAATGGATCCAACTCAACAGCCTCAAGCTTGTGTTTGCAGAAACCTAACTGAGTTTGCACCGCGTCCCTGCAGGACTGAGCACAAACAAATGCTCATTTGACTTAATTTGAGCTTTGCTTAACACAAATTCTATCAGCGTGCTGAGCGCTTCAAACCGCAGGGATCTCCTCATCTGAAAAACTCCAGGCACTTTCAGATAAAATGATCCAAATTGTAGTCAAACTCAGGTTCTCTCATGAGGGCAACATTTCATTAGCGCGCAGCAGGTACTATGAGTAGACAGAAGCAATCAATTTTGGATGTGGTCTTCTGTCATGTTTGAGTTTTCTCTCTTTTTCTTTTTGGAGTTATTTGGGGATTTTGTCTGATTTTGAGTAAGGAGTAGATATGTTATTCATATGCTGATTTTCTGGCAGGGTTCCTACACATGCTTTATTTTAAATTCCATACTTTTCCGGACTCAAATTTCCAGATTTGTTGGTAGATTTTTCAGATCATATTTGACATTTGAGCACAAAAGCTAGACGTTTCTATTATATCATTTGTATTACAGTTGGGATTGTCGAGCAAGCCCTTGGAAAACTTGGATTTTCCCATTGTAGCTGTTTAATATTGTTCCCCCAATATTTTCTGTTTTGAGCAAAAATAAAAGAAATTAAACAACAAAAGCAAACGACCCAAAAATGTGTTAAATTATAATTCTTTAAATGCAAAATTATATATGAAATTATAGTATGTATGATTTTTTAAATAATTTTCAGGACATTTTTCACAATTTAAAAAATAAATAAAAAAATAAATAAAAAATTTACACCCCCATATATCCCGTAGTATCCCGTATATCATCCTGTACTTAAAGCCTGATATAATCAGTTTCCATCCTACACGGACATGTGAAATCACATCACACACACACAAAGAAACAGCAGCTCCAGCTCCCATTTTGTTTGTAACTAAACACAGTGACCTCTCGACCCCGAGGCCGAGCTGCAGGAGTGGTTAATGAGATTAGAGCTGGTGTTGAGGCAGGTATTATGGCTCCAGACACCACTGTGCTCTGCAGGGCCAACAGCAGCAGCAGCACCGCTCCACACCACCTGGTACCAACAGCACTGAGAGCCACCAGCAACCTCTCCAGCCTCACTCTCGCTGCGCGGCGAGCAGCTGCTGCCACCTGAGTATCAAACATGTGGGAAGAGTCTCACCCTTCACACTGTATCCGAGTGTCCCCTCCAGCTGAGCCAGCGTGTTGCCCCTGGCGCCGAGCTGCAGCAGCCCCAGAGACAGGGAGACGCTCGCTGGTGACATGATCAGGTTGGAGTTGTTCTCCGTCTCTGTGAGCGTCTGGTAGAGGCTGACGGCGAACCTGGTGTGCAGCTCCGCCATGCTGTCCTGAAGGCTGCCGTTACAGTGGCTCCTCTCCACCAAACAGAAGCAAATGAAGAGTGAAGCCAGGGGCAGGCGACACATGTCCTGCAGGAGGGGGACGTGTCCACAGGGTGCAACAGGTGGCCCAAAAAAACTAAATCCTGAAAGAGGAAAAGAGAGAAAGTAAATAATCCGCTGAGGTCAGAGAGGTCAAACATCAACTGTCAGTGGGATCCAAACCAGCACTGTGACAATAATATCATCATACTGCGTTTTACCAAACTCTGAGCAGGTTCTTAGTTTACTGAATGTGTGCTGATTTACAACAGATTTGTCCAATGCAATACAGAAAAAGTGACCATAGTTTATTGGATTAAACATTAATTTCATTGTTTCACATGTGTAGATTTTCGGGGACACAGGGGACATGTGCCCCTCATTATTTGGAATACAGACATTTGTCGCCTCCAAAAAACCCCCCATAAAAATAGCAAAGGACTTTTATTTTAACAAAATAAAAGATATTTACATGATAAAGTGATGCAGAGAAGGCACAATTTGGTGCATAAAAATTCACCAGAAAACGGGAAATTAAGTGCTTGATGCTCAAAATTTTCTGGTGGAAGACCCCCAAACCCCTGTTCAACCCCAATAAAATGAAGCCTACGCTTTTTCATAAGTGGATTACATTTCTTTAACCATGATATATAGAGATCATCATTACTCCATATGTGCAAATACAGAGAGATGGCACAATGAATGAACAGTACGTTCAAATTATGTGATATAAGCTGACATTTTAAAAATGAAAGTATTTAATAAATTCAATTAGAGCTGTGTGATATTCAAAAATAAATATTTATTTTGATTATTCTGACAAATATTGCATTATGAGTTGCAGTTCTAGTGGAAATTGTGTATTTTGTACTTCCTCATAGAAAAAAAAGATGATAATTACATGATTTTTGGTGTGGTTTGTACCAAACACACACGTCCCCTTATGTCTTAGATATAATGAGGCTGGGGCATCTCTGACACAACAATGCTTCATTTATAAAGGAAAATTATGTTCTGTAATTTGGATATTGCACTTGGCCATATTGTGAGTTTGATAATATTTCTATTCATTGCTCAGCCGTTATTTAAATTTAGCCTACAATAAATGTGAAGTGGAAAAATCTGAAAAGACATATAAAAGAAAAGAAATAGCAGACTATATGGTAAACAGCAGCAGTTGCCATTTTTTGGCAAAATCAGTACAGCTTGAGTAAACTGACAAATGCTGTACTATGTAGTATTACTATAAAATTACTGTAAAGCCACTGTGGGGAGGATATTGCCAGTTAAGCCAATCATGTAGTCAAGCAACATTTCATCACCCAGTGTGAGGTGCAAATGTCCAACACATTCACAGAAGTGTATATATATATAAAGGAGCAGTGGTGGTTTACTCATGTACTTTAGTATCATTTTGAAATTATTTTTAATGCAGGACTTTTACTTTTATAATGGAGTACTTTTACATTTTTGTATTGCTAGGTTACTTTTACTACACTACATTTTTCAGCAGCCATTATACCTAAACAGTACATAAAGCAGCTAAAGCTAGCTCTACTTTGACCAGCTGTAGCGTTCAAAGTTTTTTTTGCAGGACTTTTGCTTTTTTAAATGGAGTACTTTTACACTGTTACATTACTAGGCTACTTTTACTTCAGTAAAGGATCTGAATACTTCTCACTGCACTGCATTGACTAAATGGTGAAATTTTAAGGGCCCTCCCATTTTTTTAGCCTCTTCTGAGATGAAATACCACTCTGATGATTTTCCATTCAATCTTAAAATGTCTTAAATGTAATGTTAGGAATATTAGGTCTTAAAAGTTATTACATAGTCTTGAATTGGATTTTGTGAGGTTTTAATTGCTACACATATTTTATCCAATTAATTAATCCATCTTTTAATCTCTTTTTGTCAAAATTAGCCGAGCTCTTCTGTGTAAAAATCCACATTTCTGATGTTACAAATTTAAACCTACCACCAAACCTAACAGTGTATTTTCACTCAATACTTCACAAAATGTAACCCAATTCACTGTAATAACCACATTCCTACATAAATTCTGGCTGTACAAGGGACCACACTTATATACTACTTAGCTGTATCTTACCTGCAATGCTTAATTTAAAAAAATGGAATTTTCCAAAAAAAAAAAAAAAAAAAAGTCTTAAATTTGGTCAAAACGTATATTGAAATGGTCTTAAAAAGCAGTCGGATACCTGTAGACACCCTGATAAATGTTGACAGGTGCAGCTGTGAGTCTTACCTGTGGACAGGTGAGGTAGTATCCGTTTAACTCCAGCTGTTCTCTCCAACCATTCAGCCTCTGCAGGGGAGCTTCTGTCCTGTCTGTCCCCGGCTCTCAGTCACTATCACCGGTGTCTAGTCACTGTCGCGGTCCTGTGTTGTCCCCGGCTGTCCTGGTCTGTGCTCCGGTCCTCCGGTGGGTTCTCACTGAGGCAGTCTGTAGTCATAAGACCGTGTTTAAAGGGGAACGCTCCGCGCCGTGTTTGCGGTCTCCGTCGGCGATGTCCGTACCACTCGTCCGGGATTCCTGCCTCTCCGGGGCTATAAGGAGCCAGGCGGAGGGAGGCATGTCACTGACCAGCAAATCCCAAACCGGGCAGAGAGGAGGAAAAAAACACCCACACACGCGCGCACAGCACGGCACAGCACGCATGCATGAAAGTTTTCTGAAATTTTAATTTCTGGAAATTAATAGGCTACCCTGTAGAGACGCTGCAGAAAAATGTTTTTTCTCTAAAAATATTGTAGTAAACAGTTCATCACCTGTTTACTTCCATTTCATCGGGCACTGATGCTAAAAAGATGTTCTGAATTTAAAATGCGTTATTAAGTGATTGTGAGCACAAACCGTACGCCCACTTATCAACCACCTACAAAACCTGGGGAAAATAATATTTTATCAAATTTATGTCAGTAATTCCTGTCCTTGTGCAGGGGTGCAGCACAGAATTCTGGGCCTAATGCATGAGAAGTGGGCCCCCCACCCCTTCTTTATGATCCATTTCTCCCAAGTTCTTGGTGTCAGACAATTTATTCAGACAATTTCAATCTAGTTATGGCACTAATTACTTCGAAATGTATGTATATATATATATATAACAAAAAAATAGTATGCAAACAAAACCAAACTTTTCATTCCAGGTTTTTCCAGGGCTCTCCCGCTCATTGCATTCCCGTTCTCATTCCAAACTCGTAAAATTGCGCTGCCTTGACAGTGCCTTTTGCGTAAGATCACAATGGCAAAAAATATTTGCGTCCACATGAAACGCCGTTGGACAGCGTCATGTAGGAACACGGCTGGACAGAACCAGTCGTGGTGTTATTATATGCAGGCAGACAGAACCTTCCATGTCCACATGATACAGGCACAGGTGGCATCACTTAAGGATGCGGCCTGATGGACCTTGTTGTGTTCGCATGGCGTCAGGTAGAAACACTGCCAGTAATGGTATAATGTGAGGAGTGTGAGGGCGTCTAAAGGGTAGATGGATCCAACAAACCCTGAACTTTCATGCAGGAATCTGGTGTTTGCTTCCCTTCTGAATGTGATGGGTTTTTTTTGGACATTTTACCATGTGCCTCCTTCATATAATCCTAACCATAAGTAGCAGCATGATTGTTTGTTGACGTCCCAGTGTTGGTTGCCATGCGCGGATGTTGCCTAAATACACCCACATGCAGCATAATCCTGTGTTGACATCACGGTAGCGGCACCTCTGAATGACAGTAGCAGAAGCAGAGGGCGAATTATGCGGCAGCATGTGACGGCTTGGGATGGGAACATGCTGTGCGTTCCCATGGCTTTTGGTTTTGTTGTGCCAGCCCGAGATTTTCAGTGGCCCCATCTGATCAACCCTATGAAAAATGCATGGGGTTGCTATTGCTACCACTACTGGATATCACATTTAGTTAGGATAGTTTTAGGGCTATTAAGTCCTGATGAAGCAGGAAAAATTCTGAGTTTGATTTTTTAAAGGTTACACACAAGCGTGTGCACACACAGAGAGACTAAGACGTTTTTTTCCGTCGTATAAGTCATTCGACCTTTTGTTTGCGATGATCAAAAGACATTCCTGCTCTGAGCGTCTCACTGCTGCGTCAGCATTTCTAATTGGTATCTCTCTGTGGAATGTGGAGGCGCTCATCATGGACGAGTTTCAGCTCGAGCGTGTGATAAATAACAGCGTCTCAGCCATCAGGAAACATCAGTGCAGAGTATAGACATCAGCTATAGCAGGAAAATGGGATTTATAAACATGTTTTTATTTTATTTTATTTCTGTTTTTTATAACAATTATAGATAATGTACTAGAAAGTATAGAATAAAAAAATAAGGATAATTTAGTCTATAATTTCATATTGCCTATGAAAACAGCAAAGAAACAAACAAAACCAACAAACTAACTAACTAACAAAAAACCCTGATGATGGTGCTCATCCTGAGGGTGACTTGAGCGTCTGAACCAAATTTAATGGCAACTTATAAAATAGTTTTTGAGATATTTCACCCACCCTCACGGTGGTAGTGCTAAAAGAAAAGTCAGTGGATGACCAATCCATATGATAAATGTATTTATTTCAGAATTTAA
This sequence comes from Plectropomus leopardus, assembly GCF_008729295.1. Taxonomy (NCBI): domain Eukaryota; kingdom Metazoa; phylum Chordata; class Actinopteri; order Perciformes; family Serranidae; genus Plectropomus; species Plectropomus leopardus. Next base: position 27,758,188 of record NC_056472.1, read on the forward strand.
TAGGAGAATAAAACCCCTTATATGCATGTTGTCTGGAGAACACGAATGTCCCACATAAATTTCATGGCAATCTGTTCGGGTTGTTGAGACATTTTGAGCCGGATCAAAGTGGTGCCATAGAGTAGCTAAAAACTGAGCAGTTGTAATCATCCAACAAAAACACAAACAAACACAATAGAAAGAGACTATAAGAAATTAATTGTACATTTCTGAAGCATCAGAGCAAATGATAGACTACTGTAAATTACAATCCAGTCATTCGGTCATCAGGTATATTCCAACACAGTCACACAGAAATACGTGAAATGGACACGACCTCTTTAAAATACATTATGTGGTCGTGGCATGAAATGTGTTAAAATTCTATTACAAATGGTCGCAGTGTTATTTTGAACTGGTGGCAGTTTGTTTAGGAAAAAAACCCACTTGGTTAGGTTTAGAGAACAAAATAAAAAGGTAAATAAAAAGGTTAAATTTGGGGAAAGATAATGGTTTCAGTTAAAATAACTATGTGCTGTTCATAAGTGAAATTTAGTTTTTTGCCTTTATTTGAAAAAGGGGGAGAGAGAAGGGATGACATACAGCAAAGGGCCGAAATTGGAATCAAACCTGCAGCTGCTGCAGCAAGAATACATTCTTTGTACATGGGACACCCACTCTACCAGCTGAGATACTGGTCACCCCAAACTTCTGCGTAGTTAAGTCTGTAAAGTCACATTACCACATTGACTTTTTTCACACAATGCACAAAGCATTCTCCTGGTTGTCTCACTTAAAATGCTGGGTTTTTCTTGCTCTTTAGACTTAATTTATGTGACCACCAAGACAAAAGATCCTCACTGACATTGCACTGGAATTATTTTTGTGTTCCCAGCATGTTATTTTAGCACATTTTATGCACACCACCACACAATGCATTGTTAAAACTTCATGTGCAGTTCATATATGTCCATGAAACTGCACTGTATACTCAGATGTTACTCTTGCTGTAATATATAAGTGTCAAAAAAACCTTGAAGTGAAAACAGCAGCACCAGTAAAAATCTTCCGTTTTTCCCTTTTCTCTTACTATATAGGCTAAAACTGCTGGAGTCCTTAATCTATTGGATGTAATTACATTTTAAAGCAATTACACAGATAAAACGTAATTGAGTGTGCCACAGGACCAGTCATTATCTGCTCTTAACAGCTCGTTTTATGTGGTTATTTTGCAGTTAAAGTGAGCCGAGTATATTAGGGAACTTGTATAATTTACTTTTTACTTTAGGGATAAAGTACAGATGGCGTTCCCTATCATTATGCACTTGTTATGGTCGTTGTCACCGTCTGCACAGCATGTACACTCATCTGAATGTATATAAAGACAAGAAGATGAAGCGCCGCTGGTAGTTAGTGTTAGTATGGCCTGTAGTTCACCTAAAATCAAACGTCTATGGAGCGATCTCCCCTCAACTGTCCCTCTTAATTGGGGACACGACAGTCGGCGAAATAAATTGCAGGCATTTTTTTCCCATGAAGGACAGAACATGATTGGTAGCCATCAGGTATTTGGCTGCTTTGTCTAACGGGGGATTCCGGCCATTACTGGACTTGACTAATTAGTGGCTTGGCTTCATTAAACGGAGTCGCCACATTCTTTAAAAACCCAACGCCCCGACTCCCGACACAGGAATTTCAGAGTTTTAAGGACTGGGATGGAGGAGATGAGATGTCACGGTAACTGACCAGAGACAATCGTTTGAAAAGATGCCACCATAAACAGCAGCTTTCATCTTGGCGGCTGTGAGGCCTCTGGAGGAACGCGATGTTAGAGGTTCATCTCTGTGAAGTAGAAATAATGATTTGTGCTCTCTGATTCTGATCTCTGGACCAACTGCAAAGCAAACTGCCGCTGCTCCGAGGGGTCAGGATGGAGAGCGACAGTATGTGGCACCGCGCAGGAATCCTCTGCACACTAAAGATAACCGTTACAGACAGATAGATAGATAGATAGATAGATAGCAGAGGTCGACAGATTATCGACCTGGCCAATATTTCTGTATTGGCATTTTATTTTCATGATCATTGATAAAATAATTAATAAAAAAGTGCAAAGAAAATGCCGTCATGGGAGGAGCTTTTACTTTGTAAAACCTCATGGGCATATTTTTATTTATACATTTTTTTAAATTTAAAATTTCACCTGACTTTTTTACAAAAAAAGTTGCTGGGAACTTGCTGTATATGATGTTGAAAGTTTCAGTTTTGGCTCAACATTTGCTAAAGTGTACGTGTATTTATACGTGTATGCACCTGCACACAACCAAACACACAATATACACTTTATAAACAGTAATGCAAGTTGTATGCACAATGTGGATGCCATACTATGTCATAGACAGACATGACTGTTGTGAAAATCTTTTCTTGTTATACCTCTGTAAAATTATGTCATTATGCATCTTATTAAAACTAGTAATGTTTGTGCATCGCTTGAGCTCCTCATCCAACAACCCAGTCAATCTCACTGCTCTTTGAGCTGCCAGTTAACCCTCAGTTTGGTCTGCTGCCACTCGGTTACAGCCAGGCCAAGCTGAAGTGGTGACCTGGCATGCCAAACAGTTTGTACCAGGCTGCTCAGCCAAATAGTACAGGACAGAGCTGATCTACCATTTTGGGGTCCAACTCAAGTCTCAAGTGCTTAGATGGAAATGGAAAATCAAGTTAAAAGTCCAGTAAGTGCTAATAAGCAAATATTGGCATGCTACAATTCTAAACTAAGAGCATAGCGAACATTGCAAGGTATAAGGTAGATTTATTTGTAAAAATGAAATTAAAATTTGTTCCTAAATCTTGCTACATCTTGGCGTTGAAGGAGGAGTTGATGAGTCTCACAGCCTGGGGAAAGAAGCTGCTCTGTAGTCTGGTGGTTCAGCAACAGATACTTCAGTATCTTTTTCAGATGGCAGCAGGGTGAACGGACTGTGGCTGGGTGGCTGCTGTCTTTCAGTATCCTTTGACTCTGTGCAGACACCTCATTTTAGGTCACTGATGCTCTGTAGACAGGTACCAGTGATGTTCTGTGCAATTTTAACCCTTTGACAGTCACACTAAGAAATGCCTTTGCAAAAGAATGTACATTATGGACGGTAGAATATGTTAACAAAATGTGTCAATTTATTAAGAAAAAAAGAAACATTTTCCCAGTATAATACATTGTAAAAAGTGTAAAAGTCAATGTAATATAGTAAAAATCGGAAAAAAGTAACTTCAGACAGTAAACATTTAAAAATAAATAAAATAAAAATAAACAGATACAAATAAAAATGAACCTATTTAGAAATCTGTATAAAATATTAATAAAAATATAAATAAAAAAACAACAAATTGTGATGTTATATGATAAAAATCAGAAAATAAAATAGAATAATAGAATAAACAAACAAAAATAAATATAATTAATAATTAATCTATTAACAAAATCTGTATAAAATGTGTAAAAGAAAAAATAGTCAATTTAATATAATAAAAATAGAATTTAATAGAATTGCAGCATAATCAAAATTCTAAAATGCATTGAAAAAACATCTTTTTTCCCCAAGCTTTTAGTAAAGCAGTTTGATCGCAAAAAAATGTCAGCCATGTGGTTATGATGCCTGTCAAAAAAAAAACATACTAGTTTGTGATGTTTCCAGTCAATTTGCTTTCTATCGCTCCACTGTAGAAGTTAACCAGGGTCTTGCTCTGTTGCTGTAGGATGTAGAGCCTTTTCTGTGCTTTTTTAACCTGGTTGGTGATGTGTGATAACCGAGAGAAGTTCTCAGTGATGGTGAGGTGAAAAATCAGCATGTTTGCACCTTAGACTGTATAAATAATGGATGCAGCCACTGTGGCGTCACTTACTGATTTTTAGACTGCCATTTTGAAGCCTCGGCATTTTGGCCGTCGCTGTCCTAATTTGTTGGAGCCACAGGGACCATATTTGGAGCTGTGTAGGTGTGAGGGGTAGCTCTGACTCACTGTAGCAATGCCTTGCAAACAGCCTGTCAATCAAGCAGACCTGCCATTAATAATGCAGGAACTTAAAGCCTTCAAGAAATGTAAAAACTGGTGAGTTATATAATATAAGACAAACCCAGGAGGAAAATTTGTTGGGTGGGTGCATAGTGTATATAGCTGCATCGCAAGTACATACATACATGGCATCTAATAGACAACAAAAGGCAACACAATAATACACAACAATAGATTATACATCACAGAGTTGGTAGGTATCAATGTACTGAGGAGACATTAAAATAGCGCCAGTACTAAATAAATAAGTAGATAAAAAGTTGATAAAAGAAAAATTCGACCTGCCCTCGGCATAAAACAAAAGAGTAACAGTATATAAATAGACCCTCTAAAGGAATTAAAAACAAATTGTCATAAGAGACCATTAATAGTGTATATTTGTGGAGCTAAAGTTTTACAGACAAAAAAAAAATTCACAGTTGTTGTCATGAATGTTGAAATGAGTTATTAGAGACCAAAACTGTTCTTGTACCAGGCTGTAAACATGTTTATTTTTGCTATAAAGTTGGCCATTTTCACATGGTAGTCTACAGTGATTGACTTGCTCTTGGAGCCAGCCTCAAGTGGACATTTGCGTCCAGAGTTTGATTTCGGACAGGCGGTTGGTGAGAGTGGTATGAGTTTGAGTGGAGATGGTTTTGGTGGAGATGTAGAGTTGTGTATCATCGGCATAACAGTGGAATGGTGATGGATGATGACACTGAGGGGGAGGAGGTAAAGGACGAGGAGGAGGGGACCAAGCACCGAACCCTGAGGGACACCATGGGACGGAAGGGCAGTGGAGGAGGTGCAGCTATTGATCTTAATGAATTGTTGTCTGTTTGTGAGATAAAGTTTAAACCAAGTGAGGGCAGGTGCCAGTGATGTTGACGGACAATTGGAGACAGGACAGGAGGATAGTGTTGTTGATAGTGTCAAAGGCTGCAGAGAAGTCGAGGAGGATGAGCATGTTAAGGTGTCCAGAGTCAGAGGAGAGGATTTGATGTTTCTGAAGGTGATTGCCTGTATCTCTTTTGGTGTAGGGGTGGGGAGGTCAATGTCCATAATTAATGCCAGGTGATCTGAGATGTGGAGATTGAGACTGAATATGTGTGGGATTGAGAGACCAGAGGAGCAGACCAGATCCAGAATGTGCCCATAGTTGTGGTTGGGGAAGCTGACATGTTGAGTGGGGTTGAGGGATTGTAGCAGGTCCAGGAAGTCGATGGCAGATGGACAATCTGTGTCAATGTGAAGGTTAAAATCTGACTGACAAAGTGAGCGAAGTAGAAGAAATGAGGAGTCAGGTTTGGGGGGGGCGGTAGAGGATGGCGGTACCCGGGCGGGGGGGGGGGGGGGGGGGTTGGACCGGGGAGTTTGAAGGCTAGGTCTTCGAATGAGTGAGCGAGGAGAAATGGCTTTGGGGGTTATTTAAAATCCTTCTTATAAACAGCACCCCCTCCCCGCTCCTCAGGACATGATTGTTCCATATATGAGTATCTTGTGGGAGTGGTTTGGTTATGTGTAAAATAGTCCAGTGGTTTCGCCAGGTTTCAGTAAAACAGAGAAAATCTAAGTTATTGTTTGGATGAGTTCATTTAAAATTAAGCTTTTTATTGTTGAAGACACGGGTGTTAAGGAAGGCGACTTTTAGGTGAGTCTGCTTTCTGATTGGCTGTGGATGACGCGGAAGTGAACGGAGATTGGGGCTGGGTTGTCTCACGTGTTATTTGTTGTGATGACGTCGAAAGAAATTGCGGAAGCGACAGGAACATACAGAGGAGATGGAGTTTGGGGACGAGAAACTGTAGTTAAATAAACGGCAGGAGCGTCTGTGGCGACAGGAAAGGAGGTCTGCGTGGTTGTGGAAGTGTTGTGGATCCGTGGTGGAGGTATGAGGGAATACGGCGGCTGTGGGACCCGGCTGGGGAGCGGGGAGGAGGACAGGAGCTCGGAGCTTGTGGCGCGGAGTTCAAAAGGAGTAACGCCGTGAGGCACAGAGTGTCCTCCGGATACACAGCAGCATGCCGGTGAGCCGAAACAGACAGGAAAACCAGAGCCAGCAAAGCGGAGGACGGTAAATGAGGCCGAGGTGCGGACAGAGCGACTCAGGGAGATGACTTACACGCCCGGGCTCCAACAGGAGCCCACAGCGGTGAATGTGTGGAAGAAAATCCAGTACAGGAGTCGGTGCGGTGGATTCAGCTCGGTAAGTTTCAGTCCGGTTTTTATCTTCAGAGGGAGGTTTCAGTGAAAGATGTCCCGTGGCGTATCATGCGGACGTGAAAGGTGGCTTTTGGCGTTGGAATCTTACGCCATACGCACTGTCAACGCTGCGGTATTAGACGACTTTGGAATGACAAGGGAGCACAATTCACTTAAAAAAACAGCGAATACTTATTGTGAATCTGTATCAGACTTTTATTTTACAATACAGGTGCAACCCTATTACTAAAGCAATGACAAAACTTGATTTGTAAATCATTTGTCTGGAAAAGGGTAACTTGACCTGCTTCCTCAATAGCTTCCACTTAAGTTTGGTGTTGTGATGCCAGCAGTAATACACGGGAGTGGAAAAGTGTGGGAAAATGCACATTTAAGTGAGTAGCAGACTGACTGAATGTGGAAAAAAATCAGACATATTGTTAAAATTGCACCTATTTTTCCCAAGACATCTCAGGCTGTTTATCATCAGTTTTTTCTTTCTGTATGGTGTTAGTGGTGCGGTCCACCTGAGATCAAATTGGGCTGTATGTGGCTAATTTGTATGTTATTCATGATGGTGCAATAGGCAGCCTCTCCAATAGCTCTGTCTTTGGGCTGTTATTTTTTCCTCTTTTGCGACTGTTTTTCAGCTTTTATTTTTTTCTACTGCATGCAAGATGTTGCTCTTATTCTAGATATTCTCTCTTCTTACCTGCATGACACTGGTGGAAACCTTGTTTGTTCAAGGGAACAGCTGCTCTCAATCCTAACCTCAGGATTATCTTTTTATTTTGAAATGAGTTTGCATCTCAGATTTTTTACCAGGATAAATTATAATTTTTTTATACTTCATTATTTCTGAATCAAGTCTCAAATCTTCAGATCTGTTTATGTGAAGAAAAAGAGACAGCGATAGAAAGGTAGAGCCTGAGATTGAACCATCAACCCTCCAATTAATGTATAAAACGTTGCTGTCACCGTTTGTTCATTTATCACAGGGTTGATGGTGAAGCCTCCAGTGTACACGTATTGAGAATGCACTTTTTCGTGAAGTGTAGTCATTCACTGTTTTATGTTCTTGTCAATATCCTTTGACGAATATCCTCTTATTTGGGTTTAAGAGTCAATTGATGCATGTCAATGAAATGTACTTAACAGTGATACTAATACCCTCCATGTGCATGTGCACGTCAGTCTGTTTTCAGGAGCTTATCATGACTCCCTGAGAGTTTTTCTTTCCACAACGAAATATGTTCATTGATGAGTGTCTGTGTGACTCTGCGATGCCTCCGCCTTTCTCCACACGGCAGCAACTTAATCCCTAACGAACGGAGATTGTCCCCAGGCTCTCCATTCAGACCGCTTACCCCAGTCCCCTCTCCAACACCTGACCTTTGACCTTGAAGGGGAAATGATAATGAAAGGATAAGGAGGAGGAGGAAGAGGAGGGGTTTACAGAGTAGAAAAACACAGAAACTCTCTGTGGTTTATTTTCTGTGTTTTAAGGTTTCATCCAACCAAAAGAAAAGCACCTGGTAGTGTCATGTCCAGAATTGAAAAGAATATGACTATTATGACTGTGTGACGCATATCATAAGGTTATAGCTAGAAAAAAATGTTTGCATTGTACGTTTCTGCAGACCAAGACTACTTCACATTAGTTCAGTTATGTACGTTGGTTATGGTGAGGAAATGAACATGTTTTGGCCATATTTGGTGGCACAAAAGGTGCTGGAAAAGCAGGGAAGGGTTAGTAAAAAACAATGTTTGGAGCCACAAACACTGCTGGGTCACTGCAGTGTTTAGAAGAAAATTGCCAAGCTTTGGTGGCTCAAGTACTAATATGAAACACTGCAAACTGACTGTAAAAAAAAACAGTGGTATTTAACACCGCAGTGCTTTGGAGAAAAACATGGAGGTTCGGTGGGTCAAACGCTGCGGGGAAACGGCCGAATGTGTTGATGAATAACAGCCTGGTTTGGTGCCACAAATGTGATTGGGAAACACTGTGAAGGGTCGCCAAAAAACAACCGAATTTGTAATTTGTAGGTCTTGAACAGTGGTCTACATCTTGACATGTCACACCATCCACCATCTCCTCCACCTCCTGATGAAAAACAGCTCATAAACTGGCCATATTTTAGAGAATCTGTCACAGGATCCTTTCTGTACTTTAACATAATGATCAGGTTAAAAGTGAGCCAGCTTTATGGTATTGGTAAACCTAAGTTAAGCCCAAAGATAGTGGCTAAACCTCTAATATCCTTTCAGTGCACAGGCCCCAGAGGCAGAGGAACAACATCAACAGCAACAATAATGTGCAGAACGACGACAGGAAAAGAAGAGGAGGAAGAATAAGAAGAACAAATAGAAGTAAGAGGAGGAGGACAACATCAGAAGAACAAAAGAAGGAGGACATGTTGGAACAAAACAAGCACAATAGGAGAATATGATAAAGATAAATATATATTTTAAATAACTTTATTTATTTAGCACCTTTAAGAACAATCAATAATGTTGAATAAAGGCTAGACAACATTTAATAAAGAAACAAAAAAGAAATAATAATAATAATAATGATAATCATAATTAATAATAAGCAGGGTCGAGACAAAATAAAAAGATAAGTCAACCTCTTGAGACCTGAGCAAATTGGTTTGATTTCTTGCAAAAATACTGGGAAAAGGCAATGAGCAGCTTAACAAGACATGAACCCAAAAATGGTAAGAAATTAGTAAAAAGAAACAAAAGTTAAAGTAACTAAAAATAAGCACAAAAGAAGGTAACTTCAAATATATATAAGAATAATTCTGAATATAGTTTTTCCTTATTTAAAATCCATCTTGTTAAAAAACAAATAATTTTCAGGAAATTTTGTTTTGCAATTTGTGTGATTTTTTTGTTGCCTTTTCCCCCATGTTTTTAAAAGAAATCAAACCAGCAGCTTGTCAAAGGCATCCAAACACAACACAAATAAACTGACGTTAATCCAGATTTCATAGGCTTAAAAGAAAAAAAAAGATACATTAAAAGACAAATTAAAGGGAAAGAGAAGATGAACAGGACTAACACAAAAAGATAAAGATAATGATAATAATAATAATAATAATCCCACCTTTCATACAAGAAATGCAGCCCAGCATGCTTTGAAATTGCATGCACACAAGTGCTTCCCATGAAAAGACAGAAAACACAAAGACACATAAAATAAGATCAGAATAGAAAACATGAAATGCATCTTCACATGGATAAAACCTTCTTGATAATTCCAGTAAAAGTAAGATAAAAATAAGGATAAAAATATAATGCACAGCATACACAACACAAGATGGAAAATAAAACCCATTGAGATAATATTAATAAAAATAAGCCTAAAAAATAGAGTGTATAAAATCTGTAACATTAAGGGAGACACAACATTTTAGATAGATGCAAACAAGTTGCAAAAAAAGAGAAGAAAAGAAAAAGGAGATAAAGAACATCTAGAGAAAGTTACAAAACACTGCAGTAAAAGTAGACCAGCAAAAAGTTTTCCAGCAGGCTGCTGAGTAAAATAAAGTTGCATACATGAATAATGGAGTGGAGTTCAGTGCTGAGCAGAGATGCCCGGAGCAGAGCTGGACTGTGATTGACTGACTCATTCTGCTTCACCTCCAGTGCCCTACTTCCCCTCAGGCTGCTGGGCCTGTGGGCAGTTGAGGCGGGGAGGGATTAGAGGGGACGCTGGTGTGCGGGGCCGGGCCAGGCTGCAACAACGCCAGCAGCGCTGTGAGCCGGTGTCGCCAGAGCGATCTGCCAGGTACGCCACGGCGGATTAAAGCCACTAGTGCTGGCACTGTGAGAGGGGCGACGTGAGGGGACGTGTCCCATGTAGGCTTCACCTCGCAGGAGCTCCGAAGAACCATGGGAAAAATGTTAGGTGGTTGTTATTCTGAGCGTCAAGACAGCAACTTTAAAAACACATGAAGAAATACACTAAAATGTTCTCCACTGCAAATAGATAAATAAAATAAAAGACAGCTAAGACAAAGTTTCAGGTTGTGTATCAGTTAAACTATGAGAGCTTTAATTAATGATCATGTTTGTGATTTTTTTAAGTTGTAGTTGTGGCCTTTTTTAACCTGTTTCTGTTGCACTGCAGCACCATCTGCTGACATTTGGTACTGAGCTGACAAGCTGTCTTCTGCTTTCTGGGTCCACTTAGTTTTAATGAGGATCGAAAGTCATCCAGCTCATAATGGGTCTCCAGATGTCTAAGCAATAACACAAGAGTTTAAGTTTACTCAGGTTCTAGGAGTATTTGGAATTTCAACCATAAAAAATGTATGCTGCGCCTCTTTAAAATGTTGTATTGTCCTTAATTTTATGTATTTATACACTCTATTTTTTTTTTGTTTCTTTTTTTTAAAAAGAAAAATAAGATTATCTGAATGGGTCTTATTTTCAAACTTATGTTATGCATTCTGTGCATCCTATTCTCTCCTTATTTTTTATCTTACCTTTACTAGTATTATCAGGTGAGTTTTATTCATGTGAAGATGCGTTCTGTGTATTCTTTTCTGATCTTATTTTATTTTTACATGCAGGTTTTTTTTTAACGTCTTCATGTCTTCTATGTCTTTTCATGTAAAGCACTTGGTGCATGTTATTTCTTTGTTGTAAAGCATTTCTTGTATGAGAGCTGCTACACAAATAAAATGTATTAGTTATTTTTATTATAATAATACAGCTGAAATTTTTATTCTAACAAGCATGTTTCAAGTTTACAGTGGAGTCCTGTTTATTAATTTCTTCACTTATCAGATAATCTGCATGATTACCTGACTGGCAGGACCTTGAGGTAATTGCAATTAAATTTTACATTTTATGTTTAGGATGCTGCTGCATTATGACCTACACTCATGTCAATAATAAAGCATCCTTTTCGGGGAAATCTGCTAAACTGCCTTTTCTATCCCCAGGACATTATATGCATAAACATTAATGGAAATTATCTGTTTAACACATTACATTATTAAGCAAATATCCTAATTGTAATGAAACATTTTTTAAAAAATATACCCAAAAATCTAACAAAAATCGGATGTTAGTCTGTCCCCACTCTTACACGACACATCACCATGTTATTTTATGGTTAGAATCCTTCAGAAATCATTTTTTTTCTTGTATTATTGTGTGACTCTAAAAAAGATTTCTCTCATTGAAAATTCACAACATGATGGTTAAGATAAACACTTTTTACTCAATGACCCCCCCCCCCCCCTAAACATGTGGGACATTACATGTCACATAATACAGGAACAGGAAGTAGCATCATTTGAGTCTCCTGAAGGCCATGGGGACACCAAAAGTAAGTTCTTTCTTTTTATTTTCTGTATTTTTGATCATATTGTAAGTTGGTGGTTGCTTTGTGTGTATTTGTGGACATTTCTGTCTCTTTGTAGTCATGTTATGTCTCTTTGTGGAAATGTTGTGTCTTTGTAATCATTTTGAATCTCTCTGAGTTGCCTTGTTGCTGTTTTGCCCCTTTTTGTGGTTAAAAGCCCTTTTGTGTCTCTTTGTAGCTGTTTTGGATCAGTTTGCAGATGTTTGGTGACTAGTTTAGGTCTTTTTTTACTTCTTTTGGTATTCATTTCATGTTTCTTTGTGGTCGTTTTGAGTTTTGGTTGTTCATGGTCGGTACATGTTGATTTTAGAGACATTTGTAGGTGAAAGCTCGGATGGCCCCCAACACTTTGGGCCCCTGGGCCTGTAAGTGGTGATAAATACGTCCCCTCATTGGTAAGCACTTCAGCTCAGTGGTGTTATGTGAGCTTACAGTAGATGCACACTTCCTTCTGTGCAGTGATATAGTTTACAGCTGTAGTTCAGCAGAAGGAAAAGAATTCCTACATGAAACTGCTCACAACAAGGTGTGTGGATTATCTTGAGTAACTGCCTCATGATTTCTGGACAGACATTGCTGTTGAGTTTTTGAGCACCACAAGCCAAGTGCCATTTACTTCCATTATATTGGAGAGAAGGCTGATATCTCACACCAAAACAATATAGACTGATAAATAACACAACAGGTAAGATGAAAAACATGTCTTTTAGATTTTCTTTCAGATCCGCCAAATGATTCAGGTTGGTGTCTCGTGCAGTCAGCCTAGTAGCTTATAGTTTCTTGATTATTGGGCCTAAATTTTCTCTTTTTTCTCTTCTCTTATTTTTTGCGCATATCCAAGATTTGTTCTTATTCTCTTAGTACCCATTGATTTTTTTGATTCAGGAATGTTTCTTTTATTTTTGCTTTTCTCTTAGGTAATAGAACATTTTATGAGCGGGTGAGAGCACTTGTACCAAGATAAGAGAAAAACATCTTGCTTTCACAGTCCACAAATTGTTGTCCAAAAAAATGCATGATTATTTAATCAAATTTAGATGAGGTTTTAGAGTATTTATAATGACTGCATTATTAACTGTTAGGGCTGAAAGAATGCTACTGTACTTGGTGCCCTGATCCCAGTGACTGTAATTTCAGTTACTGTGCTGAATGTGAGCAAATTTGGGTGTTTAAGAGCGTTTGCTGCATCTGGAGTTGACTTCTCTTATATTTGTTCTTACCAGAAAATTTAGAGAAAATATAAGAGAAATTTAACAAACTGGACCCCTTTTCAAGTGTTGAACTCCCCCATATACACAAATATATAGATATATTTTATTTTTTATTCAAATCATAAATGATACTGGCTGAACTGACCCCCAAATCTTTCCATAATACCCCCTGGTGCTGTACCTGCAAAAGTACCTCCTCATGTACAAGTACCCCTGGTTAGGAATTAAAACTGTAAGTCGTAATTAGAACAGTAAACGTCTCCGAATACCTGCAGACTTCTATCTGTATAACGTAATGTGGCACATATGTCCCTATAAAGGGTCTATTTTTCTCTCTTTTTTCACAATTAACAATCTTTGGGTCAGTAAAAAATGCAATTTACTTTAGAAGTATTTATATTTAAGTAGAAGAAAAACTAAGGGTATGAAATGACCGTTGCACTAAAAAAGTAAAACTTTATGGGAGATCTCAACTTGCAGGCTGATGCGTTTTCCAGACTTCCTCATGTGTAACCTCTGCTCTGTGGAAGAAATACAGTACACCACTCTCTGTGTTGATTGGTTGATGATGACATCACCTCTGCAGGGCTGCAAGGAGGCTTCGCCATGACAACCAGTGTGCACTATTATTGGATTCCCCTCTTTGGGCTGTGTGGAGACCTCACAAGGAGGCTCACACCTATTTCAGAGCTCAGACTGTGCAGAGAGGCAGGTTTCACAGGCCGAGCCGAAACAAGAGGCGCTTTACAGTGAAAAAGCTCTGATTGACTATGGGGCTGAAAAGTCATGAAATGGATGGATTCTTTAAATTTATTCATTTATATGGTAGGTTTAAATCTTTAGACAGCTCTTCAATGATTATATGACGATCCTAATAAAATCCATGGATGTGGAAACCCTGTATTAAAATGAAATCTTTATCCCCAAAGTTCAACACAAGAGGGCAGCATTGTACTGTATTAAAAAGGCTTCACAGATTCAAATATTTGAGGGTTTCTCATGTTCGTGCTCGTGTTTTAACCCTTTGAAAGCTGCGCAAATTGGCTTTATTTCTTTTCTAAACATGGGATCAATGTAGAAAGCAACTTCAAAGTAAAGGGAACAAATTTGCTCATGGCTCTGAAGGTTTAAATACATAGCCCTTATGGGCTGTTTAAATGGCAATGGTTCTTACATGAAACTTTTGTTGTGGTTTGGCCTTTTGTCCACAATAGATGACATCGCGCAAAGTCCGGTGCTTTTTGGACCTAAACACCTATGCAGACTTTCTTACGCTGAGTTGATGCTGATGCGTTTACACTGGAGTTGGTTGAAAGCCCAGTGTGTCTCATCACTGGCTCACTTAAAAAGCAACTTTTTTTGACACCCTCGAAGTGAGACCAGACTGGAAGAGGTGTAAAGTAACATTGTTTCAACTTTTCTCTATTTTTCATCTTGTGTTACAGTAGCAGCATCGAGGTAATAGCGTGCACACAATAACAATAATGGTAAATATTTACATCAATATAACATAGAATTACAGCATACAGTTACAGTAAGAAAGATACAAACATCAATGTTACCTAAAGTTACAACATTCAACTTAAGGACATCAAATAGTTAAATGCTCACATCTCTGATTTTGCTTCTGCCAGCCTTCAACACTTTGTTAAAAATCTTATTATCTTGTGCTAACTTTATTTCATGTTTAAATATTTGTCAGTTTGTACGTTTTAATTAAATTTAACTTAACTTAAATTAAGTTAAACTTAAATTAGCAAATTATCCAATTTATAATCATAGTCATTTGAACTAATGGTGAATGGATACACAACCAAAATGTTGTACCAAAGTGATCAGTTTTGGCTGAAGTCATTTTGTAATCTTCAAAAGACTTTTATATTTGCCTTCTTCATCTTCTTCTATCTCTTATTCAGTGGTGGACTGAATCCATTAACTACAATTAAGTTTAATTAGGTATTTTACCTCAGATTTTCCCTTTTATGAGACTTAACACATTTGTTATATACTACATTTCAGAGTGAGATATTTGACTTTTTAACTGCACTATTGCTTTAGATACTACTATGATGCATTGTTTTAGAAAAGTGGTACCCAACTGGTGGGTCGTGGTCCAAAAGTGGGTTGCAGGTCCATTCTAAGTGGACCACAAGTGACTTGTGAATAAGCCAAAGTTAATTTTTTAGGGGGAAATTGTAGGAAAATGGCATTAATAAAGGGGTCTGGGGAATTGTTCCTTCTGAAGAGGAGGGACACACTGTGACATGTGATAAATGGTTGAAATAGCACGTTAGCTAACACTAATGAAAAATGGGAAAATGAGAATGGTTGAAATGGCCATTGTTAAGTAAAAGTAATGGATATCAGTTGCAGTAGTTAGATAAAAGTAATGAATAAACTGCTAAAAGTAACTAACAACTGGTTGACATAGCATTAGTTAACTTAGGGAATGAAGAATATGACATTCACAGCGAGTTGGCCATCTTGGAAGGATACGTGTAAGAGCGCCATCCGCTGGCTATTGACTTACAGTGTAAAAAACAACTGCTGAACTCACACAAAACACTAGTCAGTGAATAAGATTTTAAACACCAAATGCAGTATATAAAGGGCATTTTAACATGGAGGTCTATGAGGATCGTCCCTCTTTTTGAAGCTAACCTCAGATGTCCATTAAAGGAACTGCAGTTTTTGGCTTCATATTTCAGCCCCTGGCAGGTACAAGTACCAGCAATCAAGCAACAAACTACAGCCTATCACATCTTTAACGATGCCTTGGTGTGTATGAGGTGTTTTAGCAATGTGTGTCAGAATGGACTGTGTAACCTAGGCTGGAGGCAACAATTGAAAGTCCTGTTGTGTGTGTGTGTGTGTGTGTGTGTGTATGTGTGTGTGTTTTAAAGTCACTGCAGTCAAGGCAACTCAAACACAAAGTACCAACTCTGGACAACCTAGCAACAAGGATTCAACACGCTCACACTCACACACACACACACACACACACACACACACACACACACACACAGAGGGCAGTCTTTGTAACGGAGACAGCAGGTATGTCCACTTTTTGGTCCTCTAATGCTAATTTTTGCTATAAAACATGATGAGATGTGACAGGAGCTGATAAAGTAATCATACCAACACAGAAAATCTAAATCTCCCTTCAGTAATTAACTTTTTTCATGCAGTTCTCTCTGAAATATTTTCAGGGCTCTAATCACTGTTGGTACCTTGTTATGTTTATACTGTTGTTATATTCACTCAGTCTGAATGTGAAGGAGCTATTAACTGAAAGCTTGATGATACGACTTCCACTGTTACACAGGTTCGACATAACGCTGCTACTGATCACCAGCCCGCAGTGAAAACCAGTGAAGGGGGATTTCACAAGCTGCTACAGACACCGCCAGTCCACCGCAATCTAATAAAGGCCTGTTCTACTTGACTCAGATGTCCTCCAGGACAATAAGACATCATGAAGGATTTGTCTCTGTCCGTGCTGAGTCGAGGGTGCGGTCGATTCGTCTCGTCCAACAGAAACACAGGGAGACATGATGGACGGCTGGATGTCTGCTTCACACCGCAGGTACTCACACACACACACACACACACAAAGGCTGTAATAATACTAGTTCTAACATATTAGTATTTGAATACACTTAAGTTGTATATTGCCTGGATTGCTTGTTGCTAGTTATTGTTGTAGTTGTCCCTGTTATGGAATATATCTGCATTAAACTTTCTCACATTCATGTCAACATTCATTCATTATTATTATTATTATTATTATCATTGATATTAATCATCAGTCGTTCAATAGGACTACTATATCTGGAAGTCCCAGGACTCTCTCCTGCGACTGTCCAACAGCGGACATCTGCTTGTGGAAGAAGTGTCTGCTCTTCCAAAGACTTACAGCACTCGTAGAGGGCCACTTCTGCTGTACTCTCAGGTATCAGTATGTGTTTATGTAACTACATTTTTGGCCAGAATGTAACAATGAAAATTGGCCATGCATATCAAAAAGACGGATACAACTGCTGAACATCTACTGAAAACTGTGGCTATATAGACCTTTTACATACAGAAACTAAGAGTTATGTTTTCTTTTAACCCTCTTGTGTCTCCAGGACTTGGTTACTATGGAAACCAGCGCTAACTCAGAGACCAGGGATAGGAAGCAGCAGGTTGTTCGGGGGTACAGCCAACAAGTGGAACAGCAGCTGAGCAACCTTAAGGAGCTAACAGCAGCGATTATGAGCTACAGCAACACCCAGGTATAGACCGAAATAACACCTGCTAACATCTGGCTTTTTAATGCAATGGGAATGTGTACGATCAGCATTCACACCCGTAAGTAGTACAGTAGACACGGGTTTTTATTGCCTCTGGCTCTGATCGGCATTGATGGGAACACAACACCCAAGTGAACTCAGTATTTTCAGCTCCTTAACTGGCGAGGTTCAATGACATGACATCAATAATTACTCTTTGTCTCCTCCTAAGCAGCTAAAACATTATTCAAAGTTAGTCTGCACCAAGTTTGAAAGAAAGACTGAATAAGAAAGAGATATTTAAAGAGAAGAAACCACTAAAAAGTTTTCAAAGACCTCTGTTTGTACTGCCGTCTACTGTTTACCTGTTCTCCTGCCTGTCCATGATGTCGCACAGACACACCAACAAAACAACCCACACACACAAGCTGAAAGAAAGGCAGACTCTTGTCCTGCAGCGCTGTGTTCACAGACAATGGAAATGCAGTCTATCACCTATATTTAGCAGGTATACCCGTGTTTGAAAAACCTGTGTGCACATGCTAATTTTGTTGGGAAAGGTATATTATGTGTTTATGTATGTATGCTGTGTACTTACTCCATGTGTCTTCATGTAGACCCCAAGATTTTGTCTCTACGTATTCAGACAATGAATATTAAATGTTCCTTAAAATATTCCTTCCATCCTTTTCATGCAGTGTTTTAGTGTAACTTTGATCTTCAGTGGAATGATTCTGTTGTTCTGTGTCTCGTGGGTTTGAAAACTGAAACTTGTTTATTAACATTTTAACTTTATAATGCAATAAAATGTCAGAGCTGTGTATCAGTCAGCCTTTGTTGGACTTCTTCTGCCCTCTTGTGGCCATTATTAGACTCATGCAAGTCTGATGTTTGTCTTCCCTGCAGTTCATTTCCTCCAAACTTGGCCCACTCTTCCTTCCTCCTATTAATCTCCCTCCTGCTCCAGACCTTCGACGTCCCAGTCCTCCACACCTTCATACAACACACGAGCAGCCTAGTACAGAGCTGCTTGTGCAGTTAAAGCCTGAGTGGCTTCCTGCACAGAGAAATGATGAAGGTAAAAAATGGCAAGACAGACAGATGGGTCAATACAAACTGATGTATTTGGAGATTCAAAGTCCAGACCAGAAACTTTAGGAGAACCCACAGACTTAAAGAATGTTGTGCAAAACGTGCTGTGTTGATTGCGTTAATGAAAACTCTCAAACAGAATAACAATTAATCAAACTTGCAAACTTGCACCCATTTAGAAGTCATGTGGCTTTTGTTTGCAAGATCTGCTTTGCTTCTTACTGAAATAAAACTAACCAACTGTTAGACCAAGTCAACTCTCTCTATCCAGTATGGTTAGATCCTAAAATTAAGCTTCTCTGCAGATAAAGAGGGGAAGCAGAGCAGCAGGAAGAGGGTCAGGTTGGATCTGTTTCTCCAGATGCCCTGCTCATCCAGGAGTCCAAGTCCACAGATGGACCCTCAGCCTTGGGTACACTATGTAGCAACGACTCTTGAAGCACCAGAAGAACCTCAGGTGTTAATGACTGAAGTTACACCTCTAGACATATAATAATACGCTCATCTTTGCAAATGCATGTGAAACATCTGATTTTTTATTTTATTTAAGTTATTGACCAAATTTCATTCCTAGCAACTGCAGACTGCAGTAGACCTGCAACTGCAGACTTCCGCAGACCTGAATCTGGAGTATACTGAAAGTTTACACCATACTGATATTAACCACGACAGTACCCGAGGGGAGCTCCATCATCCAGTAGCAGATGATTGCGACTGTGCCATTCAAGACAGTGGAAGGAACAGTGATGAAGGCCGCTGTGAAACAGCGATAAGTGGGAACAGACAAAGGAGGACAGGTATGTTTATAGTCTGCCATAATATAAAAAAAAGTATGTTTATAGTCATAATATCAAAAATGGATGTCCATAGGTAAAGTTGTCAATGTCTAATGAACGTAAGTCAACAAGATGTCCTGAAACTCTAATTATCTTCATGTACTCACTGTCCTCTTCAGCACATCAATTAAAAACAGCCCAGTCGCCAGAAGAAATGTTACATGTGTGCTTCATACACATCATATTAATGTTTCTAAAGCAATGTAGTATTATGAGTGGAATTTATCTTTTTCCTTCAGGCAGAGAGGATGGTGAATGACATGACACAAAAGTGAGACGGCTGCCAAGCTACAGAACAGTTGTTTTTTAGCAGACTGTTGCTGCATTTTCAGCCATGATAGTGCCATGAAAGGCAGTTTTTTGTTTTTAAATTGTATTTATTTATTTTGTTTTTTTTAACAGCGGCATCACTTAATTTCCAGCTGGGATGAAACCACGAAAATAAGTTTTTTTTTTTTTTACTGAGACACTGTTGCATATTCAGCTCAGGCTTTACCACCACCATGTACACTAAGACAAACCCCAATCTTCTTTTTATCCATAACCCAACAGAAATGTACTGTACATTGCTGACATTTAGCCTGGTGATAGGGTTGATCTGCAGACTGCATCTTCCTGACTGTTCTCTAGTCAAGCTACATGGAGTGTACACCAAACCTTTACCTTGTACATCTCCTCTACAGTATGCTGGTAACCATGATGCTCTGATTGCCCTCCTCACACACAGGCTTCCTTCCTCCTCTGACAGTGGGACAATCAGTCTGTGATGAACTCTACTGGGAGAAGACAGACAGGGTAAGACAATAGTTTCAAAAACAGTTGGACTACTGGTAAACCAGATTGAACCAGTGGTATCAGTGGCACTAAAATGAACACACATAACAGAAAGTTTTACTATTTACCACAATAGAATATAACTATTTGCAGTAGGACAGTGCTCACCTCAGTCTTTTTTGCCTCCTGTAGTTGTTTTAAGTGTTTAGTATCTCTAAAGTGCCTTTTTAGTCCTTTTTAACCATTTAAAACCTGAGCGAATTGTCTTGATTTATTTCAAAAGCTCTGTTGAATGTTTCAGCCGAGTTGGACAGGTCCCAGCAGAGATGAGCAGTATGCAGAGCGCCTACCTCCCATAGCAGAGAGTCATACTGTCACCGCCACCCAGGTGATCCAGACTCCAACCCGGAAAGATGTCGACCCAAAGGCAGAAAGACTTCGGTTTCAGCCCCAAGAAAATCTGAACAGACTCCATCAGCAGCCTCTATTTCTTCCTCTGCTGTTTCCTGGTATGGAGGGTAACAAAGACACACACACAGGTGCACACACACTGACTCAGCTGAAGGACAGACCTGTCCAGGGTGTACCCTGTCTCTCACCCAGTGTCAAGTGGGATTTACTGCCCATCTGCCCTGATTAGAAATTTGTACTTATCTGCTAAAACAGATGCTGGGTTTTATTCTCATTTCTCCCTCTGTCTTCCAGAAAAGATTAGCGGAAAGCAAAAAGGAGGAGAAGAAAAAACAGAGAGACAAAACTTTAAAAAAGCGCCAGGAGGGCGAGGTGAAGGAGGAAGGCTTTCCTCTGAGAAAGGCTCTGTGATTATGTTGCAGCCAGGAGAAGGTACGGCACACACATACACTTCACAAGCTGGCGTCAAGATGCAAAATTATCACTTCAGTCTGTTAGACGAGTCTACAAGAAATCCAAGAATTCAATTTCTGAACTGATGATGCGTGCAGATCAAATTCTGCCCAGAAAACCTTATAAACATAAAAGATCTCAGCAACAGTGACACCAAAATATTAATTGTTCATTTTTTTTGTTGTTTCTTTTAAACTCTATGGTGTAAACCTTAAGTCATATCAATACAAGACAATATACACAAGACTACACTGACCACGTTCAGAATACCACTTGGGGCACATAATTGTCCCAGTTTTTTATTAGTTTGAAAGTTTTTTCTACAAAATTCACAATGTTCTTTTAGCCTATCACACTATCTTCTTATACTCTGCTTTAGAGCCTCCTCCTCCAGTGGGAGTGTTGGGTTGTGTTGCAGGACGGAAAGGCCCGGGCAAGCAGAGCTCTTTGGCCTTCTTACAGAACCGACTGCTGGACCTCCAGGATCCCTGTGACTCCAGCGAAGCTAACAGAGGAGTGGTTAGGGGCGTCCTGCCTCTGGAGCTCAGAGGTATGGGGAGCTGACCCACAGTGACACAACATGAAACTCTTAGATTTAGCTTTCTATGTTATCCACTGTCTGTTTTAGTCCAAACTGTCCTGAAAAAGCTACATTGTGACTTTCAATAAAATTTAGATAATTCAATACAGTCACTTGCATAGGTGGAAAGATGCTCTTTATGTGTATCCAGGAAATTAGTGAATATCCAAACAATGAAGTATCTTTGGGTGATGTTCCCACTTATTGCACAATGATGATGTTAATTACTTGGTGATGTGAATTTGAAGTGACCTAATTTAACTTTTCTGCCTTTCTGCATAGCTGTGATCACGGTAAGAACCATATGTGCCCATACCTGTGCGTCAGTGATTTTGCCCCTCCACTGTCACTTTAAAATACCTATGTTTCATGCCTCAATGTGACGACTCTCACACCCAATGTGACGTTATAGACTATAAGACCTACACTACCGTCTAGTGGTCAAATATTGTACGCTTTACTTACCTAACTAAACTACATACAAAATAAACAAATGCTAAATGACTCAGCAGCTGACTGCAGCCTTCATTAGCTGCATCTCACGCTATCCATGTTTAGTTTCTACAGGCCTCATGCAAAAACACCTCCTGCCAACAAGTACAAGTGTTTTAAAGTAATAATCCCAAAGATTTTCATTTAAGTTGAAACGAGTAATTTATGACAAGTTTATGCAGTAAGGAGAGTCTGGTGGTTTCTGTTTTTGGTAAACTTTCAAAATGCTAACTCAAGTTCACCGACCACTTCACCCACTCTTTGACATAAATATAATTTAATCAACCCTTTAACAGGCATTGTGACCACAAGACTGACATTTTTTGTGATCAAACTGCTTTACTAAAAGCTCGGAAAAAAAAATTCTGATGTTTTGACATTGCATTTTAGTATTTTGATTATGCTGTAATTCTATGAAATTCTATTTTTATTATATTAAATTGACAATTTTTTCCTCCACACATTTATACATTTTTTTAAAAAATAGGTTCATTTTTATTTGTAGCTATTTTTTTATCTTTAATTTTTAAATATTTATTGTATGAAGTTACTTTTTTTCCGATTTCTACTATATTACATTGACTTTTACACTTTTTACAATGCATTATATTGGGAAAACGCTTTTTCTTTTCTTAATAAATTGACGCATTTCGTTAACATATTCTGACATCTCTAATGTATATTCCTTTGCAAAGGCATTGACTATCAAAGGGTTAATTCAGCAAGTGAGCGATAATGTTGTCATTTACCCATCAAAGGGTCCATGGCTTCATCCTTAGAGTTATTGTGTGTTGTCAGATTTGCAGAACGGCAACTCTGTTGGCAGCCTGATCCTGGGTCCTGATGGGCAGATCATTCAGCTATCGCTGTACGACAGCAGTCAGGATGCATCTCACGGTGATGGTGACACACAGGAGCAAGGTACGCTCTGTGAGCCTTCTTCTTAAAACTTTTATCTTCAAGAAATCTGAAATCTGTAACTCACTCTTTCTGTCTCTCAGCTCTCCAGGTTTTGTCTGCAGAAGGAGAGGAGTTACCCTGGGTCATTGTGCTACAGCCTGAACACACGCATACAGGTCTGCACGCTCGCACACAAACACACACATATACTCTTAAAGTCATTTACAGAGTTTAGGGGTCAGGTGCAGTATGCAGTGCTCTTTCACACTCTCTTTCCTGCTTTCACTGTTGTCTGTCCATGGTCTGTGTGTGTGTGTGTGTGTGTGTGTGTGTACAGAGGGAGATGTGGAGCTGAACATAGATATTCCTGTGGGTGACATCCAGCACCATCAGTCAGTGAAGGTCAAGGTGAATTAGTGTTTTCTGTCTGACTTTTTATTAGCTCGATAAATAGCACTACTGGAACTGCATAATGGGAGAACTATAGCTTTAACATGTATCTTGTATCCAAGCTTTGCTACCATTCTGACTGATCTGCAGCTGTAGTTCTAAGCAGAATAAACAAAATAATCCAAAATATGATTTTAGTATTTAGACATTCAGCATTTACAAAGCAGTGTCCGTACAATGTGTCACTACTTGTTGAATTTTTAAAGATCTCTTCTCCATTCAGCTCCTAGATCTTCACAGATCTTCATCAGCGGAGATGAATGCATACTCACCGGGCATCCACACAGACCCAGGTAAAGATCTGCTGCTTCTTTTATCATAATTTCAATTTGAATGAATTTTATCCAAAGTTTTTGTTTGTTATTCCAGCAGCTGTGACCAATGAAAAAACAAAGCATGCACAAACAACTACAGAAACATGGCAAAAGGATGCTAAAAACAACATTAGTTTGCCTCCACTGAGGGAGCAGGTAGGGAAGGAGGAGCCAAGGGGAGGCAACACTGAAGCAGAGGACGAGGACGAAGAGGGGGAGCTGGGCAACACAGGACGGAGTAGCTATTTGTCTGGATCACATCAGCCAGGGTTGGTGTTACTCACATTTAACTTGATGTCTTTGAAGGAGTTCTTTATGACATCCGGAGCATTAGTATAGCAGTAAGGAACTTTTTGCTTTGTGAAGTTATAGTGGTGTGAAAGTCTCCCTCCCTCTGTGTGTGGTGTAATCTGAGCTTCTCTGTGGTTTGTTGTGGTAAGCTGGTCTGACAGCACGTGACTGTCAGCACATTTGTGTATCCCACTGAATCACTGCCATTTTGCTCTGCATTTATACAGCTGTTACTGCTGATAGGTGTTGCATTAAAAAATTCCCTTCCAGCCCAGAGAGCATTTTCCCCAAAGACCACCACTGTAAAAGACGTGTTAAACTGTTGACAGGACACTTCAAACTGCAAACGAGGTCAAATGTGACTTTCTTTTCTGAACTTTGAGCCATGGCGTTTTCATATTTGTAAAACTCAGAGAAAACGTGGAAGAAAGCGATTTAAAAACCTGTGGCGTCAGCACAATGTGAAGTGTATGATAAGTGGATGATAAGATGAGATATAATAAGATAAGATGACAATTTATTGTCCATTTTCACAAATATGTCTTGCATCCTTAAGCTATCAACAATCAACAGAATAGCATAAAAAAACAATAAAAACATAAGCGGGGCCAGCGGGGGGAGCACTAATGCACATATCGTCATTGTCGAGTGCAAACCTCTTATCTCCACATTTCATTGTTTTCATTTTTTACCTAAATTAATTCTGTTGGTCCCCCTCTACATCTGTCAGTGGGTTTTTACCATTTCTCAAACAACAAAATGTATTTAAAAAAGGGTTATACTAAACCTCCTGTCCCCTTTGGATTATTTTAAAAACACAGCATTTTTTCTAATTCTTGAAAAATAGTAATTTTGGAGAAAGGATGTTTGCGCCCGATAGCACAGATATTCCGTATACCGCGACAGTAAACCCAGAAGAGAAGGCGTCTAGTTTTTATTAAAGTCTATGAGGTCAACACAGTTAGCTCTGCCAGCTATGTTGTTGTTGTTTGGACTTAAATATGGAGTTTGCACTGTTAGCTGCTAGCTTCTGATTCAGCCACCTCCATGTTGAGAAGCATATGCAGACAACTCATACGCTATGAGTTTTGCATAGAGCTCCTTAAAATGATTTTGTCTCTTTAAATAAACAATACTTTGAGAGTATTTGTTGCAAATCAACAAGATCCCACCGCTGACGGTCTTCTGCCACTAAAAAGAGATATTTTTTAAAATGGAAATATTTGCAGTTTGTCTGTTTTTCCTGGGAAAAACTACAATTAAAAGATGGTGTATCATGTAGCTGGCAGGACATCAGCCTAAATGAAGCAACAACAGAGCACGCTGCTGACCAAAGGCGACAGAATACTAAGAGGAAGGATGCTGAGGAAGCTGTGACCACCACAAGGTGAACCAAGAATACTCTCTACAAACTATAATGAGAAAAAAACCCCAATATAACAGACACTCATATGCCCTTTGATTTCTATAACAGTATGAATAACAGGCTGCACACACTCAAACATGCCCTTCATTTGTTTAGGAAAAGGGAGATTAAAATGGTGAAAAGTGCAGAGTCAGATGGGCAGAAGACATCGGCGACAAGGAGGGAAGAGAGATGGCGGAGGCAAAATGCAGGAAATGATGCTCCATCAATCGGGCACCAGAAACAGAAAGAGAGGAGCAACAGAGAAGCAGCAGAGACTCGGGATCATTCTCCTCTCCCTTCTGTGGTGAGGATTTATTGACTAATTGATTTACTGACATTTGTTTGTTGCTGTTGCTGCTTCCAGTGAGTTTGGGTGAACTAAACTTTTTATAAAGTATGTAAAAGAGGGTTAAATGTGTTAAATATACACTGTAATACCCCTCAAAAAGTGACAATTGTATCTATTTAATGAATGAGTGAATGTATTACTTTATTTCGAAGTAAAATTAAACTTAAAAAAAAGTACAGTGTCCAAAAAGGAGTAGGTAAAAGTAAAACTTGTATATCACCACTCATTTCTCATTTTTTTCTTTCACTGAATTTCCAAATTTATTTACAATTAGTGTACAAACAACCACCCCAGTTTACTTAAATAAATAAATAACTATCCCAGGTTTATTTGCAATCCAAAATACATATAAACACCGATAACACAACCTTTCCTCATCCATGTATCTGCCAAAAATATCTTTTTTACATAGTTTTTAATACTGATTTACGTTCATGCTTTGTTTGTATCTAAATCAGTGCCTGAACTCAGATGCTGTTCCTGTTTACAATTACTCTTCTGTCTTTTAGAAAAAGAAGATGCCAGAAAGAGAAGGAGAGAGTGGAGAAGTAAAGATGTTTGAGGAGAGAAAAGAGCGAGGAGAAGCGATGAAGAAGAAGGAAAATTCTGCTGGGAGGAAGAGGAGGAGGAGAGGAGGGCTGAAACACAAAGAGATAGTTGTTGGTAAGATATTGCAAACATTCAGACAAAAAAACTAAGAACATCACACTTTGAATGTTATCAATTCTTCTGAAACAGGGATGTGCGCAATTATTCGACTACTTGATTACACTTATGCCAGCCAGCACCAGCAATATAAGTCAGTTAAAACTTAAAATTCGTTTTTAATGGGAATTCATTCACCCAATGAAAATGCTGTTGTAATAATCAGGCACATTTCCTAAAGATTTATTTTCCTAAAGAGTATTGTTTTCAATAAATGCTAGTTGTCAACTTTGTTGTCATGTTTTGTAGGAAAAATATGCAAGATATCTAATGCATGATGCAAAGTGCTACACGTTTAAGTGGGATATAAAGACACTGAATCTGTTATTATTATAGTGTTTTTGTATCTTTTATCTTACCTTCTGATTTTTGTCATTTGTATACTTTATTGCCATTTTCTTCTTTATGCTGCCATTTATTTATTTTGGTAATATTTTGGTTATTTATTTAGGTGCTAAATAAATAACATTTTATATTATTATTATTATTGTTCTAAAATACAGTTTGGTTGTTATAAAATGTGATTAATGATTTCAGATGTTTTTGTAATTTATATTGTATAAAGAAATGCCCCTGCACAATTGTAATGAATGGGGGGATTGGCTAAAGACATCAAACTGCGTTTGACACCAGGCTGTAAACATGTAAACATGTAAACATGTTATTTCTACTATAAAGTTTGGCATCTTAACATGGGTGGGATGTATTGACTTGCTTTTAGAGCCAGCCTCGAGGGGTCATTAGAGGAACTGCAGTGTTTGGCGCTTGAGCGTATGTCTTTTTTTATTCCTGTCTTTTCTTTTTAACTTTCCTTTCATTTTCTCATAGAAAACCACGACAACGACCCCCTAAAGAAAGAGGAGGTGAAAATCAGCAAGGAAATAGAAAAGGAGTCTCACCTAAAATCTGCCAAAAGTCCCTCTGCAACACAAAGACACAATAACAATACAAAGGCAAATTCAGAAGAGGACGTGGACACAGAGCATCTTTCCTCCAACACTGACAAACACAGCAGCGTCCGATCCGTGAGCTCGCTCAGGTCCGCCGCCACTTCATTCAACCAGAGGAGCTCCAGGAGGTCTGCAGCCTCCTCTTACTGTGAGGGGACAGTGCCGGCCAGCGCCATGGGTCTCACATCATCACATGGCCGCCTGTCATCATGTTCAACTGTCATGGTGACGGAGGAACAGCTGATGCTGAACCCTGTGAAGCCAGAGGTTAGTAGGAAGCACCTCAGCCCAGTCACCAGAGTAAATGTTGGCAGTTTAGGTTTCTGCAAAACACGGGTACGTTACATTTGTAGGTTTTATGTATCGTATCAACTTTGCTGCATTTCCAGCAGCTTTTTAGCCAATGAATAAATGTGGGGAGTTTTTAGCGACCCATCCTTGTTTTTCCACCGGGGATAGTACCGTGAACAGCGGCTGTTTGTTTACAGAGACATTGCTGCGTGTCCTGCTGGGATTGTGCAACCAAAATTGGGTATTTTAAGCCAAAACATTATTTTTTTTCCTAACCAAAACCGAGTTTATTTTATTTATTTATTTATTTTTTGCTTAAACCTAACCACATGTTAACCACTGCAATGTTGAAATGTTAAAAATCATGTAGCTGACATGTTGAAACTTTGTTTTTTTGCATTTCATTGACATGATTGATGTTTGGTTATGTTTACGTACAAAAATCACTAGGCTACAGTTAGGAAAACATTCTGTTTTGGCTTAAAAAGGTCCCATTTAGGGGCATAATCTCCACTGGAAATGCAGCGATGTCTCACTGGCATTTTGTGGCTATAAAGCGACTGAAAATGCAGTGATGACTTGCTATAAACAGTCAGTTTTGTGGTACATTGGTTTACAGTGGTCTGCATCCTGGTAGACCGCTGCCGAGGTGTAACGACATTCACCATTCATTCCACCTCCAGATGACATCAGCTTATATACTACACCTCATTAGAAATGTGAATATGTTACGTATGAAACATACACAGGCTATGTATCCCTGGAGCACCCAGATAGAGGCCCAAATCTGCAATACTTTTTCACATGGTAATGCTATAATACCATAGTTCTTCATAATTATTAAATTCCCCTTATTTTACTGAAAGAAAATGTCATGCATTGCAAGAATGCATTGTGTCATCCTCCTGGTCAGCCAAGTGCAGTAGAAAACATGAGAAAGTATCAGCATCACAGTAAATAATAATTTTAGTTATTGTGCATATTTAAACTCTCTGTATGTATCTGTGTGTGTGTGTGTGTGTGTGTGTGTGTGTTTTAGTCCACCAGGCCCAAAAAGAGTCAGGAAGAGGAGCAGGAAGAGGCTGCAGCTCTGCGTCTGGCCCAGCGAGCAGAGAGACGGAGGCAGGAGGTAGAGAGGAAGAGGAGGGAGCGGGAGGAAGAGGAGAGGAAGCAGCAGGAGCGGGAGCAAATAGAGGAGAGGATGAAGAACGAGCTGGAGGAGGAGAGGAGGAAGAGAGCTGAGGAGCTCAGGTTTATATATAAAAAAAAACTGTAAAGGACAGGTTCACAGGTTTCAAGTGAAGTGTGTCTTAGGACAATTGCTACTTTAAAAAATTCAGTGAATTAAAAAATAAATTAAATCTCCATCTCCAGACTGAAGAAGCTGGCGGAGGAGGAGCAGAGGGGGAAGCGCGAGGAAGAAAAGCAGGAGCAAGCAAAACGGGAAGAGGCACAAAGAGAAAGAGAGAGGAGGCGGCAGGAGGAGAGGAGGCGGCAGATGGAGCGATTCCAGAAGATGAGGGAGGAGGAGGAACAGAGGAGGAAAGGTGAGACTGAGAGGAGGAGAAAGAGAGAGAGAGCTGAAGGAGAGGAAGCAATTGGGAGGACCAGAGCGGGAGGATAAGGCCACAGTTAACTCTGACATTAGCTGACCATACTGAACAAAAATTTAAACACAAAACTTTTGTTTTCACTCTCATTTTTCAGGTTTAACTCTTTAAAACCTTGATTGACGTCACTTTTGTTGTGCTGCGTTCAGACGCCTTTCAGAAGCATTTTAAGATGGGACAAATAAGCAAGAAATGTCCAGAAAAAAAGAAAGGAAAAAAAAAAGTAAAAACAAAAAGTAAAATGACTTGAAAATTAGTCAAGCTGTGCAGAGAGCATTAGATATTATCTAACAAAACAAGAGCTTCCATAAAAAAATATATTCATATTCATTAAGATATTAATAATTCCTATAATGATATATTTAAAATTATGTTACAGAAAAAAAAATTATTTGCTCTTGCACTGTAAGATCATTTTCTTGTCTCCTGTTTGTTTTCTATTTTTCTTTATAGTGGTTATGTACAGGTATTTGTCTTGTAACTTTTTACTGAATTATTATTCAGTAATTTCTTGTTAGGCGGCACAGCTGTGTCGTGGTTAGCACTGTTGCCTCACAGGGGGGCGGGGGCCCTTCTGTGCGGAGTTTGCATGTTCTCCGCGTGTCTGCGTGGGTTCTCTCCGGGTTCTCCGGCTTCCTCTCACAGTCCAAAGACATGCAGCTCAGGTTGATTGGTTACTCTAAATTGCCCTTAGGTGTGACTGTGAGCGTGAAAGGTTGTCTGTCTATATGTGTCGGCCCTGCGATAGTCTGGCGACCTGTCCAGGGTGTACCCCGCCTTCTGCCCAATGACAGCTGGGACTGGCTCCAGCACCCCTGCAACCCTTGCATCCTGCTTTTATCTTCTTTTGTCTGAAACCACAGACTCTTTATTTAAAAAGCAAGAGTGGTAAATCTCCTACCATTATCCTTTGTAAACTGCTAAAGTTAGTGGGGCTCAACAAAGAGCTAATTGGACTCTTAATGGCACCATGATAATTAAAAGAAAATTAGCTGGCAGTTTCCTGGAAACAATGTTTTGTCCCTTTCAGCTGAAATAGAGCGTCTGCGCCTGGAAGAGGAGAGGAGGCAGGAGGAGGAGAGCAAGAAGCTACAGGAAATGGATGAGGATGAGAGGATGGAGTACCTCTGTAGGAAGGAGCAAGAGGAGAAGAACAGAAGGAGCATAGAAGAGGAGCGTAAGAAGAGAGAAGAGGAGGCCGCTGTAAGGGCCGCAGAGGAGGCCAGGCTGCAGGCGGAGCTGCTCACCAGGTATATTTCCTCCATAAGCCGTACTTAAATGATCATTTTCTAAAGTGCAGAGTGGTTGTATTTAGTCCCTTGATTAATCATAGGTGTGTTTTGGATGTAACATAAATTCAACCAATCGGTGAGTTATTTCTCAATACCTTTAGTCAAAACTTTAGTCAAGTGTGCCTGCACCTGGCGCACTGCTATTGACATGGCAGATTATACAGTGAGCTGTTTTCATCTATAGAGGGTATATAAAGATGGACAATGCGCCCCCACTTACACCCGCTATGCTTAGGTGTGGCAAAATTATATCCAAGATACGGATGCTACCATCTTGTGCTGGTGACGTCATTTTGAGCTGGAGTCTGCACAGTATCAATATCAGCGGTGGGGGAGTTCCCACCAAAACACCTGTCCGACCAATCATAGGCAGCGGTATTGGATGTGAGCGCATAGATTGGCTGTCACAGCTGTCAGTCATGGTGGAAAACCCTCCTTTTGTATAATTTAATGACTGATTAAAACCAAATTTATCATAAACACAAACACTTGAACAAACATCAGGGTGATGAAAACTGACTTCAGTGTCAGAGACCATCTCAAGGAAAAATTAATTTGGTGTGTACTTTGAGTTTTTAGTTTGGCCTAAGTCCCATTCACTAACATGGAGGGACGAGCTTTATGACCTTTACTGCAGTCAGACACCAGGGGACGATGGAGATCGAAAAGCTTCACTTTTGGGGAGCTGTCATGTCGTCCATCTATATACAGTCTATGTTTTCATCAGATAGTAATTCAGTAAGAGTGGTGCTGTCACTGCAGCAAATATTGCATTTAAACAGCAAAACAAAAAACTGCATCATCTTTCTTAAAGGGGAGTCAGACAGCAACTCTGCTCTGCTCTCTGCTATGTTCAGTTTTAGAGCATGTATTCGATATCGTCCTCATTAATGATGTATTATCTCACCTGCCTGCAACCCACCAGCTCGTCCCTGTGTTTGTAACAATCAGAGTGGGCTCTAACAGCAATGTTGGGTGTGACATTGTAAACTCATATACATTCAGATGTTTTAACTGTGGTACTTCTGGTATTCTCTCACATTTATGTTGCCTAGCAGATTTTTTTCATTGCCTTAAATTTACATTTCTGAAATGAAGGAGATAGCCAACATGTTCAAACAACTAATTGACTAGCTCACTCTCTCTCTGTCTCTCCCTCGATCTGTGCTCATACAGACAGATGGCGCTGTTGCAGCGGCAGTTGGCCTTTAAAAGGGGTCTCGCGTTTGAGGCTGAAGGTCTTGAGAAAACCCAGGGTATCTCCAGACCGTGGATCTACTCTTATTTCACTTTGTTACAGCTACTGGGTCTAAATCCAGCTAAAGCTGAGACCACAACCCCTGACCTTTAACCTACACGTGAGATCATGATAGACAAGTAGGATTTTTTTGTTTTGTTTGTTTTCTTTTAAAGAAATATTTTACGAGGGAAGCCCTGAGTAGTGAAAAAAATGCTGACAATCCTGGCCAAAGCCTAAGTTTATCTACTTTGTCGGAGATTTTATCTCCTGTGTGTGAGAAACTATATCCTGTGTAGGAGGCATTCTTTTCTAAGTAGGAGATAAACATTCTTGCAGAATTATTTATGTACAGAGTTTGTTTTCACAGTAATCTGCCGGAGGTGCAAAGTTTCTAAGTCTCAATTGAAGGCATGCACCTGCGAGCATGATTTTGTGAAGTCACAACTAGTTTTGAAGACAATTGTGATCCAATATGCAACTTAAAAAAGGTGATACTGAAGCTTAAAACCTCCAAAAAACTGAGAATAAACTTCTAAGAATAGGAAGATATTTAACTTTCACTTGATTTCATAGTAAAATATTCATTTATTCAGAATTTCGTAAGGAGGGAAAAGCTATTCTTACACATAAATTCAGTTAATTGAACATTTTTGTGAAAAAACCATATCAGAACCAAGTAATTATTCTAAAAGTGTTTTTTTGTCTTCAAACATGTCAGATCTTTTTAGTATAAAATGCATGTGACAAATATAATGAAATATATGAAATATGAATATGTTAAACCGCATTTACATGACATATGCTATTTATATGTTGCCATTATGAATGAACTGTGGGAACCAAATAATATCAATTTATTTATATAGCACAGTCCATGTGTGAAATACAGCACACAGGGTTTTGCATCAAAGTGGGTAATCACATTTATGAAAAAAAGAACACAATTTGATTTAAAACAGCATTATAAGGAAAGAAAAAATACCCCCTTAATGTCCTTAATGTTTTAATTTTAAAAAAAGCTTAAAAGCATGCCTAATCTTTGATAACTTAAGACCATATATCATTGGATTTAAAAGAGGTTGAATTATCAGTAAACACGATGAGAAAATAACATGCAGTTCATAAGGAACAAATGTCATGTCAAATCTTTGACTGATCAGGTTATAAAAACAGGCAAAGACAAAGCTCATGAGTGAAACAAAATGTGGAGTGCAGGTATCAAACGCTTTCATTCTGGTCTCTTTGGAAGCTTTTAAGCACACAGCAATAATTCTAACATATGTGTATGAAATGAAACTGAGAGGAAAAGTGACGGTGAAAAGAAGGCCAAAAACAACATCGTAAATATATGACAACGTTCTGTTTGGTGAACAAGAAAGTTCAACCACAAGATTGTTATCACAAGAAACTTTGTTGATAACAGCCCCACAAAACTTTGAATGAATAGTAAAAGACAACAAAACTCCAACTTCTATGAACGAAACCATCCAAATGACAAGTATGACAATTTTTACTTTTCTATTGGTTATCATGATATTGTAATGTAAAGGCTTACAAATACATACGTATCTGTCATATGCCATTACTGTCAGAGTTCCAAATTCAGCAGCCACATATGTATGCATGCTGAATATCTGAATGAAGCAGTAAAAGAAAGCAATTTCATGAGTCTCTGACAGAATGTGTACCATCAAGCAGGGCAGCAAAGACGTGCAGCCGTATATTTTCATTAATAAACAGACTGCACAGGAATAAATACATGGGCTCATGCAGATTTCTGTCCACATAAATAATGACAATAAGAACAAAGTTGGCAAAAATGACTGATATGTATAGAAGCATTGCCAGGAGGAAATAAAGGTGCTTAAAGTTTCCCATGTTACCGTACATAGCCAGCACAAATGACACAATCTCTGTTGAGTTTCCCATGATCCCAGTAATAACACACAAACACACACACACACACACACACACACACACACACACACACACACAAACCACAGAGATACCTTTACATTTTCCACCCGGGATCATACCACATAAAGTGATTGTTTTTTGCCAACACATCACATCATTTCCTGCTGGGATCGTGCCACCAAAAGCAATTGTTGTTTTAATGACACATCACTAAGTTTCCAGCGGCATATTAGCCACCAAACATGGGTTTTTTTTCTGTGACCCATCGCCGTGTTTCCACCAGGGACAGTGTTACAAACAGCGGGTATCTTTCACTGAGACAAAAAGCGTTTTTTTTTTGTTTTTTACTGACACATTACTGCATTTTACTGCTGAGAAATGGCCACAAAAAGTGTTTGTTTTATTCCTGGCGCATTGCTGTTTTCAGCATCATGGCTGTTTCCAGCAACCCATTGATGTGTTTCCATTGGCGACTGTGCCAAGAAAAGATGTTCTTGATTGAGACATTGTTACGTTTTTGGGGCGAGATTGTGCCACAAAAAGTGTTTTTTTTTTGTTGTTGTTTTTTTGGGTTTTTGTTTTTACAGCATATGTCTGCTTTTCCTGCAGAAATATTGCCGTATACAGCGGTTGTTTTTTCAACACACAGCTGCATTTCCTGCCAGGATCATGCCACCAAATGTCTATTTTGTACTGACACATTGCTATGCCTCCTGCAGGGGTATAGCACCACAAAAACTGGGATCATGCCATGAAAAGCAGTTGTTTTTTTGCTAGTATAATGCTGCATTTTGCATCAGGATCATGCCATCAAAAGCAAGTGTTTTCTTTCCTAACACATTGCTGTGTTTTCTGCAGGGACGGTGCCATGTAAAGCAGTTTTACCACGACATTACCTGCTGGCATTGTGTCCTCAAAAGTGTTTTTTAGCCAAAACAGGATCTTCTAACTATAACCAAGTGTTTTTTTCTTACTAAACAAAGTAATGTAATATGTATAGACTAATCACTACATGTATACACTGAAGCTCTTGGCGTGCTTGTCATGTGATTACCTGCTGAAAAGTTAGTATAAAGTTCAGCAGCTGCCTTTGTTTGTCTCAGTAGGGAGGGAAGGAAAAAAACAAGCACATTTATCAAAACTTTTAAAGGTTTTTACATTGCATTTATGAATTGTATTGTAATGTCCAAGTATTTTAAATAGTGTGTTGTAACACAACTGCTATTTTCTCAGTAATCTTCTCTCTTTTATTCTTTTGAAACGCATGGATTTAAATTCATTTTTGTAAATGTACGGTCAAAGAGAGAAGAGAGAAGAGAGAATACATTGTGTGTGTGTGTGTGTGTGTGTGTGTGTGTGTGTGTGTGTGTGTGTGTTTATTACTGGGATCATGGGAAACTCAACAGAGATTGTGTCATTTGTGCTGGCTATGTACGGTAACATGGGGAACTTTAAGCACCTATATTTCCTCCTGGCAATGCTTTTATACATATCAGTCATTTTTGCCAACATTGTTCTTATTGTCATTATTTATGTGGACAGAAATCTGCATGAGCCCATGTATTTATTCCTGTGCAGTCTGTTTGTTAATGAAATATACGGCTGCACGTCTTTTACTGCTTCATTCAGATATTCAGCATGCATACATACGTGGCTGCTGAATTTGGAACTCTGACAGTAATGGCATATGACAGATACGTATGTATTTGTAAGCCTTTACATTACAATATCATGATAACCAATAGAAAAGTAAAAATTGTCATACTTGTCATTTGGATGGTTTCGTTCATAGAAGTTGGAGTTTTGTTGTCTTTTACTGTTCATTCAAAGTTTTGTGGGGCTGTTATCAACAAAGTTTCTTGTGATAACAATCTTGTGGTTGAACTTTCTTGTTCACCAAACAGAACGTTGTCATATATTTACGATGTTGTTTTTTTTGGCCTTCTTTTCACCGTCACTTTTCCTCTCAGTTTCATTTCATACACATATGTTAGAATTATTGCTGTGTGCTTAAAAGCTTCCAAAGAGACCAGAATGAAAGCGTTTGATACCTTGCACTCCACATTTTGTTTCACTCATGAGCTTTGTCTTTGCCTGTTTTTATAACCTGATCAGTCAAAGATTTGACATGACATTTGTTCCTTATGAACTGCATGTTATTTTCTCATTGTATGGACTAATAATTCAACCTCTTTTAAATCCAATGATATATGGTCTTAAGTTATCAAAGATTAGGCATGCTTTTAAGTTCTTTTTTAAATTAAAACATTAAACAATGTTAAAGGTATATTTTTTCTTTCCTTATAATGTTGTTTTAAATCAAATTGTGTTCTTTTTTTCATAAATGTGGTTATCCACTAATGCAAAACCCTGTGTACTGTATTTTACACACGAACTGTGCTATATAAATAAAGATCATTTTTATTAGTTGATTCCCACAGTTCATTAGTAATGGCAACATATACATAGTATATATCATGTAAATGCTGTTTAACATATTAAGATTTGTCACATGCATTTTGTACTAAAAGATCTGACATCTGTTTAAAGACAAATAAAAAAATAGACATTCTTTTATTTTTAAATTAAAAAAATGAAGGCATTGCAACTTTATCATTCGGTGATGATATATTATCTGGTCTTATAGTGCTGCTTTAATTCTACTTTATATTTCTTGTTTTTATTTTTAATCATAAATTTTATTATTATCTGTTTATGTAAAGCACCTTGTGCTGCATTTTACTCATGAATTGTGCTAGAAATAAAGTTCATTATATTTATTATTTGATCACCACAGATTAATGATGACAACATATAATAATATTTATATATATAGA
Organism: Plectropomus leopardus; assembly: GCF_008729295.1. Classification (NCBI taxonomy): domain Eukaryota; kingdom Metazoa; phylum Chordata; class Actinopteri; order Perciformes; family Serranidae; genus Plectropomus; species Plectropomus leopardus. Next base: position 27,794,488 of record NC_056472.1, read on the forward strand.
TTTTGTTTATTTACCATATTTAGATATGTCACATGCGATTTGTAGTGAAAAATCTCATCCAGTTTGAAGATCATTACAAATGCTCAGAATTCTTAAAATAATAATTTGGGATATGATTTGGTTTTTGCACAAAAATGAATTGAATTTAAATAATCAAAATGGCATCTACTCATTCTCCATTATTACATAATCCAGAATCTATGAATATGTGAATATTTTTCTATGCAAAAACTGGAGGTTTCAAGTTTGCGCATCACAAATCTAGAAGTTGCATATTGGATCCCATTTGTCTTTAACTAGCTGAGATTTTGACAAATCAGGATTTTAGGTGCATGCCTTAAATATAGATAACAAAGAAAGAGTTTCCACCATCAGCAGGTGAAATTGAAAACAAACTGCACATTCACCATGCTTTACAGTGACGGTCAAACATCAAGTTACAATAAATAAAACACATTTTTGAATGAAGGGGGACTTAAATGTTCAGATTTATCTCTAATCTTCTATCGTCATCATATCATTTCATGTATCTTACTTGTTATACAGTGTTGATGACATTTCTTTTTCTTAAATGACAAATTTTGTCAGCAGGCATGTCATCTGGCATCAGAATAACAAACTCTATATGACGATTGCTGATAACTAAAAATAGATAATGACAGTAGTTACAGTACATGTTTAAATTTTAGATAACGTTATCATACTGTTGAAATTACAGAAAAAAAATATTTTTATCCCATTTAATAATAACAATAATATTAATAATAATACAATGTATATATAAGCACCTTTCTGGACACTCAAGGACACTTTACAAAGATAAAACAAATGAATATACGATAATGAAAACAACAGATAAAAGCTACACACAGTATAAAATGGAACAATGCAATTACAGAGAGTATGCAATCTTGAACAGATGAGTTTTGAGTCTGGATTTCATATTTAAAATTCTGCCTGCTATATGTCATAGTACTGTAAGTTTTTTTCTGTTTGAATTCCAACTTCCCTGTACAGGGAGGGTTAAGACAATAAATAAATGAATACAATTAAAAAATACAATACAAATAGTACCATGTACAAATACACCAGGATCTAAGTTAAATTTATTTTTAAAAATTGGTTGGTGTAGTCCATATATGCATAGTCTCCCCTACTGGTGAAATAAGGTCCACTCTTTGACGCATGCGCACTCGGCGTAGGCACACTTCCTGTCAGTTCTTAGCTCCACACCGATTGGTTCGCGGATGTTCGAATCACCGGAAACACTTCCGGTGTAGCGCGACGCAGTGTAAGCAGAGCAACAGCACTGCTCTGACTCATTCACACATTCATGTGTAAAGAAACGATTTTGAGAGTGAAACGCGACTCTTTGTGAAAGAAAACATAACACTGAAGAGTTTTTAGAAGAGCTAACGTCAGCTAACGTTACGAAAATGCCTAGTTAGCTAACGTTCCTAACGCGGAGTTTTCGCGTTAGCTTAGTTAGCCATCAGCTAACTGGCTAACACAAACGTGAAACACAAACGGTGAGTAAAATGTTTTCTTTTTAATCCTTCTTTCGACTTTAATAGGCGTCGCTCGACACAGTTTGACCGGTAAAGAAACTATGGGTAGAAATAAACTTGCTACGACAACCTTAGCTCTCCAACTGAACTCAATGCGTCTGCACCGCTGTTTGTAATAGTAGCAAACAAATGCTAACTGCTCTCAAGGGTCTGAATTATGTCTGTTAAAGTTAATAAACTGGACGTTAGGGGCTCCTAATTTGATTTAATTATAGTGTTTACCTACATGTCGATGACTAGTAAAGAAATAGCAATTTGCTATAACGTCATTTGTTTGTAAACTGCGTCTGCACCACTGTTTTTAAATCCCGGGTCAATATCAGTTAAGTGCTGCGTTCAAACGCTTTTTGACCCTTTAAAACCTGAGACGGTTGGTTTGATTATTTTCTTATACATAACCAAAATGTCCCACACATTGCAAGAAAGTGGTAAAACTGAATTGGTCTGGTTTCAAAGTATTAATGTTATCATAAACAAATGCTAACTGTTGTAAAATGAAATGCATCTGCCGAAGTTTCCTAATTTGATTTAATATGAGTGTTGAGCTTAAAGTTGGTTGTCCCAAAATAATCTGTACTATTTATCTGATGTTAAACCTACCTGCGTTTATTTAGAGTAACTTCATCACCAATTTTGTGTTTCACTTCCTCGTGTATCAGCTTTTACAACTCCGTATATCTCCTTATCTTTTCTTCCATGTCACAATGGGTTGATGCATGATGTTTCCACCGATTTGACTTGTATGAATTGATTATTTCATCCCAGCTCTAGAAATGAGCATAATATGACTGTGTGTTTTTTTAGTAAATGTTTATTGTTATATATAATTTAGCTTTAACCATCATTATTTTCCCATAAGGTCGAATTTCTTAACAGTAAAGTACTTAGGCTGTGATGCATGTTGTGTTGTGTTGCATGATGTTTTATTTGCTCAGACATGGACAACATTTTATTTAATTATTCACTACCGCACACTCAATGTGGCACAAAGTTGTATCATGTTCTTTGTTTATTTTGAAGATCTGCTTTGCACACTTTTGTTCTCAGTGGAAATGCCAAAACGCATGTCATTTAAGTTGCATTTGTCTCACCTGAAACAAAAATCTAAACTTAAACTGCACTCCTAAACTGTGATGTAATTGTGCATGCAGGTAAAACTTTGAAGAAACTCCAGCTGCTCTGAGGTCTCTTCATAATGGATGTCAGCATTGCTGTGTCACTGATTCGGGGCCAGATGGGCGCTGTGGTTGAGAGAGCAGTGAATGGAGCGGTGGAAACTGTGCTGGCTGAGATGCTCAAAGTGGTCGGAGTGAAATTTGAGGAGCTGAAAACCCAAGTTGCTCTGATGAAAAGAGATGTTGCGTTGTTGCAGAGGGAAAAGGCCCAAAAAGAGAAGGAAAATGACAACATTCGAGCCAAGTTGCGCTACACCGAGCTGAAGCTGAAGTACTACAGGCAAGGAGTGGAGGAGGAGCTGCAGCAGAGAGCCTCCTCGGCTCTGGTCCGCATCCACCCGTCCTCCTTCCTTCAAGCACAGAGAGCTAGTGCAGGAGTCTCCTCCACAGAGACCTCTCCATCATGCTTGACTCAAAGCAGGACCTCTGACGGATCACTGACAACAAGAAACCAAGGTAATGACCACACAAATGAATTACTTCTATCTGGCTCTGCACTCAAATGAGTCCCGAGACTCGAATGACTCCCTTCTGGTCAATATCCCCTTGGATATTGGGATGCGCAGATATGGACTGTGAAGTACACCTTATCATGAGCTCACCATCTTTAAAAAAGAATTGAAAGGAAATTATCATACATTTAATTCAGTGTTTTTTACTACACTCTGTATTGTGTTCCATAAATCTTGATTTCTGTTGGGTTAGTGTTGACTCACTGGTTACTTTTTACTCTCTGTATTTTACTGTAAAATTTAGGGATTTAAATTTTTTTTTTATTGTTTTTGTTTTCTTCACTTTTGTAATTGTTTTTTTCAAGTTTATTGTGAGGGTCCATTTGCTTCTTGACCTCTCCCAACACTTTTTATTTTTTATTTATTTTTTTAAATTCAACTAGATTTTATTCAGTTTTTAATTGTGTACAAATAAACTAAACTATACTGTTTGTTCTCCCAGAATGTACCTCTCCACACAGCACGAGCAGGCGTGCAGTAAGAGTATGCTGTAATTCAGATGTGGAAGTTGCCACCTCCGACCCATCTGACTTGATGCTGCCTGTCTCACTTCCTGTGAGCACACCAACAGACTCTCTGGATAGCAGCACAGGTACACAGCTGCGGGGTTGAGGAGTGGGATGAGTGAATGTGTGTGTGTACTGCTGTGTCAGAGTGTCTGATTAAAAGAAAATCAATAAAAAATATTGATGACAAAAAAATATCAAAGATAACTGTTAATGTAAAAATGTAAAAAGTGATCACAGCTGATATTATTATTATTGGAGTTTTTGATCTGGCCTTCTAAGTCCAGTATATTTCAGGCTATACGCTGAATGAAAAGTCAGATGTGCATGCATTTGTAAAATATAATTTCTGTCATAGCCTGTCCTTGATCAGATGTCTGTCTGTGCAGTTTTGTTCTGTCCCGCAGAGCAAGACACAGCTCAGAGCAAGGATGACGATCAGGATGACGACTGTGAGTGGACCATCACTCTGCAGCCTCATACAGAAAGCGTGGACGCTGCCATGGTCCCTCCTGTTGAGCTGGCACTGACTCTGGATCCAGGGCAGCAGTCAGCTGCCAGCTCTATGTCCCCTGATGGCTCCACCCAGGCTGATAGCTCCACGCTGCCCTCCTCTGCTCCACAGGTGACGCTAATGCACATGCACACCCCACTGAAGTGGCCCTACCTGCTCTGTGCTTTGACCTCTGTCCTCTTATAAATGAAGACAAAAAGAAACTTTACTAAATATGTACTGTGTTAGTAGGAGAAAACAGTTGAAAAAACATTCCACAAATGCACAAAAGTGCATTTTTGTATTTTACCTGCTATTAGGAGAACTGAACCATGATCCCAAAACTGAGGAGATTATTCAAACTGTGATTTTTTTTTTCCTGTAACACCCCAAATGACAAAAGACACTGGTCCACATTTAGTGTCCCTAACTACTAGTGGAGTTGCATCTTTAGAGGTAAACTAGTGGACTTTGATTTCTTATCAGTCCTAAAGCCCTGGTTGTCTCCTGTTGTAATGTAGGTGAAGCAGGAGGTTGAGGAGCAGCAACAAGAGGAGGAGGAGGAGGTGATCTGTATCAAGGAGGAGCCGGAGGAAGAGCAGGAAATGATTGCTAGCCTCATGCTGGACTGCCAAGTGCCGCAGGATCATCTTCCAGAATCAGAGGTGAGGCTTGAGCTGAATATCAGATCTGACAATAACGAGTCAACACTTAAGTTCTTTTGAGTTTTCTTTCAAAAGTTGTTGAGGAGAGAATTTAGTTTTTAACAGTGTCGCTGCACAGTTTGACAAATCTGCCAATGATATTTCTGCACTCATGGGAGTGGAGTTCTGATTTAGGTTAGAAACCAAACTAAGGGAATTATGACACCTCACAATCACAAGATGACTCTGGGATTGTACTTAATATCACAGACAGTTCAGAAGAATCTGAACAGAGAATGAATGCTTTTGTTTCGTTCTTCAGGCTCAAAGGTCGGCGACACAGTGGTCGGGAACTCCTGCAAGCCAGAGAAATCACACTTCAACCTCCAGCTCACCCGGACCGAGCACCTGTGAGTGGATCTGTGTGTGTGTGTGTGTGTGTGTGTGTGCGCGCGCGCGTGTGTGTGCGTGTGTGGACTGATGTCATGCTTCTGAGTTTATACAGCTTGTCTAGTTTTTTTAAAGCTGAGTACATTTTCGTGCATTTTCAGTATTGGCTGTAAAGACTGGCTGTAAAGACCAAGAAGCAGTGTTGATCTGCTGCTATAACAACTGGAGGCCAGCATTAATTATATAAATCAGCAACCTGATATATTGATCTAGCTCTTTACAAACCTATTTATGTATGTGTCTCAGATCCAGTGCCTCAGCCAGTGGCCTCCATGGTGGCTTTGCCGTCCGGCATCCCACCTCGCCAGGCGGTGCGGCCCTGGACTAAAGACCTCAGCCTTTACGAAGAATACAAACTGCGCAGGAACGAGCTCCGCAGGCGAAGCATCACCAGACGCAGAGAGCTGGAGAAGACATTACCGCAGCCGCTGCTGGCAGATCTGGTCAGTAAACCTTAGTGTTCATGACAGACTCTTTTTGCGACATAAATTGTGTTTAAAGATTATAGTGTTTCGGGGAGATTTTTATGCCTCAGCACCAGCAATAGCTGTGGTTAGAGGCATTGTTTTTTTGGGCTGTCTGTCTGTCTCACTCTTGTAAACATGATTTGTCAAGAATGCCTCGAGGGAATTTAGCACAAATGTCCACTTCGACTCAAAGATGAAATGATTAGATCGTGATAGTCAAAGGTCAGGGTAACTGTGACCTCAAAAACATATTTTCTAGTGCATGCACTAATTATATTCATGCTGCATTTGTATATTTATCAGTACTTTATATGTTTGTGTATATTTCATAACATTTTGTGCAAATTAACCCTCTAAATTAAAATGCATTAAACCGTAGTTCTTCGGCCCAAAAAAGAAAATAGCACAATAAATGTGTATATGCCACATAGATGTTTATCCAAAGAGATAAAATATGTATTTTTCATCATGAGGTGAACTTGCCCATTGATGTGAAATGTGATGATATTGTTGTGTTAAAGGTGCGAGAGCGCAGAGAGAAAACCAGGCTGAGGGTGGCCAGATGGAGGGCAAAAAGGAAACTCCAGGCCTGTATCAATCAGGCTCAGGTCAGTCATGTCTTTTATTTTTTAATCACTGAAATGAGCAAATGACAAAATGACGAGGAAGATGTGTCCTATTTGGAAAGCATTTCTCTTTCGGCAATTGACATTTCCACGTCTCAAACCGACTCATTCAGGTTGACTTCCGTTAGAATCCCTTTTGTCAGCGAGCCTGTGTTTTGTCTGATTTTGAATTTTGATTAATTTTAGTTCAGTTTGTGTCAAAGATGTTACTTTGGACCCACACAACTTAACTTGAGTGCTGCACTCAAGCGACCACACTCAAGCTAGCAAGTGATACCGTCACTAACACGACAGCAGCAGGTCCTACTTAAGATTTCATGGTCAATTCATCACCTAATTGCACCGTATCGGCTACATGCTTAAGTCTTGAATAATTAATGAGTAAGCTGCTACCTACTGACCTCAATATTACCCACAAGTATCATTTACATAGAAGGAACCTTCCCTCCAATAAGACAAGTCATTTTTGTCTTTTTTTGTTTTCAGGCGCTAGGTGGCGCTGCAGGTCTTTCTCAAACTGGTTTTCCCATCAGCAGTCAGCATCACCAACTCACAGCGACTTGTGGTAAGATAAAACACCTTTGACTTACTTCTGCTTTTTAAACTTGTTTGTTGTCAACTGTTCTTTCTTGTCGCTTGCCCGTGTTTGCTCACCTGAATTCAGGTTACAAAGCAGAGAAATTTGGCAACATGCAGATTCCCTGTTTCTCAACCTACTGTGTTTTTTTATTTACTTTCATTCTGACTAAGTAAATATATAATAATAAAAAATATTTTAAAATATGCTAAATTGGTTTCGTGAAGCATACTTATTGTCAATGTTTAGTTTATATTTCTAGTTAATATTTTAATAGAAAGCAATGGAATTTTTTCCCATAACTTTCATATTATGTGTCCCAGTGACTCGAATTTAATATCAGAATGCATCAGTACGCTGGATACAGCTCTTCACTTTGGATTTTAGTGCTTTATCTATTTTATATTTATATATTTGTTTTATGTTAAACTCAATTAAAAAAACAATCTCAGTATCATCCATGTGATGTGTGGTTTTGAACACGGATTATACTGTCTCAGATTTTGTAGAAGTTAAGTTTTGAGCTTTGATGTAATTAGTGAAGCGTATTAAAAAGTTTAAGGAGATAACAGTTGGTATCTTGTATTTCAGCCGCCGCCTCCAGCAGTCAGCCGAGACAGAGCTCAGCGCTGCTGCAGTCCAACAGCTTCCTCAACAACTCCTCCGCAGCAAACAGCATCTCTGCCCCTCTCCCCTTCATACCCTCCTCTTCCTCCTCATCCCTGCTCCTTAGAGGCCCCAGCATGGCTACACATCAATACACTGTCACCTCCTCTTCATCCTCCTCCTCCTCATACCCTCAGGTCAGCCTGCAGCAGAGTATTTCTCTGACTGACACAGATATCTTACAATAAACTGCTAATAAACCAGAGCTGTTTACAAACGTACGATTTCTAACAATGTCTTTGTTGTTGTTGTTGTTTAGGAAAGGTCAACCAAACATAGTTATCTAAACTTTTGATCTGATTGACTTTACATTGGACATCCATTCACAGCAGAGTCTGTGTGCTATGACTTAATTCACTTATTTATTGAGCATAGATGTTTCAAACCATGGTAGATCTTCAGGTTAAAATTACAAGCACCTTATCCCTGCACATATGTACAAAGAAAAAAAATAGAGCACCTGATAGGCATCACTTTGTCTTTGTCTTCATTTTACATCACGTAACATCCAGTGCGTTCAAATAGAGACACAGCATTCAGAATTTTTATAAATTAATTTTTCTGAACAGGAAACATACATTATTTTTTGTGTACATATGTAAAAACCTTCAAAGTTATCTTTTTAAGTTAAGTTCACTGTTGATTTATTTTAAGGTGAAACTTTGTATGATTTAATTGAAATATTACAGAGCTTTGGAAGGGACATGAAGGAAAAATATTGAAAGTTGAAAAAAAATCTTTTAATTTATGTCCTTGTGCTTGAGAATAGCCTCAACAATGGAAGCATAAACCCCGTTTCAATTTGCTCTCTGAGCAGTCTCTAATCAATGCTGCTAAACGTATGTGATAAACACCAATACATGAGATCATCTAATAGTAAATTATTACAAAGAAGCTAAAACAAAAGCACAGCCCTCTGTGACTACAGAAGCCCAAAAGGGAGCAGCAGAGGAGAATTGAGCTTTTTCCATTTAAAAAAAATCATCCTGAGCCACAAATTGGAATTAACTGATAAAAATGTATCACCTAGCCCAAGGGTAGGCAACCGTCTCTTTAGCCCCTCTCCAGTGGCTCCTGTGTCTTTGACAAAAAATTATATAGAAGTGAAAAACAGTTATTTTTTAAAGCTTTTAATCCAATTTTATCATTGTTTTATGTCTAAAATTACGCTTACATTTTCCAGTTGCAAAAATATGTAGCCTGTATGCAGAATAAGAAAATGTATTAGCATTTCTGTGGCCTTGGTGCCTTTTCCACTAAATTTTGCCATGTTTAAAAGGGGTGGCTGGTCCTGAATCACAAAAGCTTGGCTAACTACAGATTCCAAATCCAAGATAGGAGACATCTCAGGAAAATGGAGAATTTGCAAAAATGACTCTTTTGATAGTAAAGGTTGCCGACCCCTGCTCTAGCCCTACTATTATTAATGTTTTAGCAACAGAATTTATTTATATTTCAAATATTTAAGTATAATCCTGTTCTGAATTTATTATTTAAAAAAATCATTTTGCAATTTACAGCATAAGTTTTCTACCAAGTTTTCTTGAGTATCAAAGAAATTCTCAATGTAACTGATATGCCCCTAATCAAATCGATATTGCATTAAATCGAATCGGATATCAGTGGTGATATCCAGCCCTATTCTCCAGTTGTTTCACTCGTGTGAATTTATACCTGAGATCAATTTTAAATGAAATCTATTCCACTGACTTGATAGTACGTTAACCTAAAAATTTGCAAGATTTCTCAAAAGTAGTTTTCTTTCAACCCTAATTTTTCCCCTTTATGTCCCTTCCTGGGTGTAAAATATATTGCAACAGGGAATATTTATCATGTTTTTTTAGTGTGCATGTGGCTGTCTTGTAAATATTGGACACAGTGATTGTAGTTATTGCACTTTATTGTGGAGTTTAAATTAAAGTGTTCCGAGGAAAATTACCTGAGAAGTATTACATTGACTTGCAAAGTTGTTTCATACCAAAACGTGAAGGCTGCTAAGAAAAAAATGCTCATTATGTAAGTTTGACCAGAATATACAAAAGATTGATTTGCAGATAAAACATGAGACGCCTAATACCGTGTTCACTTCTAATAAAATTGTCAGCAAAAATAAGCACTGTGATGAACTTTCATTTAACAAAGCTTGTCTCTTTCTTAACAGATAAAATGTAAATAAGCTTAAAAATATAGGTTCAGATTTTTGTAAGTCGAGTTTAAAACTTCACTGTGGTACATTTAAAGAGTTACTGGCTGCTGTGATCATCCCTTCATACTACATACGTACATACGTATGGCATGCGGATATTGTATTTACACTTTAAAAGATACAAACCTATGCTTTAAAGGCGTAGGCTTACGATATTATAGATTTTTGTTATTGTTAATAATTCCCACAAGAAGACCTAAAATGAATTTGCTAGTTAGTCTCTCCATTCTTGACAATGGCTTTTAACTTCAAGCCCCTTTGTTCTACTGAAGTAAGACATAAATCATTAAAAATTAGTGACAAACACATACTTTGTTTTTTTTCCTTTTTAAAACAAACATTTTGGCACATATTTGAAGCAACAGTAAAAAGCTGTAAAAAATGCTCTTGGTCACTTTAACATGAGCTGTCGATATATAAGAGTTCATGCTGGCCTATTATGACATACACAGTCATAACCTCTATTGTCGGGCTTGGAGGGGCAGTTGCATTATCGCAAGTCATTTACAATTTTGATGGATGTTCTCAACTACAGTGTGAACATAGTCTCTGTGTGTGTGTCTTATCCACTGACTATCTTCTGGGAAATGGCTCCTGGCAGCGTGTAGAACAGCAGGAAGAGGAAGAGAACTGAGATGAGCAAGACCAAAGCGATGATGATGTACTTCTTGTAACTTCGCCACACCAAGTGGAAGAAACACTTGAATGGATTGACGAACCAAGAGAAGGAGGTATCTGGACGACTGGGGAACAAAGAGAATTAGGTATAGTTTTTATATGTTTTTTCTATATTTTAAACATTATTTTAGAGTAAATCATACTATGCATTCTTTTTGACTTTGTAATGCCACTTTAGACAGTGAAAAACCACACAAAATAGCATGTTGAGACACGTATAGAATGTGGAAAAAAAAATCAAAAAATAATAATAATAAAGCATATCCAAAAAAGAAAAACGTCCAAAAACATCTTACTATAGCATGGCGAAATTTGTCAATATATCACATCTAAAAACCAACTGCAAAACACATGAAAGTATAGCATTTTTAATGGCAGAAAAGGCCATATTTGCATGGCAAAAAATAAGAAAATGACATGTCAAAAAAGCTGCTGAAATCCACATCCCATCCCAAGTAAGTCATAGTATAGAATGTCGAATAAACGTCTAAAAATATCATAATATAGCATGTTGAAAAAATTATGTTGAAAAATTTCAAAAAATTTAATGTCCAAAAAACACGTCATGGCATTGAAAGTTGCAAAAACGACCAAATACACTCTAATCTGGCATGATGAAAAAAAAACCAAAAATGCAAGGCTATAGTAAGGCAAAAATGTCAAAATATGACATGTCCCAAAACCTGCTAAAAACTACTTAAAACTGTATTAAATAGCCCCCAAAGACACGTCATGGCATTGAAAGTTGCAAAAATGGCCAAAATCACTCTAATCAGGCATGTTGAAAAAACGACCCAAAATGCAAGGCTATAGTATGGCAAAAATGTCAAAATATGACATCTCCCAAAAATCACTGAAAACTGTTGAAACATGCGTAAAATAGCCCCCAAAATAGCACCGTGGCGATTAAAGTTCAAAGAATAGCCAAAAACAATAAAATCTGGCATGTTGAAAAAAACCACCAAAAATGCAAGGCTATAGTATGGCAAAAATGTCAAAATATGACATCTCCCAAAAACTGCTGAAAAGTGTTGAAACATGCATAAAATAGCCCCCAAAACAACGCCATGGCGATTAAAGTTGCAAAAATGACCAAAAACACTCTAATTTGGCATGTTGAAAAAATGACCCAAAATGCAAGGCTATAGTATGGCAAAAATGTCAAAATATGACATCTCCCAAAAATTACTGAAAACTGTTGAAACGTGCATAAAATAGCACCCAAAACAACGCCATGGCGATTAAAGTTGCAAAAATGACCAAAAACACTCTAATTTGGCATGTTGAAAAAACGACCCAAAATGCAAGGCTATAGTATGGCAAAAATGTCAAAATATGACATCTTCCAAAAACTGCTGAAAAGTGTTGAAATGTGCATAAAATAGCCCCCAAAACAACGCCATGGCGATTAAAGTTGCAAAATTCACCAAAAACACTTTAATCTGGCATGCTGAAAAAGTCACTCAAAATGCAAGGCTATAGTATGGCAAAAATGTCAAAATATGACATCTCCCAAAAACTGCTGAAAACTGTTGAAACATGCATAAAATAACCCCCAAAATAGCACCGTGGCGATTAAAGTTCAAAGAAGAATAGCCAAAAACACTCTAAAATCTGGCATGTTGAAAAAAAACACCCAAAATGCAAGGCTATAGTATGGCAAAAATGTCAAAATATGACATCTCCCAAAAACTGCTGAAAACTGTTGAAACATGCATAAAATAACCACCAAAACAACGCCATGGCGATTAAAGTTGCAAAAATTGCCAAAAACACTCTAATCTGGCATGTTGAAAAAATCACTCAAAATGCAAGGCTATAGTATGGCAAAAATGTCAAAATATGACATCTCCCAAAAACTGCTGAAAACTGTTGAAACATGCATAAAATAACCACCAAAACAACGCCATGGCGATTAAAGTTGCAAAAATTGCCAAAAACACTCTAATCTGGCATGTTGAAAAAATCACTCAAAATGCAAGGCTATAGTATGGCAAAAATGTCAAAATATGACATCTCCCAAAAACTGCTGAAAACTGTTGAAACATGCATAAAATACCCCCAAAACAACGCCATGGCGATTAAAGTTGCAAAAATGACCAAAAAACACTCTAATCTGGCATGTTGAAAAAAATCACCAAAATGCAAGGCTATAGTATGGCAAAAATGTCAAAATATGACATCTCTCCCAAAAACTGCTGAAAACTGTTGAAACATGCATAAAATAGCCCCCAAAACAACGCCATGGTGATTAAAGTTGCAAAAATGACCAAAAACACTCTAATTTGGCATGTTGAAAAAAAAAACGACCCAAAATGCAAGGCTATAGTATGGCAAAAATGTCAAAATATGACACCTCTCCCAAAAACTGCTGAAAACTGTTGAAACATGCATAAAATAGCCCCCAAAACAACGCCATGGTGATTAAAGTTGCAAAAATGACCAAAAACACTCTAATTTGGCATGTTGAAAAAACAACCAAAATGCAAGGCTATAGTATGGCAAAAATGTCAAAATATGACATCTCCCAAAAACTGCTGAAAACTGTTGAAAACATGCATAAAATAGCACCCAAAACAACGCCATGGCGATTAAAGTTGCAAAAAAATGACCAAAAACACTCTAATTTGGCATGTTGAAAAAACGACCCAAAAATGCAAGGCTATAGTATGGCAAAAATGTCAAAATATGACATCTTCCAAAAACTGCTGAAAACTGTTGAAAATGCATAAAATATAGCCCCCAAAACAACGCCATGGCGATTAAAGTTGCAAAAATCACCAAAAACACTCTAATTTGGCATGTTGAAAAAACAACCCAAAATGCAAGGCTATAGTATGGCAAAAATGTCAAAATATGACATCTCCCAAAAACTGCTGAAAACTGTTGAAACATGCATAAAATAGCCCCCCCAAAAAGCACCATGGCGATTAAAGTTGCAAAAATAGACCAAAAACACTCTAATTTGGCATGTTGAAAAAAAAACAACCCAAAATGCAAGGCTATAGTATGGCAAAAATGTCAAAATATGACATCTCCCAAAAACTGCTGAAAACTGTTGAAACATGCATAAAATAGCCCCCAAAACAACGCCATGGCGATTAAAGTTGCAAAAATGACCAAAAACACTCTAATTTGGCATGTTGAAAAAACAACACCAAAATGCAAGGCTATAGTATGGCAAAAATGTCAAAATATGACATCTCCCAAAAACTGCTGAAAACTGTTGAAACATGCATAAAATAGCCCCCAAAACAACGCCATGGCGATTAAAGTTGCAAAAAACCCAAAAACACTCTAATCTGGCATGTTGAAAAAAACACCAAAATGCAAGGCTATAGTATGGCAAAAATGTCAAAATATGACATCTCCCAAAAACTGCTGAAAAACTGTTGAAACATGCATAAAATAACCCCCAAAACAACGCCATGGCGATTAAAGTTGCAAAAATTGACAAAAAACACTCTAATCTGGCATGTTGAAAAAATCACCAAAATGCAAGGCTATAGTATGGCAAAAATGTCAAAATATGACATCTCCAAAAACTGCTGAAAACTGTTGAAACATGCATAAAATAGCCCCCAAAACAACGCCATGGTGATTAAAGTTGCAAAAATGACCAAAAACACTCTAATCTGGCATGTTGAAAAAAGTCACCCAAAATGCAAGGCTATAGTATGGCAAAAATGTCAAAATATGACTCTCCCAAAAACTGCTGAAAACTGTTGAAACATGCATAAAATAGCCCCAAAAACAACGCCATGGTGATTAAAGTTGCAAAAATGACCAAAAACACTCTAATTTAGGCATGTTGAAAAAAACAACCCAAAATGCAAGGCTATAGTATGGCAAAAATGTCAAAATATGACATCTCCCAAAAACTGCTGAAAAACTGTTGAAACATGCATGAAACATAAAAAATAGCCCCCAAAAACAACGGCATGGCATTAAAGTTGCAAAAATGACCAAAAACACTCTAATTTGGCATGTTGAAAAAAACAACCAAAAATGCAAGGCTATAGTATGGCAAAAATGTCAAAATATGACATCTCCCAAAAACTGCTGAAAACTAAAATTGAAACATGCATAAAATAGCCCCCAAAACAACGCCATGGCGATTATGGCAAAAAGTTGCAAAATTGACATCTCCAAAAAAAAACACTCTAAAATTTGGCATGTTGCAAAAAACAAAAAAAAACACCAAAAATGCAAGGCTATAGTATGGCAAAAATGTCAAAATATGACATCTCCCAAAAACTGCTGAAAACTATTGAAACATGCATAAAATAGCCCCCCAAAACAACGCCATGGCGATTAAAGTTGCAAAAATGACCAAAAACACTCTAATCTGGCATGTTGAAAAACACCCAAAAAAAAAAAACACCAAAAATGCAAGGCTATAGTATGGCAAAAATGTCAAAATATGACATCTCCAAAAACTGCCTGAAAACTGTTGAAACATGCATAAAATAGCCCCCAAAACAACGCCATGGCGATTAAAGTTGCAAAAATGACCAAAAACACTCTAATCTGGCATGTTGAAAAAACACCCAAAATGCAAGGCTATAGTATGGCAAAAATGTCAAAATATGACCTCTCCCAAAAACTGCTGAAAACTGTTGAAACATGCATAAAATAGCCCCCAAAACAACGCCATGGTGATTAAAGTTGCAAAAATGACCAAAAACACTCTAATTTGGCATGTTGAAAAAACAACCCAAAATGCAAGGCTATAGTATGGCAAAAAAATGTCAAAATATGACATCTCCCCAAAAACTGCTGAAAACTGTTTGAAACATGCATAAAATAGCCCCCAAAACAACGCCATTGCATTAAAGTTGCAAAAATGACCAAAAACACTCTAATCTGGCATGTTGAAAAAATCACCAAAATGCAAGGCTATAGTATGGCAAAAATGTCAAAATATGACATCTCCCAAAAACTGCTGAAAACTGTTGAAACATGCATAAAATAGACCCCCAAAACAACGCCATGGTGATTAAAGTTGCAAAAATGACCAAAAACACTCTACTTTGGCATGTTGAAAAAACGACCAAAAATGCAAGGCTATAGTATGGCAAAAATGTCAAAATATGATCATCTCCAAAAAACTGCTGAAAACTGTTGAAAACATGCATAAAATAAGCCCCCAAAACAACGCCATGGCGATTAAAGTTGCAAAAATTGACCAAAAACACTCTAAACTGGCATGTTGAAAAAGTCACACCAAAATGCAAGGCTATAGTATGGCAAAAATGTCAAAATATGACATCTCCAAAAACTGCTGAAAACTGTTGAAACATGCATAAAATAGCCCCCAAAACAACGCCATGTGCATTAAAGTTGCAAAAATGACCAAAAACACTCTAATTTGGCATGTTGAAAAAACCACCAAAAATGCAAGGCTATAGTATGGCAAAAATGTCAAAATATGACATCTCCCAAAAACTGCTGAAAACTGTTGAAACATGCATAAAATAGCCCCCAAAACAACGCCATGGCGATTAAAGTTGCAAAAATGACCAAAAACACTCTAAATTTGGCATGTTGAAAAAAAAGTCACCAAAATGCAAGGCTATAGTATGGCAAAAATGTCAAAATATGACCTCTCCCAAAAACTGCTGAAAACTGTTGAAACATGCATAAAATAGCCCCCAAAACAACGCCATGGGTGATTAAAGTTGCAAAAATGACCAAAAACACTCTAATCTGGCATGTTGAAAAAAAACACCAAAAATGCAAGGCTATAGTATGGCAAAAATGTCAAAATATGACATCTCCCAAAAACTGCTGAAAACTATTGAAACATGCATAAAATAAGCCCCCAAAACAACGCCATGGCGATTAAAGTTGCAAAAATGACCAAAAACACTCTAATTCTGGCATGTTGAAAAAAAACACCAAAAATGCAAGGCTATAGTATGGCAAAAATGTCAAAATATGACATCTCCCAAAAACTGCCGAAAACTGTTGAAACATGCATAAAATAGCCCCCAAAACAACGCCATGGCGATTAAAGTTGCAAAAATGACCAAAAACACTCTAATTGGCATGTTGAAAAAAAACACCCAAAATGCAAGGCTATAGTATGGCAAAAATGTCAAAATATGACCTCTCCCAAAAACTGCTGAAAACTGTTGAAACATGCATAAAATAGCCCCCAAAACAACGCCATGGTGATTAAAGTTGCAAAAATGACCAAAAAACTCTAATTTGGCATGTTGAAAAAACAACCCAAAATGCAAGGCTATAGTATGGCAAAAAATGTCAAAATATGACCTCTCCCAAAAACTGCTGAAAACTGTTGAAACATGCATAAAATATAGCCCCCAAAACAACGCCATGGGCATTTAAAGTTGCAAAAATTACCAAAAACACTCTAATCTGGCATGTTGAAAAAAATCACCAAAATGCAAGGCTATAGTATGGCAAAAATGTCAAAATATGACATCTCCCAAAAACTGCTGAAAACTGTTGAAACATGCATAAAATAGCCCCCAAAACAACGCCATGGTGATTAAAGTTGCAAAAATGACCAAAAAAACACTCTAACTTTGGCATGTTGAAAAAAACACCAAAAATGCAAGGCTATAGTATGGCAAAAATGTCAAAATATGACATCTCCCAAAAACTGCCGAAAAACTGTTGAAACATGCATAAAATACCCCCAAAACAACGCCATGGCGATTAAAGTTGCAAAATTGACCAAAAACACTCTAAACTGGCATGTTGAAAAAGTCACCAAAATGCAAGGCTATAGTATGGCAAAAATGTCAAAATATGACATCTCCCAAAAACTGCTGAAAAACTGTTGAAACATGCGTAAAATAGCCCCCAAAACAACGCCAGGGCATTTAAAGTTGCAAAAATGATGAAAAAAAAACACTCTAATTTGGCATGTTCAAAAAACCACCAAAAATGCAAGGCTATAGTATGGCAAAAATGTCAAAATATGACATCTCCAAAAAAAACTGCTGAAAAAACTGTTGAAACATGCATAAAATAGCCCCCAAAACAACGCCATGGCGATTAAAGTTGCAAAAATTGACCAAAAACACTCTAAACTGGCATGCTGAAAAAGTCACTCAAAATGCAAGGCTATAGTATGGCAAAAATGTCAAAATATGACCTCTCCCAAAAACTGCTGAAAACTGTTGAAACATGCATAAAATAGCCCCCAAAACAACGCCATGGTGATTAAAGTTGCAAAAATGACCAAAAACACTCTAATCTGGCATGTCGAAAAAACACCCAAAATGCAAGGCTATAGTATGGCAAAAATGTCAAAATATGACCTCTCCCAAAAACTGCTGAAAACTGTTGAAACATGCATAAAATAGCCCCCAAAACAACGCCATGGCAATTAAAGTTGCAAAAAAAGACCAAAAACACTCTAATTTGGCATGTTGAAAAAACAACCCAAAATGCAAGGCTATAGTATGGCAAAAATGTCAAAATATGACATCTCTCCAAAAACTGCTGAAAACTGTTGAAACATGCATAAAATAGCCCCCAAAACAACGCCATGGCGATTGAAGTTGCAAAATTGACCAAAAAAACACTCTAAACTGGCATGTTGAAAAAGTCCACTCAAAATGCAAGGCTATAGTATGGCAAAAATGTCAAAATATGACCTCTCCCAAAAACTGCTGAAAAACTGTTGAAACATGCATAAAATAGCCCCCAAAACAACGCCATGGTGATTAAAGTTGCAAAAATGACCAAAAACACTCTAATTTGGCATGTTGAAAAAAAAACGACCCAAAATGCAAGGCTATAGTATGGCAAAAATGTCAAAATATGACCTCTCCCAAAAACTGCTGAAAAACTGTTGAAACATGCATAAAATAGCCCCCAAAACAACGCCATGGCAATTAAAGTTGCAAAAATGACCAAAAAAACACTCTAATTTGGCATGTTGAAAAAATCCACCAAAATGCAAGGCTATAGTATGGCAAAAATGTCAAAATATGACCTCTCCCAAAAACTGCTGAAAACTGTTGAAACATGCATAAAATAGCCCCCAAAACAACGCCATGGTGATTAAAGTTGCAAAAATGACCAAAAACACTCTAATTTGGCATGTTGAAAAAAACGACCCAAAATGCAAGGCTATAGTATGGCAAAAATGTCAAAATATGACATCTCCAAAAAACTGCTGAAAACTGTTGAAACATGCATAAAATAGCCCCCAAAACAACGCCATGGCAATTAAAGTTGCAAAAAAGACCAAAAACACTCTAATTTAGTATGTTGAAAAAAAACAACCCAAAATGCAAGGCTATAGTATGGCAAAAATGTCAAAATATGACATCTTCCAAAAACTGCCGAAAACTGTTGAAACATGCATAAAATAGCCCCCAAAACAACGCCATGGCGATTGAAGTTGCAAAATTGACCAAAAAACACTCTAAACTGGCATGCTGAAAAAGTCACTCAAAATGCAAGGCTATAGTATGGCAAAAATGTCAAAATATGACCTCTCCCAAAAACTGCTGAAAACTGTTGAAACATGCATAAAATAGCCCCCAAAACAACGCCATGGTGATTAAAGTTGCAAAAATGACCAAAAACACTCTAATCTGGCATGTCGAAAAAACGACCCAAAAAATGCAAGGCTATAGTATGGCAAAAATGTCAAAATATGACCTCTCCCAAAAACTGCTGAAAACTGTTGAAACATGCATAAAATAGCCCCCAAAACAACGCCATGGCAATTAAAGTTGCAAAAAAGACCAAAAACACTCTAATTTAGTATGTTGAAAAAACAACCCAAAATGCAAGGCTATAGTATGGCAAAAATGTCAAAATATGACCTTTCCCAAAAACTGCTGAAAACTGTTGAAACATGCATAAAATAGCCCCCAAAACAACGCCATGGCGATTAAAGTTGCAAAATTGACCAAAAACACTCTACTTTGCCATGTTGAAAAAACGACCCAAAATGCAAGGCTATAGTATGGCAAAAATGTCAAAATATGACATCTCCCAAAAACTGCCGAAAACTGTTGAAACATGCATAAAATACCCCCCAAAACAACGCCATGGTGATTAAAGTTGCAAAAATGACCAAAAACACTCTACTTTTGGCATGTTGAAAAAAACGACCAAAAATGCAAGGCTATAGTATGGCAAAAATGTCAAAATATGACATCTTCCAAAAACTGCCGAAAACTGTTGAAACATGCATAAAATAGCCCCCCAAAACAACGCCATGGCGATTAAAGTTGCAAAAATGGCCAAAAACACTCTAATCTGGCATGTTGAAAAAATCACTCAAAATGCAAGGCTATAGTATGGCAAAAATGTCAAAATATGACATCGCCCAAAAACTGCTGAAAAGTGTTGAAACGTGCATAAAATAGCCCCCAAAACAACGCCATGGCGATTAAAGTTGCAAAATTGACCAAAAACACTCTACTTTGCCATGTTGAAAAAACGACCCAAAATGCAAGGCTATAGTATGGCAAAAATGTCAAAATATGACATCTCCCAAAAACTGCTGAAAACTGTTGAAACATGCATAAAATAGCCCCCAAAACAACGCCATGGCACATTTTAAAGTTGCAAAAATGATAAAAAACACTCTAATTTGGCATGTTCAAAAAACACCAAAAATGCAAGGCTATAGTATGGCAAAAATGTCAAAATATGACATCTCCCAAAAACTGCTGAAAACTGTTGAAACATGCATAAAATAGCCCCCAAAACAACGCCAGGGCATTTAAAGTTGCAAAAATGATAAAAAACACTCTAACTTTGGCATGTTCAAAAAACCACCCAAAATGCAAGGCTATAGTATGGCAAAAATGTCAAAATATGACATCTCCAAAAAACTGCCGAAAACTGTTGAAACATGCATAAAATAGCCCCCAAAACAACGCCATGGCGATTAAAGTTGCAAAAATGACCAAAAACACTCTACTTCTGGCATGTTGAAAAAATCACCAAAAATGTAAGGCTATACTATGGCAAAAATGTCAAAATATGACATTTCCCTAAATAGCTAAAAACAGCTGAAAATTGCATAGTTTAGCTGATGAAAACAACCCATGGCTAGTTGAATGGTCAAAAACAACATCAAAACACTCTATAGCATGTTGAAAATAATTTCACATTCCAGGCAAAGTGCAAAAACGCCAAAGCAGGAAGAAAAGTTGAAAACTGTTCAAAACATGCACATCCCCAGACCATCCAGTGAGGGGAGACGTAAAGTGAAGAGAGTGATGAGGCGACAGACATCCATGTAGAAAGAACAACTGATCATGCTGTGTGTGCTTTTTGGGGATGTTTTATGACTTTTCTTGCTGAAAACTGTTGAAAATTCTGTAAAAATTTGTCACTCCTGTAAAGCTGTATTAGATTTTTGTTTGTGAAAAAATCTATGAATAAAGCCTGCCTCGAGCAGTTTTTTAACCTGTGTCTACTGTCCCTGGGTGCACGCCTTTTTATCCTTCTCAGAATCAGGTGAGTGGTTAAAAGACAAACATAAAAACAGGTTGCTGGAAAAAACCAAACTTCCAGTTTGCTGCTAGGCTTTTGCTGACCATGGTAGATGTCAAAATTTATTCAACGTCAAAACCATATTAGAATGTTTTTTGACCAAACGTTTTGCAGCATTCTGTGTCATTCAGCAGGCTATTTATGCAGTTTTTGTCAACATAGCCTTGCATCTTTGTGTTTTTTGAACATGCCCCCAAATTAGAGTGTTTTTTTGGTCAAGTTTTTGCAAAAACACTCTAATCGCCATGGTGTTGTTTTGGGGGCTATTTTATGCAAAACGTTTCAACATTTTCCCAGCAGTTTTTGGGAGATGTCACTTTTGGCATTTTTGCCATACTATAGCCTTGCACGCCATGGTGATTTTTTCAAAACATGCCAAATTAGAGTAATTTTTTGAAAAAACAACCTTTGCAAACTTTAATGTGCCCACGACATTGCTATTTTGGGGGTTATTTTATGCATGTTTCAACAGTTTTAAACAGTTTTTGGGAGATGTCATATTTTCACATTTTTGCCATACTATAGCCTTGCATTTTTTGGTGTTGAATTTTTTCAACATGCCAAATTAGAGTGTTTTTGGTCATTTTTGCAACTTGCATAAAATAGCCCCCAAAACATCGCCATGGCGTTGTTTTTGGGGGCTATTTTATGCATGTGAAAAAACACTTTTCAGCAGTTTTTGGGCAAAGATGTCAATAATATGCATTTTTGCCATACTATAGCCTTACCCCCCAAAACAACGCCATGGTCGTTTTTTTCAACATGCCAAATTAGAGTGTTTTTGGGCATTTTTTTTTGCAAAAAATCACCATGGCGTTGTTTTGGGGGCTATTTTATGCAAAAATGTTTCAACAGTTTTCATCTTCCAACAGTTTTTAGGAGATGTCACTTTTGACATTTTTGCCCCCATACTATAGCCTTGCATTTTTGGTGATTTTTTCAAAATGCCTAAATTAGAGTGTTTTTGGTCATCTTTGCAAAAAACTTTAAATGCCCTGGCTATAGTTTTGGGGGCTATTTATGCGCATTTTTCAACATATGTATGAACAAAATACACCAAAGGCTTTTTCAACAGTTTTTGGAGATGTCATATTTTGACATTTTTGCCATACTATAGCCTTGCACTCTTTTTGGTGCATTTTGAAAACATGCCAAATTGCAAGTGCTTTTTGGGTCATTTTTGCAACTTTAATCGCATGGCGTTGTGCGTTTGGGGGCTATTTTACGCATGTTTCAACAGTTTTTCAAAGCAGTTTTTGGGAGATGTCATGGCATTTGAAAATTTTTGCCATAAAAATAGCCAAGGCATTTTAGTATGGCAAAACATGCCAAAATTGAGAGTGTTTTTGAAAATGTTTTGCGTAACTTTACCCCCAAAACAATGGCCATAGGTTGTTTTGGGGGCTATTTTATGCATGTTTAACAGTTTTCAGCAGTTTTTGGGAGATGTCATATTTTGACATTTTGCCATAAAAATAGCCTTGCATTTTTTTGGTGATTTTTCAACATGCCAATTAAGAGTGTTTTTGGTCATTTTTGTTTAAAAACTTTACAAATGCCATGGCGGTGTTTTGGGGGTTATTTTATGCATGTTTCAAACAGACATCTCCCAAAAGCAGTTTTTGGGAGATGTCATTAAATTTTGACATTTTTGCCCATACTATAGCCTTGCATTTTTGTGTTTTTTTCAAACATGCCAAATTAGAGTGTTTTTTGGTCATTTTTGCAACTTTAAACCATGGCGTTGTTTTGGGGGCTATTTTATGCATGTTTTCAACAGTTTTCAGCAGTTTTTATGGAGATGTCATATTTTGACATTTTTGCCATACTATAGCCTTGCATTTTTTGGTGATTTTTTCAACATGCCAAATTAGAGTGTTTTTGGTCATTTTTGCAAACTTTAATCCCCATGGCGTTGTTTTGGGGGTTATTTTATGCATGATTTCAACAGTTTTCAACAGTTTTTAGGAGATGTCATATTTTGACATTTTTGCCATACTATAGCCTTGCTTTTTGGTGATTTTTTCAACATGCCAAATTAGAGTGTTTTTCACTCCTGGTCATTTTTGCAACTTTAATCGTCCATGGCGGTTTTTGGATATTATTTTATGCATGCCTGCCAACAGTTTTCAAGCAGTGTTTTTGGGAGCACGCCTTTTCATATTTTGACATTTTTGCCATACTATAGCCTTGCATTTTTTTGGGTTGTTTTTTCAACATGCCAAATTAGAGTGTTTTTGGCCATTTTTGCAACTTTAATCGTCATGGCGTTGTTTTGGGGGCTATTGTATGAATGTTTCAACAGTTTTCAGCAGTTTTTAGGAGATGTCATATTTTGACATTTTTGCCATACTATAGCCTTGTATTTTTGGTGGTTTTTTGAACATGCCAAATTAGAGTGTTTTTGGTCATTTTTGACACTTTAAATGCCATGGCATTGTTTTGGGGGCTATTTTATGCATGTTTCAACAGTTTTCAGCAGTTTTTGGGAGATGTCATATTTTGACATTTTTGCCATACTATAGCCTTGCATTTTAGGTGTTTTTTTCAACATGCAAGATTAAATTGTTTTTGGTCGTTTTTGCAATTTTGAATGCCATGGTGTGTCTTTGGGGGCTATTTCATGCATGTTTCAACAGTTTTCAGCAGTTTTTGGGAGATGTCATATTTTGACATTTTTGCCATACTATAACTTTGCGTTTTTTCAACACGCAAGATTAGTGTTTTTGTCAGTATTAAAAATTTTAATCACCATGGTTTTTCTTTGAGGGCTGTTTTATGCATGTTTCAACATTTTTAAGCAATTTTTGGGGAATGTCATATTTTTACATTTTTGCCATAATTTAGCCTTGCATTTTAGGTCGTTTTTTTCAATATGCCAGAGATTAGAGTGTCTTTGGCTGTTTTTGCAACATTCTATGATATGGCGTTTTCAGGGCACGTTATTTTATGCAGTTTCAATACTCTAGGGAAATGTCATAATTTTGTATGACTTTCGCGGCTGTTTTTTAGATCATTTTATGACGTTTTGGGGTATTCTTTTACATGCTATACCATGACATGTCTTGACTTGCTTTACTATGATGTTTTCAGCTGTTCTTAGGACATGTCATATTTGAACATTTTCCAATAGTGTGACATTTTTGGTTTTTTTTTTTCAACATGATATATTATGTTGTTTTTCAGCTGATTTTAGGACGTCATATTTTGACATAATAAACTATGATGTTTTTGGTGGTTTTGTGGTATTTCGGGTAATTTTGGTTAACTTTTGACGACATGCTATACTATGATGTTTTTTGGTCATTGTTTGGGTCTCTTGATTTTTTTAAAGATTATTTTTTTGGCTTTTACTTTTATTTGAGATAGGACAGACATAGTGTGAAAGGGGAAGGGAGAGGGGATGACATGCAATGCCTTGGCGGCAATCGAACCTGTGACCAGGAACCTGTGGAAAGGACACAGCCATGGGGTGTCTGCTCCACCAACCAAGCTACAGGACGCCCTGTTTTTCGTTCATTTTTGATGACATATTATACCATGACGTTTTTGTTTAGTTTGGGTTGATTTCTGACGACATACTATACTTTGAAGTTTTTGCATCATTTCGGGTCATTTTTTAAGACATACTATACTATGACTTTTTTATGCTATTTTGGATCACATAGTTTAATATGACATTTTCATGCCATTTTGGACAACAAACTCTAGTATGATGTTGTTACAGTGTTTTGGGCTACTTACTTAAATATGACTTTTTAAATTGATTTTTATTACCAAAATTATAGTTCGATTTTTTTCAGACTGTTTTGGTCCACATACTATGGTATGGCATTTTTCTCCATTTTAAATGAAATCCTATTTTATGACACTTTCTTCACTATGCCTCATAGGCTCCTCTACGCAGTTAAAGGAACATACACTTCTACACAAAACACACACACACTATCAGAGAGTCTTACTTTGGTTTTGGCAGTGGTTCTGGCTCCTTCCTGGCTTTGCCAACAGGATTTTTCTCCGCCTCTTCAGCCGTCACAAGATGGAACTCTGCCTCCACCTTCCCCTGATGCATTCAAAGCACAAGATGCACCCATCAATGTTTCAACAACTGTTTGTTAAGCTGTGTGATATGCTCTGTGTTTATGGTGGTTTAAACAGTGAGTATGTGTACGGACCGTCAGCTCTCCAGACTTGCTAAAGGGCCACCAGCCTCTTGCTCTCTTCTGCTGGAAGATGGAGATCCTCTCTGTGCCATCCGTCAGCATTTCCGTCTTACATGACTTTGCTGTCTTTGCCCCCCGAGGGAAACCATGGAGGTTTAACTCCAGAGTGCCTACATGCACAATCAGGCAAACATTTTATCAGTCAAATTTAAAAAGAACGGTTTAACATAGATATACATGTAGAAGCAGTCACACCCACCTAAGAAATCATCAGAGGAGAGCGTCTCGAAGTCCCAGACCTGCAAAATGAGGATGGCAGGAATCTTCTGCTCCGTTTTCTCCAGAGAGAAAATATGCTCTTTCTTCCTCACCACTACAACCTGTGAGAGAGAGGCAGGTGTTAATAATAACTCAACTGGGTTAGTGAGGAGTGACCCCACATCTGTGTATTTGTCAGTACCTTCTCAGCAGGCAGGTAGTGGAAGGGGAAGACAAAGCGCCAGTTGAAGTTTCCTTCACCAGTCAGAGAGTTGTGGTGGACGTCTGTCTCCTGTCTGTCGTCCTCTAAACCTTTCAACCAGCTACAGAGAGATGGACAGCAGCAGTGTTGGCATGGGGATTTTTATACAGTTAAAGGGATAGAGTTGGGATCTTCTGAAGTGGGGTTGTATGAGGTACCTATCCATAGTTAGAGTATTTCATAAAGTAGCTGTCAGTTGGCACGACTCCACTTTGGAGAAGCAGGCTGAAGTCCAAAATGAAAGCTGCACATTATTAACAATATTTTCACTGCTTTACCGTGCTGTTTGACAGCAACTTCCAACAGGAAACTGAGGCCATCATATCTTCAAGAACAGACACTATTGAGAAAAACTGTGATTTAACATAGTTGAGCTCAAGAGCAACTGGTCTACTGCTGCCTCCATCTGTCATTTTGTTTGTGTTACTGTCAAACTTAAGATTCACCAAGTCACACAATAACACAAAAAATAAAGGATTGATGCAGCGGTCAACCTGCAGCTCCTGTGTTTAGCAAGCCAAAATTACTTGTTTGTCAATAGAGTCTGGTGGCTTTGAAAATAGCATAGATTAGGAAATGAAGTTTAGGGCTGCCCCTTGAAAGTCAGAGATTTAAATCATCAATGGAAGATCAGAAAGTGCGCTCTTCACTTTACACTTTTCTGTAGCCCAGGCAGCTGCGGACATGATGCAGCATCCTGGAGGAGGAGAGACTGCACCATAAGGCTCCAAATCAACGTTACCTTCTGCCGTCTACTTTAAAGTGGTGAATTTACAGCTCAGAGCAACTTAATATAATACAGTCTCTGACTTTTTTTTTTAATATCTAGTGTTTGTAAAAACTGTTGCTACACATTTCTGATCCTTTGTTAATGCAGATAACATGTTTACTATATTACGTGACAGTCGCTGTCACATTGAACCCTTTAAAAGCTTATATGGGAAAAGAGAAATAAAAATGGTTGAATATTCATGTTAGGATGTCCAACTGGTGGAAGGCCCAAGGGCAGACTCAGAACACGTTGGAGGGATTATATATCTCGTCTGGCCTGGGAATGCCTTGGGGTCCCCTGGAGGAGCTGGAATGCATAGCTGGGGAGAGGGATGTCTGCAGTACTTTGCTCAGCCTGCTGCCCCCGCAATTTGGCCTCAGATAAGCGACAATGGATGGATGAATATTCATTTTGAATAACCAAATTTAAATAAACTTGCATACTTCTTAGTTGAGTACAGCCCTGCTGAAATCATAACAGACTTCAGAACGGGCTGTCTGACAGAAAGGTAAAGTAGTAAATATATTCTCAATATAGCGTACACCTACATTTCTTAAACCTTTTTTTAGGTGGCTGAAATATGTTTTCCGGCTGACCCCCTCCACAGCAGAATATTGCTTAGCTTTTGTGTCTGCTCTCCTGCTGTCCGCATCAAACTGGGGCTCTGACTTACACTGTAGACTATGGATAACTACCTCAAACAACCCTAATTAAAAAAATTAGAGAAATGTATGTGTACAACAGTTTGTAGTTACCCTTTGACATAGATATCACTGGACTGTTGACCGGTCAGAAAGCTGGTGTCCTCCAGAATCACATCCTCTGTGTTCCAGATGATCATACGCAGCTCATACCTAAACACACACACACACACACACACACACACACACACACACACACACACAAAAGAAAATAATCAGGAACTGCTTCTGCAGCATTTAGATGCTACAGCAACAAACTCTTGTCTTCCTCACACCACAACGCTCCCCTAAAGAAATGAACAATGATTCATACAATAATCAGTGATCTGTAGGTGATGAATGTCACCAGAAGTTAAGCTTAAAAAAAGATAAATGACTACAAATACTACAACCAAAAGAGTAATTATGATTTTTGCTTCATCAGCTTTTCCAGTATTCTCTTCCGGCTTTCAGAATAAAAGTGTATTTTACAGTAATAGTGAGTCTGAAGGTAATATTTCTTCCACATTACTATTTCTCAAAATAAATTATAAATTCCTGTATTTTTGGATTCTTTATTGGTGTAAGGATGAAGTATGAGCCAAGTGTTTTGAAATACATTTTGTCATTCTTATAATAACAATGATAATAATATTAATAATGAGTATATTTTGAAAAACTGAGGCTAATGGAACAGATAGAAAGTTTTAAGGATTATCACTGCCTGCTTTTATTTTAAAGCAGGATTTGTGAACCTGATAAAAAAAATCAAAAAAGCATACTTTCTGTTGTCTGAGAGTAAAGTTTGTAAAAATGTTTTGATCTTATCAGGTATTGCACTCGGAGAACAGTGTACTCTGGCAGACAGTGTTAAAACAAATACCTGGTCCATGCCCGGCCGAGCCTTGTTGAACAGAGTTCTGGTCTCAATGTGTTCTGGTACCAGTTTGCATCCCACCACTGGGATCTCTGCCCAGCGGTGCAGGATCTTCAGGGACAGGTGCTCATAGGACTCCAGTGGCTCATCTGCAACATGTACCACACATTATCAATAATGTCACACAAACATAAACACCACAAAACACCACATACACCCCTCGTCCTGCTCTATTTTTCTCTTTTTCTGCACAGCCCCAAAACAGCTTAAAACTATGTGGAACTGTGCAAAAATCCCGGTACAGTCTGTTCAGAAATAAATGAATACCTCATTGTACCAAAGCAATGCAGCTGTGGGTGTTTTTACTTTGCACATTAACCCTTTGAAACCTGAGAAAATTGGCTTGATTTCTTTCAAAACCATGGGAGGAAGGCAATGAGCAATAACAGATGAAATTACCCACAATTAGCAATCAATTAGTAAAAAGGACAAGAAATTTACCTGGAAATTAGTAATAAAAAATGAATACATATGTAAATATATATAGTTTTTCCACAGAAAATTTTCCCTAGGTTTTTAAAAATTATTTTTAAAATCTACTGAGGCATTTACTTTTGCTCAAGAGGAAGAAAATCTCTTTCACAGCACTTTCACAGACCAAGAGCAAGATGTGTTCAGTCTTTACCTTCATGTATGAAGAGCGTCTTGCCAGTGAAAACTTTGCCAGCCACAGTGATGCGTCCAGGTCTGAACTGGGGATCGCTCAGATCGTTCTCTCTGCACAGCTTAGTCAGCAGCTCGGACGGCTTCAGACAGTCTCTCCAGGCGTTATAACCGTCTCTAACACACAGACACAGAGGGAGCAGAGGAGAAACAGTAACCTGATTTAGTATGGTTTTAACCATTTAAAACCTGAGCAAATTAAGCTGATTTCTTTTAAAATCATGGGTAGAAGGCAACTTAACAAGACATGCCCCCAAAAAATAGCAAGTTAATAGTAAGGAGTCACAAAAAAATTACCAGAAAATAAGATTAAAAAGAAAAAGAAAAGGAAATAGGAAAAGATCCTGAAAATGGAAACAAGTATACTAAATGACATAATTTAAAAATCTAATTCTAATAATTATAAATATAGAAACAAACAGTTTGCTCTGGTTTCAGAGGCTTAAACAGCTTGTGAAAGGCATCTGAACGCAAACAAGAAAAATGATCCAGGTTTCAAAGGGTTACTAAAAGCAAAGGTAACAGGACGGTCTTTTCTCCTTCAATTAAATATATTTGTTCATATTAAAATGATAAACCAAATAAGAGCACAGAGTTGAGGATACTCTAACCGGCAGGATGATAATGAACCTAAAAGAACCAAGTTAAAAAAAATAACTCAGGTTCACGATCAGAGGGAGCTGCAGGAAGGCAAACAGCCAGACTCACATGCTGTACTCGGTGGGGAGTCCACAGGTGGCTCTGTGTCGGCTGTAGAATCTGTTCTCCAGGTCGATTCGAGTCTCTCCTATCAGGTCGTCCCCTCCCACCATGTCATGGTCATAGATCACCACCGTCAGCAGAGACTCCTGAGGAAACTTTGCATGAATCTCAAAAGACCTGAACGCAAAAAGGAAGGAAAAGTTATGTGTCAGACTTACAGCTGAGGTAGGCTGTTAAATTTTGGCATCATTGGGCAAAAATCCCAAAATAAACTTTAAGCATTTAAGAGAGAAAACTACACTTCTGCACCTCCTCTTGGCTCTGTTTTTAAGCTTTAGAAAATCTAGCCAGTGACGGGAGACTCTGGCCAATCATCAGTCATGTCAGAGAGAGGGCGTTCATATCGGCTGTTCTGTGAATGCAGATGCACGTGCACATAACTTCGGTATAAGACTGAAAGACTCCCAATTGATTATTTCATTTTTCATATTGCTTTTGGTTGATTTACTGCTTACTTTATCCTTACTGGTCCATTGTTTGCTTGTTTGTTTACCTTTCTGAATTACATGACTTCTGTATTTGTTTATTATCCATCTTTAAGTGTGGTCCTTATAAACCCCAAAGGGTTTCTTAATCTAACTTTATCAACAAGGGAGTTGAAAAGAGAGTTGAGTGGCATTTTAGACACATACAAAGGTTGTACAAAGCTTTTGAAACCAATGTAACAGATGGTGTGTCATGCTAAATGCCAATAAAAAGTACATTATAAAAAAAGAAAAGAGAGTTGAACAGTAAACAAAGGAGAGTGTATTTTCTACTTTTCTATTTTTTTTCCTTTTCAACATTTATGGCCATCATTCACCTTCCAAACACAGGATTCAGCTGTTTAGGGATGTAGTTGTCTCTGTCTTTGATTTCATTTTTGCCGAGCCGAATAACGATGTAAGGGTCGGCCTTCCCATCGGGATCAGCTGGGTGCAGGTTAGATGCCTGGAGAGTGATGAAAGAACATTAACACAACGGTAAATACTTTAATTTAGTCTCATACTACCCCATGTGTGCAACGTACATATTCTCATATTATATTCTCCCCATGTTAACATGACTTTTCACTGGCTTTCTTCACATTAACAGACCAGCATGTTCAATATGTTTGAAATTGCATGCAACAATATAATAATCTGGGAGGACATCGAAATCATGTTATTTTTAAAAATACATTACTAAATAAACGGAATTTAGATCATGGTTTGTCTGGTTAAAATGCATTTAATGTTTGAGACTTGATTAAAAGTTTGCACTTTTATCATGACCTCTGAGTAAATGTGTTGTTGATGCAACATGAATGATATGTTTCATTTATGAAATTGATAAAAAAAAAACAATAAAGAAGTGACCCTCAGTAGGTGAAATAAGACCCAGCAGGGACTAAAGGGGATCCATTATCCTCATTTTAAAGAATTAAAGAGTATTTGTTCCTTTGTTTTAAATCACCACATTTTCTCCTTTTTGGTTTCTGGGTATTTTCCGTGCAAAGTGCACCTCAGCAGCTGTGCATGCTAGGAATAATTCATAGTAAACTCTTTAAACAGAAAGCCGAGTCTTAGAAATTAGGACGCACGGAGACGACGTAAACCCGTATGAGGACTTGGACCGGGTTGTTTGAAGGGATTCCTCTGCTGACTCTGAAGTCTCCGGTGTCCGTGGCTTCGTCCCAGTCCTCCGGTTCATCGTCAATCAGTTTGTAAAGGCAGAATTTCCCCTGCAGGGAAGCGTAAGCACACAGTGGAACAAATCAGCAGTGAAGATATGTCACAGAGCAGGCCAGTCACAGCTGCCCTATACATGTTTCCAGGATTTTAGGACATTTCTGGGATGCAGGGCGTTTTCTAGGATTTTAGGATGTTTCTAGGATTTTAAGATGTTTCTGGGTTTCTGAGAACATTTATAGAATTTTATGATATTTCTAGGATCTAAGGACGTTGGTCTTAATCACATGATAAGTATGTGGCCTGAAATGCCACTTCGTCATAACTATATTAAATGTTCATAAATATTCATGGTAGCATAAACTAGTGGGTGGACTTTTCCTTTTTTTCTTTTGTATTATCTTTCGGCCAGAACCTATTTTTTTGTCGTTTGAATGTGTGTGCTTTTGTGAACGTTTAAAAAAAAACAAACGGTGGTACCTGTACCGCTGGCGACATGCCAACTACATCTAGTGCTACGAAGAGGAATCTCCAAAAATACATTTTCTTGTAGATATATTAATTGTATATTATGCTTTCAAAATACTTCAACATTTAAAATAAGGATACTTATATTACGAGATCCCTAAAAGTAATTAAAAATATTTTTTTTCTCTCGTGAGATATTTTTGTTTCCCTATCACCCTACTATGTCATCATGTTCATGAATGTTGCACATGCATAAGTCCATGATTAGCTAAACTGTGATGGCAAGATAGTAGTTGGAGGTAAAATGAAGTTTAAAATAACACGAGAGTGGATCAGGAGGAAAATACTGAGCTGAGCCCTGACGAAACCGACGAGGCCGTGATGATATTGGACAGCATATCATTTTCTCAGGTGGTACGTGGTGTAAAATGTTTAAGAACCACAGCCATAGATGACATATAACATTATTGCCTCACCTTAAATTTGCCAACAAATCTCTCCTCAGTTGCCCCTTCTTCCTCATTGGCTTTCCCTCTGAACAGCTCGTATGTGTTCACCCAGTCATCAAAAGGCCCAAACTCTGCCTCCAGCTCCTTGTTGAACAGCTGCAAAGAGATTGTCAGCATCACTGCACTGAACGTGCTCTGACATTAATCAGAACCAAGATAGCACTTGGGTTTTTCTTCTTTTTTTTTCAAGAAAGCACATATTTGTAAAATTTTCATATTTAATCCAGTGAACAGGTGAAACACAACAGATTTCTGCAATGCCTGTCTGCAGGGTGCTACAGTGCTGTTTCATTCCCAGCATCGTGTTTCAAAACACTCTCCTTCGATCTTTTTGGACTTTCAGCATTTGTGAACGGAGTACCTTGAGTGTGGCCAGTTTCGTAGGCAGCCCGAGGCTCGGCTCCAGAGTTCCTCTTCCTTTCTGTGTCTTCCTCTTTTTGTCTCCATCTGAGAAACTGCCGACTGATGGAACAAGCAAGACGTATTTCAGTGTTAAACATTGACACAAAGGATGTGTAGATAAAGCAAAAACATTTATTTACATTGAGGTCTGCAAAGCAGTTAACAGCAGGGAAATAACTACACTCAGTCCTTTTTCAATAACTTGAGAACCTCCATGCTCCAAAGAGTCATTTAGAAACCTATGAGTGATGTTTGTGATTTAAACCAAGTTCCACTCATCTTCAGAAGAAACACAAAATATGAAAAAGTTCCTTGTTAGAGGGGAACTCTGGTATTTTCATCCTGGACCCTGTTTTCCCAAGTGACTTGTGGAAACAACAATTCTTTAAATTGGCCCAGTATTGAAAGGAAATGCTTTCAATACTTCATTTCTTCCTCATCTCTTTTCTTTCCTGTTTCATTTCTTTTTCACAATGCTGTCAAATTCTTCTAATAACAATCAGAGCCTGTCAACCTGTCACTTTAAGTGGATGTATATTAAAAGGGCTACTTTTCCTGAGTGGGTAAATTGCAGCGTGTTTGGTCGATGTCGGCTTCAGCCCTCTTGCTGGATAGTGAACTGATTTCAAAAATTATTGCTCCCACAAGTCACTTTGACACAAAAACGTGAAAATAGGGTTCAGGTTAAACAATAGTTTCCCCCAGTTCTCCTTTTAATGCATAAAACGTACCACCGTGTGTGTCAGGAGAAACAGATCCCCCAGAGTAAAATCATATTTAACTGCACACCCGTTAAAGTGGCAACCACCACTTTGTCCACTGCTGACGGTAACTGGAGGGTAACAATGGCAGCTACAGGGCAGATCATGCAGCGTGAGAACCACACATCCAGTACATCAACAGTGCCTGACAGATCTAGCCACACGGTTGTACCACAGAAACCAGTAAGAAAGAGTCAATCCCCAGAGCTTCCAGTTGTTAGTCAATGAGCTACCAAGCAGAATATTTTTCACCAAGGAAGTTAGAAGTTACACAAGGCCAAAAATGGCTGGAAAATGTCCCTTCATGACGCTACTTTTGTAGCTGCATGTCTTTGTCCTTACCCAAGGAGTCTATTCCATCGCTGAGCAAGCCCTGGTACGGCGAAGCTGCAATGAACAGTGTGTGTGTAGGTCAGAGGGGGATTAATGGGTCAGCCCCTTCTAAGACCAGTTTATTCGCAATATACATAACTGAGCGCCTTCAACATGACTAACGGACAAAACGTCACGCTAGAGGAGTTCTTACCTTCTTTTTCAAAGATCTGGGGGAATGGAGAGCCGTCCTTCTGTTTGGCCTGAAACAGGAGCATAACATGTTAATATTTTCTTTTGTTTCTAAATATATTTTTTTGCAAAAAACCTCAACAATCAGAGCTACCTGTTTCTCTACAGATGCGTAGTATTTGGACCACCAGTCGATGACACACTCTGCTGATTCGTCAGCGATGGTCCGTCTCCTCCGCTTGGTGGAGCGACCACGTGTGCTCTTTGCGCTGCTGTCCTGCATTTAAAATATACACAGCATTCACATGCAAAGAATATATAGCAACCAAACCGCCAGAATTCATGCTGGCGTACATTTCTGCAAACCACCGACACATTTTTGGGTTATTATGTATTCTTTAGGTTTCTTTTTTGTTTCCACAACCATGTGGTTAACGTGTGGCTAGATTGTGGCATAAAAGCCATGTAAAAGATTAAAAACAACAACAACAACAACAACAACAACAACAACAAAAAACACTGGAAGAGAAAAGATTATGTTTTGACTTAAATTACCAGGTTTTGTGGCACTATCCCAGCAGGAAATGCAGCAATGTGTTGGAAAAAACTACTGTTTTTTGTGGCCCGAACCTGGCAGGAAATGCATGAACGTCTTCACTATCACAGCAAAAAAGACAACTATG
The DNA here is from genome assembly GCF_008729295.1 of Plectropomus leopardus. Taxonomy (NCBI): domain Eukaryota; kingdom Metazoa; phylum Chordata; class Actinopteri; order Perciformes; family Serranidae; genus Plectropomus; species Plectropomus leopardus. Next base: position 27,829,032 of record NC_056472.1, read on the forward strand.
TCTGGCTAATAACAATTGCTTTTTGAGGCACTGTCTCTAGAGATAAAACGGCGACTGGTCTCTGAAAAGTCAGCAGGTTTGATGGCTAAAAAGTCGCTGAAAACACAGCAAAGGCTAAAAAAGGCCAGCCCATTTTGTTGTTTGTTGGTCTCAAACAGAGGTCTGCAGTGGTCTCACCTTGGTGCCAAACCGTCCACCATCCCCTCTACCTCCTGAAGACAGAGTCAACTCATATACATGCAACCAGAACTACATCACTTGGTATGATAAACATGTAACACACAAATGTAATGCAGCTGTGGTTTGCAGAAATGTTCAATGCCAACGCTTTCTTCTGACGACAGGCTGCATTTACACATTGATATAGTGTGTGATCCCTAAGAACAAAGTTATTTATGTAGTTATATATGCAGCAACCTTCATCCTTTTCTTCCTGGATTCTGGCTTAGGGCTGGGCGGGGCTGGAGGTGGAGGCGGAGGTGAAGGCGGAGGTGGAGGTGCAGGTGCAGGTGGCGGTTCTTCCTCCACAGTGATCAGGAAATCCTGATTTGTCAGTCCTGTAGTTGAGCTTGTTTCTGCAGCTTCCTGGGACGGTCCTGTTGGATAAGAGACAAAAATGAGATGAATATTCCTGTGGGACAATACCGAGATCAACTGAGCCCACTGGACTGGAGGATCAATCAGGCATACTTCATTATCATCATTACTATTTTGTAATCTTTCCAACAGGTATACTGACAAAAACATTTATCTTAAGGGCCGTTTGAAAAATGAGCAAAATGATTCGATTTCATTCAGAAAGATGGGGAGAAGGCAATAAACAATGTAACAACACATGGCCCAAAAATAGCGAGAAATTAGTGAAAAGTTACAAAAGCTTTCCTGAAAATAAGGGGTGCATAAAATATGTATATGTATATATGTTTTTTTCCCGTAACATACAAAATATATTATTATGATGATTTTGATTTTAGTTGTGTGGACATTTTCCTGCCCCATTCTCATGGCTAGTAGATAGCAACAAGTGTAGCTCTTTCATTGTCAACAGCACATTGGCCGCAAATATTACCCTCAGCGCTTTGTGGCTCTGGTGTCGCAGCGGGTCTAGTGGTTAATGTGACCGTGGGTGGTTCGTGTATCTGTACAGGAGCAGGCGGGGCTGGGGGTGGGGTGTATTTGAAGGCCTTGAGGTTGTTGATAATATGGTTTCCAACCAAAGTGCTGCGACCAAAAGCCCGCCAGTCCACGACAGTGATGCTGAGAGGAGGATGGAGAAGTTCGTTCTCTGGTAACTCCTAAAGACAGCACAACAAAAAAGAGGTTTTGTGTTATTAAAAGGAGATTGGGATTTGTTGTGATGTTGGATTGCAACAATTAATAAAAATTCAACCAACCATGACTTCTGCATTGACCTTGCAATTTTGTCCAATTACTACAATTTTTCCACTAATTTGACCAACCACTACAGCTTCCCCTGAGTTTCACCAATCATAGCAGATCTTTGCAGAATGTCACCAAACTGGTTGTGAAGATTCAGACACGAGCAACACAAACTTCTCACGTTTAGCAACAAAATTACTGCTGAAGACCATGAAAGGCAATTCCCTGATGCTCTGCAAGACAGCGGGGATAAACTGGCCTTACCAGCTCCATGATATCAACCAGCATGGTGAAGTTTGGGTTGGACTTGTACTTCTGAATGACGGAGGAACGCAGCGTTTTACCTGCACACTCTATGAAAACCTAGAGGGAGAGAAGGAGGTTGTTAATTCAATTGGATGTTTTTCCATAATGTCATTTCTGTCAGATCTTTCCTTTCCTCTTTGTGTGAATCCACTAGATATTAACTGCCATACGCTGTAAATATTGTAAAGATCCTTGAGGCAAATGAGAGATTTGTGATATTGAGCTATATATAATCAAATACAATAAAGCAAAATTGTCTTGACTTGACACCACGTTTTCGTCATGCTGTCAGTATGCAGCACATATACATCACAGAAGTGAACAAAGGCAAACAGAAATTAGTCCACCAACAAACTTGAATTCATGAAAAGCACGAAATCTTGATGATTCCTTTGTTGTTTTGTTCAAAAATAGAAAATTGCGGTCTGACGCAGATTGTAAATCTGACACAGAGTTTGGAGGTTGGAGTGAATGTCCACTGTGTGTACCTGTGGTCGATCAACAGACAGGAACTGAACCTTCTTCAGCTCCCTCAGACCCCAGAATAACACCTGATTGAAGAAAACAAACACACACACACACACACACACACACACACAGAGGTTTGTTGAAGCTAAGCTTGAGTTAGTTTGTGAGACCAAGAGTCTGTTAACACCTTATCTTGACATGCCCTTAGATGATCCAAACATAAGTGGACAGCTAAGACACATCACTGTTCACACCTGTGTCTATCATGCGTCTCAAACTGACCAACTGATTTCATTTTTGACAATGTCACTTATGCTTGAAGGTCAAAGGGCCCCGCACACAGTTATTATGTCAACCTCCCTTACTAGCTGCTTGCAAGTCACATTAGCAGTTGTGTCTGTGCAGCTGGAGATGTCGCCGTCGACAGAATTCAACTTGTTTCCCTCCACAGGGCAAAACAATGGACGCTCACGCAACACGTCTTCTAACTTGTTGTAAAATGGGCAAGTTAAAGAATACTAGCACACTGTAACCAAAACAACGGCCATGTTTGGGTGATGTAGTCCTTGCTGGGGGTGCATCAGGACGCATTCACTTTACCCTGCAAAAGGTATGTGGTCAAAAGTGTCCCAGACCACCTTAGCAAGTGGTTTGATGATCAGATCATAATGTGTCTCAGTGGTCGTTTACACTTGTATTTAGTGCTGTCCGCTTGTGATCGAATCACCCACAATGCATGTTGATCCAAGGTGTTAGACTCACAGACTCAAAAACACCATCACATCACAGAAAGTATTATAACATCCAAAAGATCCACTCTCAGCAGTCTGTGTGACATGAGAAATATGTAAAAAATAGTAGAGCTTACAAATACAAAAGCAGCTGTATATAAAGAGCTAAATGCAGGTTGCAGCCCCACCTAGTGGAGAAGTAATGCCATGCCACTGCCGTTAAGAGCAGAAATCCTCCATCCCTCCCATCAATCTATTAATAAATGAGTGTGCAGTGTGACTAACCCAATGACAGAATAACTCAACCCAGTGTTGTCCTTTTTTTAAAAAAAATTTAAATGGGTGCTGCCAAAGTTACCCAGCTGTTACTTTATTCCAGAAAAACACACAAACACACACAAACACATACACATTGACAGCCAAACCTCAAGTCTGTAGGTGCTGAGGACAGGTCTAATGTTGGCAGGAACCGCATAGATGCCTCCTTCTCGCTCCTCTAATGCCGGCAGACTCTGCTCTCCGGACTCTGGGATCTGCACAATCATAACAATGACACTTTGCTTATATCTTTAATTATACCTTTATTCTGCATCATCATGATGTAGAGTAAAGGATTAATAGCATGACTGTCACTGACCTCCAGCAGTTCAAATGCAGCCAGCAGGTCTCCCCCTGACTGGCTGCCACAGTGCAGCGGACTGTACTGCAGAGTTGGAGGTGTGTAGGGGTCAGAGGACAACCGGACTTCTGGCACTGCAACTGTGGTTCCCAGATACTCCGCTTTACCCTGCACACACAAGTGGGCAGTGTGAGGAGGTGAGAAGTCCAATTCAAAGAGTCAGCATGATTTAACATGTAATTAATTAGACGAGCTATCTCCATGGCATTACCAGTGTGTCGTCGTCGTACACCTCGATGAGAATACGTGGTGGCTCCTCCTGGATGTACAGCAGATCTCCAGTCACCATCAGGCGGCTCATTGGCAAACATTGATTCCATGTTGGACTGAGAGTCTGACTTATAATCTGAGAGCAACACACACAAACACGCACATCGTAAACACACAAATAAATAATGACAAAAATAATAATAATAAAACAGTGCCAGCTCAAAATCTACTTGGAGCAAAAAAAAAAACTCTTACACTAGGTGCACTAATACACTAGAATGTTTAATTTATGCATTAACACGTAGATGACCTGAGAAGCATCAGCCAACACACACACACACACACACACACACACACACACACACACACCATAGACTGTATATAATGACAGACAACATGACAGATCCACTAAAGTGTAACTTTTCAATCTCTATCACCCCCTGGTGTCTGACTTTAGTATAAGTCATAAAGTCCGTCCCTCTATGATAGTGAATGGGACATAGGCCAAACTGAAAACTCAAAGTACACGCCACTGACTGACACTGAAGGTAGTTCTCATCACCCTGATGTTTGTTCAAGTGATCATCATTATGCTAAGTTCGGTTTTAATAAGTTTTTCAGTTCTACATAAAGGGAATTTTCCGCCTTGACTGATAGCTGTGACAGCAAATCCATGTGCTCGCATTCAATGTAGCTGCTCGTGGTTGGTTGGACGGGTGTTTTGGCTCTCAATGACGTCACCAGCACAAGAGAGCAGCCGTATCTGGGATATTTTAGCTTCTCTTAAGCATAGTTTGGGTAAGTGGGGATGCACTGTCCATCTTTATTTACAGTCCATGATATACACACACATACATACACACATACACACACAAACTTACATTGGTGGTTTGGCTGTTTGACAGATAGGTGACCCGAGCAAAAGGGTCTGACAGGCCAGAGGTGTCTGCAGCAATGAGACCACGAGCCTGATACATGTGACACCTCAACTGGAACTGATGCTGCTCTGAAAGCACACACACACACACACACACACACACACACAAACAATGCAACATGTAGTTTAGAGTCACATAAAGGCATCAGTTTACCAATGTCACAAAAACACTTTTACTTTTACCATCAGTAGTAGGCCTATCCAGAGTAACTTGACGCCTGATGTAACTGTGATGGTGTGAATGTAACGGTAAATCATAGACTGTACAAAATAATGGACATAGCCACCATGAACCGTCTATTGGTTTGTGGACTCCTGTTGTGAAACTAAGATGTCTGGTTGCAGCATAATGCCAAAATAACCAGACAGATGAATCTCACCTGTGCAGAGCAGTGCTGTTGGAGGGCAGCTGGCATCAGCGCCCCCTATGGCTGGACTAAACCCTGCAGGTAGGTCATCCAGCATGTAGATGGAGTCCAAACAGGTTCCATACCAGAGATACACATCCACCTTTGCTTGGACTGACAAGCCTGCACCCCGCTTCCCTGGAGGCTGCACACAAACACACAGCGGTGGTTGAAATACTTGAAAACTAAACTAGAGTAAAAGTACACATATCTTACCAAACATGGCATCAGCAGAATTTAAAGTCACCATCAGTATAATATTACTTGAAATTAAGTCTTAAAGCATCAAATATTTAATGTACTTAAGTATCAACAGTAATGTCATTATTATTAATGTACTTAAGTAATGAAAGTAAAAGTACAAGTAAATGCCGTTAATAAGTGAGCAAATTTTCAAACTTTTGAGAATTATTTAATTAGTAAAGTAACATGTACACTAAACATGGAGCCTTGAAGAAATAAACAATGTCTTTTTCACATTTTAGAGGATTTCAATAACAAAATCCAGTTTTTTTCTTTCTTCCTACTCCCTCACTTATCTGTCCATCCATCCATCCATCCCTCCATCCATCCCTACTTTCTTCCCTATTTTAAAGTAAGTATCAAAAATGCTCAGGGGACATGTAGTGGAGTAAAAGTATACATTTTATTTAGGAAATAAAGAGCAGTACAGCTACTCCCCAAAAATACTTAAGTACTGTCACTAACTTGTATTACTTTATTACACATGTATGTATCAGAGTTTCTCTGCAGGCCTTCCTTCACTGAAAATACTTGTGGGTGTGTTTACCTTTAGAAACAGTGTTAAAATTTTGCCACAGTGGATCCCTCGGGCCTCCTGGCTGCTGGAGAACAGCACGTCTCTGGCTCGGACCCGAGCGTATGCAATGCGCTTGTTGTTGCTCAGCAACCATACAAAGACGTCAGGCACTGTGTGCTGCGGCTGAAGAGGTATAAGGCATGAACGTGTGTTAGAAAAGTTAGGACATGCAACATAAATTTAGCAATTTCTGACACACGTTTTAAGGATGTAATGTACACCCGCACACACCAACTTCACTTTAATACATCCATGACACAAACACACACACGGTAAGTCCCGTACCTCCTCCACAAGGAAGCGCAGTTTTTGTGTGAGTTTTGTTGCCTCCTGCAGCATTTCTTTGACACCACCAGTTTTTCTCTTCCTCTTTCCTAAGGACTGGGCTTCTCCTATCATACTCTCCTGAAACATGCACGCACAGACATACACACGCACGCACGCACACACACACAAACACACACGTTGTTATAATGCAGGATATTTGCACATCTTTGGTGCAAATATCAGTATTTTTTACAGTATTTTTTTCCTGCATTCACCACAAATAAACAATTCACCGATGTTTGCGGCTTAAATGGGTAACAAATGGCCTGAACACTAAAACTGAAATTTAATAGGCCGAGAAAACTTGATAATTAGTTTTTGTGTCACAGTTTAATAAATTATTTAAACCTTTGTCCACCGAAGACGAAGTCTTATGACTCTGATTTTAATATGTTGGTTATTGTTTATAATTCTGAAAAAGTCCCTGACTTACAGACTGTCCAGAAAAGTGTTTTTTTTCTTTTTCTTAAGCTTCATGTAACTCAGCTGCTATTCTGACTTTGGATAAACAAATAACTAAAAAAAATGTAATGGACAGAAACATTTTGAAATATTGGCAAAAAAAAATGTAAGAAGCAAAATGCTTTACTTAAAGGGATAGTTTGGATTTTTTGAAGCGATGTTGTATGAGGTATTTATCCATTGTGTATTATATTAGATGTCAGTCAGCACACCCCAAGTTTGGAGAAGCAACAGGAGTGCTGATATGAAAGCTAAGCAATATACATACATATTCAATATCAGTTTAAGTATACATTATATTGAGAATATTTTCACCACTTTAACTTTAACTGTATGGACTTTGGATAAATACTCGATCTGTCTGTAAAAAACAGCTACCAGAGTGAGAGGTTCATCAAAGGCCTTAAGACAAAGAATAAGCAGAGGTTGTGTATTTTTTTTATGTGTGTTTGTCTCAGATTTCCTCACCAGTTCCTGTTTACACATGGTGAGGCGCTTCCTGTCCAGCTGCGTCAGGTAGTTTGACTTCAGCTCCGCTTTCAGCTTGGCGTCTGCTGCTGTGATGAAACTCCTACAGAAACATGCAACGGTTTAGCGGCTCGACCATCACTGCTGCAGGAGGTCGCGTGTTAAGAACTCCAGAATATTCTGCAGGTACTCTTCAGTTTTTAAAATAATAATAAATGCTGCCATTATATTGGTGAGGATTCCCTCCGTGAACTACCATCCCATAACGTACATTATTAGGCTGTATCATGGTTTAATTATTATGCACACAGTTACTATAAAATGCACAATAACTGTGTTTACATTCCTTTATTCACATTGTGATGCAGAGCGACCATTAGAAGCGTTGCTTTATCTCTGCTGAATAAGATAATGTTGTTCAATCATTACTAGCTGTGTTAACTATGTGTCCTCAGAGTATAATGGATGCAGTAAGTTAAAGGTTTTGATACCTGAGCCTTTATTTTTGTGTAATAATTAACGTTTGTCCATGCATTACAGTGTCTCCACAGCTGATGTAACACTGATACATTTTTAACAAGGTGGATATTAACAACAGCAGAGTAATGGACATGCTGTATATAGCTCTATTGCTAAACCTTGTAATACAAAACTACAAGTACGACTTAAGCAAAGACAAAGTGTGCAGGGGATAGGGATGTTGAAATTCCAAATTTGGAGGAAAATTGATAGGAAAATGCAACAAAAATTATCTAATTTATATATATATGTCTTTATCATAATTGAGCAATGAGAAGATCGTTACAAGAACCCATGTATATACAAAAAATTCATTGCTGTTCAGACTTTCCCACCATTGTTGTGGTGAGACACAAACAGTCTTATCGAGCTCTGAATACCTGGCGTCCATACAGAATTCTTTCAGGGTGGTTTTGAGCACTTTGGCTGCACTTGGATCTGACTTCCTGTGTAGCTCCGCTGCACTGGCCACACCCTCCTCCTAAAAGACAAGGTGGAGGTGAGGGAAACTGTTCATAGATTCAACAATGTCAGGTGAGTACAGATTCCAACAAGGTAAAAGCAAACAGCAGATCTTGTTGACATTCTGAAAAAATTTGATCAGTGCGAATAACATGTCATGTGAGAGTGAGTGTGTGTGCACATACAAACAGATGAGCAATATCTTCCAGCATGTTAGAGTTGTACAGTCGGTAGGTCCTGTTCTCCCAGTGACTCAGAACATTGATACACGGCTTCTGCTTCTGCAGGGGTAGATACATGAAGTACCTAAAAGTACACGCATACATGCAAACACAGTTAAAGCTAGAAAAAGCTTCTTTTCACTATATCTGCCTCCTGCTAGTGAGAATGAATGTAATCAATCATCTAGTCCCATTCATTAAATGAAGGAGTGCTGTATTTAAATTGACACTCTTAAAGCAAGAATAGGTAACTTTTGAAAGACAAAAAAATTGAATTTTTATCAAGTCTAATCAGGTCATTTTTGAGTGAGCATTTGTGCCAAATTTGAAAAATGTACCCTCAGACGTTCTTAATATATCACAATAACGGGACGGACAGACAACTCAAACACATTAGGCTTCTGCCAGATTTTGGGAAAATTAGGCAAAACTCAATTCAAATTCCCCACTCGTAGCCACTTCTCTGCAAAAGTCACATAGCTTTACGGCCCTTTTTTATACCCATGTGAGGTCAGCTGTGGAATAAAAAACAGCTGTAATACAGGCGACATCATGCAGAAGTGCACTTGTTTCGGTTTAAAAAACAAACGTCTTTCAAGAATCAAGAAAGCGTCAAGAATCAAACAACAAAACGACTCAACTTGTTTCCTTCGACGATGACCGGTCTCAGCGGAGGCGTGGTGGACTTAGAGGTCGAGGGGATGGAGGGAAACTCTCTCTCCGTAGACTCTCTGGGCAGGAGGGGGGAGGATGGGGAGGTGGGTGACGTGCGGGGAGAAGAGGGGACAAACAAGTCAACGCTTTCTGGGATGTCCAGCGCTTTTCGCCTCCTGACATGAGGACTGGGGACTGGGGCGCTGGGCTGGCCTACAGACTCCAAGGTGTTACCGTAGTTACCTGATGGAGGAAACAGAACCCGAAGTTAACAAAGTACCTCAGCTCATGTAATGTACTTACAGTTTTGAAGGACTTGCACTTCTACTTCTACTCCTTTAACTTTTACTTGTAACAGAGAATTTCTGTGCTGGTTTTGGTACTTTTTCTTAAGTAAGTAAAGCTCTGAGTACTTCTTTCACCACTGGAAACCAATGTCAACATATTTTTATTGTTTAGGAATTAAGCCTACTGCACAAAATGGATACACAATATCGGCATGTCATAAGTATCTGCAGATATTGATTATAAATGAAGTACTGGAATTGGTCAACATGCTGATTTCTTTTAAACATGTACAAAACATCAGCACTAAGTTGAAATATTGTTCTTATTTTGCACAATGAATGAATATACCATACTTTAAAAAACATTGTATTTTATGTCTCCATCTGCTGCTGGGTAATCACGATAAGAGTATGCATTATATGATGGTAATTCCATTACAGAAGAGACTTGATATCAGTATATTGAGTTAGATGGGGATAAAAGTGTACATATATATATATATATTGATATCTTTATTGGTTATCTTTGGTTGTTTTTATAAATAACAGAAACATTTCAAATCCATAAAATTCAATGCAAAACAATACATACTATTACATAATGGAAAAATTTAGGTACTTTGTTCAACGGTTTAATATGACACACAGTAAGTGTAGGCGACGACCCCTAGTGACCGTAGTAATAATCAAAGGTTCAACAGAAAAAGTCAGGTGATGTAGTAAAGAGACCGAGAGTCTGCAAAAGTAGGAGATTGGGGTGGATGGATCTCATTTAATACATTTAATACTTAATGTCACTCCCTCAGGTAATAACACATGCCATTGTCACATTACATACTTAACTCATACTCAATACAACATGACGGTTCAACAACAATTTGTTCTATTTAAAAACAACACAAGGAGAGAAAAGAGTGAGAATAGTGGATTTGGCGACTCACCCATGGAGAACTCAAAGATGATGGGCTTGTCTCCAATTTTCCTGTCAATCATGGTGGCTTCGAACAACGCCCCAAACAGCAGAAAGCTCTCGTTGTTGTCTGGATTCGGCTTTACACAGAAACATCTCCATTTACTCCTTTATGTGTTTTTGAAATAGACTTTTTGTTTCAAAATTTACGGTTTAATTTTACAGAAAAAAAGGCATTGTAAAAAAGTGAAAAAAAAATTAAAATAAAGGAAAAATTAATAACCAATTAGTGCGACATAACCACATAGTATTATTAAATTACTACATTGTGTTTCTCTGTAGGGGATCATTGTAGATGTCATTAACAGAAAACTTCTCACCACAGAAGGAGCCTCCACAGGCAGGACCTCCGCTGCCACGGCTTTTCCTTTGTCATCATCAGCAGCTCCTCCTGCTGCTGCTCCTGCTCCTCCTCCTGCAGGCGTCTTCCCATCCTTTCCTCCGCCTTTTCCTGCTTTAATGTCCTTCAGTGGTTTCGCCATCCTGCTGAGTTTGGACTCCGAACCCATCCCTCCTGATAGGATCTCCACTGTCAGCTCCATGTAGACTCGACCCCTGACACCAGCAAGGATTAAAAAACTTTTTGTTTAATTATTAATCTATTTGTTTTCCTCATAGTTAAAATATTTGAATAATCATTATATATTAACCTGACCTGTAGGACACACCCTCTCCGATGCCCTCATTAAGCTCTGCTGTGTCGTCACCAATTGAATAGTTTCGGTTAGAGCCATACAGATTAATCCAAGCAGGACCAAAGGTTGGTAAAAATCCTACAGAAAGAGAGATTGAGATAGAGAGACAAATGAAAGACACAATGAGCCAATCAAAACCTGTATAAAAAATTCTCCCAACTGGATTATGACTCCTGTCTGTCATCGCTTCCTTCCTCACTCCTCTGAACATATTTTTCCTTTGCCTAAACTCTTCCTCCTTTCTTCACATATTCCCATCACTCCCTTCATCTCTCCTCACCTTTGTCGCCGTCCTGTTCATTGGAGATGCGCCTCAAGTCAAAATAATGGGTTCCTATGGCAACATCACTCATGCTTCCTTCATCCCAGACCTATAAGGACAGAAAAGCTGGGATACTGTAACATGTATGCTGCGTTCATGTGGGGTCCAAATAAAAAAAAAAAATAGAATAGAATACATGTGAAGTTCATGTGAAGAACAACTCGAAAAGTCTGCAAACATTTTGGTACACGATAATATATATATTTTTTTTTATCAATTTACATATTGCATTATTATTATTAGGTTGCAATAGATCATTGTTGTCCACTTAGGGTGACCGAGATCAGTTAGAAAAATTATTTATTAGTTTTAATCCTAATAACGAATTGGGTATTTTTGTGGTATTAGGGAAATGTTCTGGTGCAGTAACAAGTCAGGGACAAAATCGCTTTGTATTACAAAGTGAAGGTGGAAAAATGATGCCAGCACGTAAATGCTAAAGACTGCAGCTCGTCGAATGACCACTTGAGGCTGACTGCAAGAGCGAGTCAATCTCTGTAGATACCCACTACATCATAAACGCACCGCAGTTGAAAGAGTGACTTCCCAAATCTGAAAATGGGAGCATCAGAGGAGCACATGACTATAGTGTCATACTTATGTACGTTGGACTTGTACATTTAAATTGTGTAAATGGTGCAGAAATTTGCAGAAAAACAGTCCTCCCACCTCCTACATAATAACAAGGTTCAAACCTGGATCTTCAGCCTCTGACACAGAGGGGGAAACATCTCTGTGAAGACGATCTGCTCGTTCCACACCGGGTCTGCTGTGGACCTCTGAGTGGATGTGCGACCCTGAAAGGAGAGAAAAAAAGATTTACACATCAGTAAATGAAACAACTACAGCGAAATTTCAAACATGAGATGAAAGCTAGACATGGCTCACTGAAAGTCTGACTCAAATTTCTTCTTATATTCACAACTTTTTATACACGTTTCGTAAATGAAATTTGTAAGTCAATAATTACAAATATGTTTTTGAATTCCTGTACAACTTTAAGGCTTTCTGCCCTAAAACACACCTGCTGTTCACAAACTTGTACAATAACTGCAAAATGGCATCTGCTAATAGTCTATATTCAACCCACCATATTTTTGAAGAAGCTGACCACTACATATGGGTCTATGAGTGCTGTGTTGTCTCCGATGAAGGCCTTGGTGACATTGGCCATGATGCTGGAGTTATTTCGGGGAAGGCCTTCAGCTCGATACACCTTCACATAGAAACGAGCCCAGGGTCGCTCGGAGGGAAAACCCTCTGGTATCAGCAGGTTCCTGAGGAAAACAATATCACAAAAACACACAAACAATAGATTTTAATGCATTCCAGTCTTATAAAGACTTTTTTAAAGAGATTTATCAGCAACAACTAGAGATAAACAAACATAGCAAGTCCAGCTAATTACTCTAACAGGCTGCAATATACTGAACTTACATGAGACTTTTTTAAGCACTTTATACTACTTGTTTTGTGCCATATAAATGTTTGATTCTTGTTAAGTGTTATTTATTTATGTTACACCTCAATACATGAGGAATACTCTCTCGCTCTGCCTTGTACAAAGATGTATGATAAAATCACAAACTGGACTGATTCATTGTTTTTTTTTTTAAATTACATCAAATTTTCAGACTTGTCATACTGATCTGACTGTTTTATATGGTAAAAGCTGAAAGTGTTGACAATGGAGAGTTCATCCTCTGTGAAGATTAAATGTGCCCAAAAAATCCATGCCATCTGCCCACAAGATTTTAAAATTAACTAAGTGGAAATGTTGGAGCATTGCAAAAGGTACCAGGGTCAGCAATTACAAAAAAATAAATAAAATAGGATCCATCCTCTAGGCACTATAAGTATTCGCAGAAACAACCTTTAATGTGTTTCCAAGAGGCACAGAGGTGATCAGTCGAATGTTATCTAAAAAAGCAGTGTCATCTGCATATAAAGAGATATAACGACCACTGTTAATAAATGAAATTGAGAGAATGCAAACATAACATATACTTGTAGAAAAAAGCATAGTAGAGCCCTCTATGGAGGATATTTAATGTTGTTCCAGTTTCTGGAACTTTTTCCAGAAAACCTACTGGTCATAAATAACACGAATACTGCAAAGTAACAACAGGACGGGTATTATACTTGTCTATCTGCTCTTCGGCATCATGCGCTTTTTGTCCTGGCTGCATGGCGTCTCCCTTCGCCGAGACGCTGATATCACACTTCACATAACCTTTGACTCCAGTGCTGATGTCACCAGGATTGGTCAGCATTGCCCATTTATTGATGAACTGGTGACCTGAGGGAGCAAGAAAGAGACAGTAGAAGGACGTCTAGACTGAAAACAGAATGGAAGCACTTTGAAAACGATGTGCACCTCTTCTCTGAATAACCTCAGAGACATGTCAGAAAGACGTGAGCTACCTGGCTGTTTGTAGACTGTCCACACATCCAGCTTAAAGGACCCAACACAGAAACTCCTCAGCATTTTGGAGTGCATCACCTGAAGAGAGAAAAATTCACAAAGCAGCGACAGAGCAGAATATTAGCATAATGGCTTTCTGAATTTATCAATTGCAGTGTTGGACATGATACCGGAACTTGTCTTTGATATGTTTTTTAAATTTTTTAAAAAACTTACTGTCAGCTTGATGACTTTGTCGAAGAATATCTCTTTGTGTGCAAAGAAGTCAAACACGAAATACTAATGGAGAGAAGAGTTGTGGGGCTGTTAGACTGAGGTAAAGATGATTCATCAGGGGTCTCTCAGATTAGTAAAATCTCCACGTTTTTCAGGTAGTCCAGATTTATCCTTACCTCATTGTAAAAGGGAGCATTGGTCCCTTCTTTGACAGAAGTCTGTTTCTTTTCATCACCGATCTCAATCACCACACTGGGGTCGATGTTTTCTCCCACCAGCTGCCTGCCTTCGGTGATGTTGATGGCAATCTAAAGGCCAGACAAAAAATTATATCCCATTATACAGATAAAAAGCATTTTGTCAGAATTTACTGTTGCCAATTAGGCCTTATATCATACTTTGTATTAGGTTTTGTCTTTTTCTGTTTTTGTCTTGATGCATTCACATTGCAGAAACATTTTTAACATTTTTCCTCTTTTCAAGACTACTGTTGTTATTCCGTGTTCCCTTGAAAATTGCTCAGGTTTATTCTTACATTTGAAAATGACATATATGACCCAAGTAAAGTACATGTGTGTGTTCTGTGTGCTGTTACCTGAAAGCTCTGTGGTTTCCCTTCACTTTTCTGGATGCAAGTTTTCAGTTTGGCCCTGTGGAAGTTTCACTGTACAGGTCAGTAACTAAATCTAATGATTGATAGGGATATGCATAAATATTAAGCCCGATTGCCTGAAGAAAATGTTGGCATTTTATGTTTCTGCAAACCACAGATACATTACATTTTTACGTTTTATACATGTATCAACGTTACTAAATTGATGACGTATATGAGAAGACTCTGTCACCAGGAGGTGGAAGCGATGATAATTGGCATGTCACCTAGGCAGATGCGTACTGGACTGCAGACCAACAAAGAACAAAACCAGTTTTTTCACCACCAAATGTGGGCGTTTTTTAGCAATCTGCTGCTGTGTTTCCTGCCAGAATAGTGCTGTGAAAAGAAGTTATTTTTCAACAAGACATTCCTGCTGGTATAGTGCGAAGAAAATAGTGCTATGATTTTTTGCCGGGATTATGCAAACAAAAGAGGTCATTTTAAGTCAAGACATAATCTTTCATAACCATAAATAGTGTTTTTTGTGCCGAACCCTAACCACAAATTTATGACATTGTTAGTGAAACATCAAGAAAGGTAAAGTTTCAATGTATCCTCTCTGTAAAAACGTAGTAGTGTAACTTATCAGTGGTTTGCAGGAACAAACAATGCCTGACAATTATTCTGGTGATTGGGTTGGAAATATTTGCACATAAACAGTAACTCATGATCAGAATACATAAAACCTTCATCCAGACTGATCGTCATAGCAGAGTAACCCACATACAGACAAAGCACTCCCTCCTGTTACTTTAAAAATTTGATATACTCAATATAATACTGCAATAATAATAATAATGTTCTTAAATATTGTATGTGAATGTTATGTTGTGTGAATTATTTCATACCTCTTATAGTTTGGTCTTATTCTGGTTTTGACTTCAGAGCTTCCTGGTTCCTCAGTGTTTTCTCCCTCCAGCAGCAGAGACTCTTCAGGGGGCACCTCGACCTCACTGTCTACACACACACACGCACGCACACACGCACGCACACACACACACACACACACACACACACACACACACACACACACACACACACACACTTTATTTTGTACAACTTAACGTAGCCATGTGAAAGAGGTCAATAAAGCCTGACATGAATTATCTGGTCCATACTAACTGTGAACTCCCTGTGAGTGGAAAAGGTCAGTTAGGTTTTGCTCTATATGATTATAAATCTTTGCAAACAGTCTGAGGTCGTGGCTGTCGGCCATCTTTCAAGCTGACAATTGCAGGCAACACGACCTAGTGACATAATACAAAAGATTTTGGAGTAAAATCCTGTTTTAGTGCTGCGACTCTAAAATGATTTTAGAATATTCAGTGTTCATGTCAGCTGCAGCCCGCTGAATGATTTCGGTCCCACATCCTGTTTCGTGCAGAAGCAACAGAGGACAATGAACACCTTAAAATCATTTCAGTGGACATTTAAAAGCACACAAGTTAAACAATGAGACATCTTGTGGTGACTGGTGGTTTGTGTCCTCAGAGACCTAAATGACCCATAATTGCTGTTACACTGGTATTCAACATGTGACTGTTTGACAAGGGTTAGTCTCACCCACAGTGATATGACAGGTATAATTACTCCATTGAACTGTAAATACAACCAAGATTGTGAGTCTGTGTGTGAGTGTGTGTGTGTGTGTGTGTGTGTGTGTGTGTGTGTGTGTGTGTGTTTGTGTTTGTTTTCCAGGCCTTACCCACGGCTCCCTTGTGTGCCAGGACCAGGTCTGTGTTGACTTTCTTCTTCTTCTTCTTCTTTAGGCCAAACATCAACTTGGCCTTTCTGCAGAAAAGGAAAAGAAGAGGGAAATAACTTTCAATCAGTCAAATTTTATTTTTCAACCTTCTCTGCTACAAATTACTTTCATAACTACAGGACACTGTAATGGAACAGTTTCGCTGAAGTCCCAGTTTAGCTGTACATCTGTTTATGGGTTTACATGTCAATATTGGGTGAATGTTGTATAACTTTGATTCCAAAAAAAATGATTTGCCAACCAGTTTTGACCTTTATTCAGTCTAATACAGTATAAAGACAATATGTTTAATGTTCAAACTGATAAATTATATTGTTGGTTTGTTTAACTATATACTAATTCTGAATTTGATGCCTGCAATATGTAACAAAAATGGGACAGGGGCCACAAAAGACTGGGAAAGTTGTGGAATGTTTTGTTATTAAAAAAAAAAACCCTGTCTGGAACACTTCTCAAGTAAACAGGTTCATTGGTAAGAGATTAAAGTATCTTTATTTCTTTACTGGGTATGAAAGGGGCATCCTCGCAAACAAGGACCCTGTAAGGTTCACTACTTTGTAAAAACCGTGTGGGCAAATAGACAGTTTAAGAACAATGTTTCTCAGAGCACATGTATGGAAGTGCTACTGAAGGTATAAGAAAAATATCATTTTTAGAACATTATATTTTGGTCATTTGGATGATTTTTTAATTAAATATATGCTTTCTGAATACATTTCCAGAACAGAAATCTGAACTACAATAAACCCCTACATGTGTATTTTGGACATTTTCCATTTTATGGAACCAAAATAGCCCCAAACCTCAGAAATATACCAGCGCATGAAAATGTTTTTACCTGTTGTCTCCCTTCAACCCTTAAGCATAATCTTTCTTTCTGTGCAGCGTTCAGACGCCTTTGATTTAAACCTTTAAAATTAGTTTGATTTTTCTTTTGACGACATGAAAAATGCAGAATGAGAAAATTGCAGGAAATTAGTAAGAGTGACATGAAAATTAACATGAAAAAAAGGAAAAATTAAATTATTAGGAAAATGAAAAAAATAAAAATAAAAATTGTACTGAGAACTACATTTTGATTGTGATTAAATGTTTAAAATTATGTTATGGAAATATATATTATTTTAGCACTTTTCCCCCCAGGTCATTTCTTTTTTTTGTGTGGTTTCTGCTCTTCTTTTTTGCAATATACAGGAAATTTTCCTGGAACTTTTACTAACTTCTTTCTAATTTGGGGGGATTATTTCTTGTTACGCTGCTCATTGCCTTGTTATATCCATCCTTACATCCTTGTTCTAATGTTAAAGAAAATAAGAAATCCTTTAAACTGAAATTGCTCACCGACGCCGGGTTGCAGGACTGTCCGACTTATCCATTCTGCTGACGTCCAGAAAAGATTTCTTTTTTTACTAACAGACACCAGGAGGGTTCAGGTCCTTCACTTTACATCTTCAAACTAACATCTCTCCAAACAACTCACATTTAGTTGCTTTTAATACTTAAGAGAATTTGTTGCCTCCTCATCTCTCTCTGCTCAGGATAAACTGTGCAGCATGCATTTATCATCTGAGTGACGCTAGCTCTTTTCCAGCACAGAATTAACCTGTCAGCTCGCGGGTCAACATTATTTACTCATCTGACATGTATGCACTGTACATAAAGACTTATCGAAACATCCTTTAGCTCGTCCTCATGGAAAAGCAGCTCACTTTCCTCATGCCCCAATAATTCACTTGATCCAGTCTTACATATTAATTAAACCCGAGCGTCCAGCTCTGCTCCTTCCTCCTCGTTCTAAAGAAAATATTTTGATCCTATCTCGCTTCATGTTTAACTTGCTGTGGTTCCAGCGGCTCAGCTTCTTTGGAGTGTTGGGTTAGTTTGTGGTTTAGGTGAAAGGACCTGCCCTCCTCGCTCCACTAACAGCTATTCACATGAAAGTTTCTCTGTTTACTAATGCTGCCAGAATGTTCTCAGGAGAGGATTTCAACTCGGCAGTGTTTTTGGTAACATTACACTAACCTTAATTGATGGTAAATTGATCATGAACCCCTTGAAACCTGGATCAACATCAGTTTTATTTTGCTGCATTCAGAAATCTTTTAAAAGTATTTGAACCTTTGAAACCTGAGAAAAATGGTTTGACTTCCTAGAAAATGTCTATTTCAGTAGGCAACTTGGCAAGTAATGTGCCACAATTTGCAAGAAAATAAAAAAAAGTAAAACTTGACAGGAAAGTTACCTGAAATTTTATTAAAAGAAAAGGATGTTAAGAAAACTACACAAATAATTTTATATCTAAAATTATGTTACAAAAAACAAACAAACATTATTTCATTTCATTTAGTTTTTAGCACTTTTTATATTTATTTTTACCATAATCATTCTTCTCCTTTTTTATTTTCAGGTAATTTACTTTTTAATATCTTGCTAATTTTCGGACCAAACGGTCAATTTTATAGTAAATTATTATTTTGCTGTTAACAAAAAAATGAAATATTAATATTTACTCATTATTAGTAATGCCTTAAGCCTACGAAACCAGGATCAGCATCACTTTTCTTGTACTGCCTTCAGACAGATTTATTGTAACTTTTAAGCACCTTTCTTTTTCAGGTCATTTCCTAGTTTTTGATTTTTTTTTCTCCAGCTTTCCCGTGTTTATTGTTTGTTTGTTTTATGCAAATTTTGGGGGGGTATTTTTATTGTACTTTTAATTAATTTCTTGCTAAATTCTGGGTCATTTTTCTCTCAAGGTGCTCATTGCCTCCTTTCAATGTTTTTGAAAAAAAAAATCAAACCAATTTTTCCAAATTGCAAAGGTTTAATGATGCTATTTAACAGTAAATTGTTGCACACATTATAATATTTTATTTACTGTTTTAAGTATTTGGTAATGGTTGATAATTAGTTATTAAACTGGCTATAAACATTATTTACATGGCGATAATAGTGTTGAAACTGATGATACTAACTCCTTGTTAAATATAAAATACTGTGTTTTGTGCAGTGACTAAAATTGGATCAACAGCACGATACGCAGTATTCAGCATTCCCACACATTTTCATCAAGAAAATTTCAAAATATTTCCATAACTTTTTAAGAAATCCATGTTGCCCCATTGCCCAGAATTTCTTTCAACTCTATTGAAAAATAATTTCAGCTAGTGGGCATGCATGAAGGAAGAGACAGAACATGAGGAGAAAATGAAGAAACATTTTTGGGGTAAAACATTGTCACATGATGCATAATAGAGCCACGTTATGTCGACTGCTACAGAAAATAAATTTGGCATTATGTTACATTATGTGGAAGGTTATCCACTGATGATTACTGTTTTACTACATATAAAAAAATCCATAACTTTTCCAAAACTTTCAATTATTTTTATTTATTCCATGACTTGTCATGGACAGGGAAATG
Source organism: Plectropomus leopardus (assembly GCF_008729295.1). Taxonomy (NCBI): domain Eukaryota; kingdom Metazoa; phylum Chordata; class Actinopteri; order Perciformes; family Serranidae; genus Plectropomus; species Plectropomus leopardus. The sequence continues at coordinate 27,848,842 of NC_056472.1, forward strand.
TGATTGTGAAATTCCATGAGTTTTTCAGGTTTTCCATTAAAAAACCCCTGAGTATAACCACCCATTTTTTGTAAATAAGCTTTAATGTTTGGTCATTATGAGGTATATTGTTGCTTTTTAAATAACAAAGATGAAACTGTTTCAGAGTCCGCAGTGACGCAAAACTCAGCAGCTCAAATTTAAGCTCCTTTTGGCCCACAGATTTCTTCTATTGTAGGCTGGGTTAATTAACCACCTGAACCCAACGTGCAAAGTGCCAACTTTATGCATTATAGTAGCACAATTGTCAGGACTGAGACTTCTCTTTTTAGTTTTCCTATTTTTAGGTTATTTTCTTGTAACTTTTTACTAATTTCTTCTTAATTTTGGGGCCATTTCTTGATATGTTGCTAATCACCTTCTTCTCATTTTCTTAAACGAAATCAAGCCAGTTTGCTCAAATTTCAAAGGGTTAAGCTTTTGAAAGACCCTTTTTCCTTTTCTTTTTTTTGTTTAAGTCTGGATCACAGAAACTTAACTACACAGAGCTAAGTGTTAAATCCAACTATAGCAAAAGACAAAAAAGCTGTTGCCTTCAACAGCAAACATCGCCACAGTACTCAAAGGACAGAACTGGTCTCCTACCTTAGTCTGGGATCCATGGCTGCAGTCAGAGGTCGGAGTCACTCATCAATTCTGTCAGCTGGACACGCTCCGCTGCATCCTGTGTGCATGCGTTGGCTCAGACAGAGTCAGAGTTAGACGTTAGGGTGAAGTAACAGCCTGACAGAGTGATTGGTGGTTTAAATGTTTGTTCAGAGGATGAAGTTGTAAAACAGAGGGAGCATGTGGTTGATGTATGGTGAGCTTCTTATCATTTAATTACCTGCTGGGAAGTTTAAGAGTCTCCAGAGGTAGTTCACTTTAATTTATATATTTTTGTTACTTTATTGTTTTGGCTGATTTTCTTTTATGTTATTTTATTGAAGAAGAAGCACTGGTGGATATTGTATGTATGTCATTTGGTATTGGTAGTAGCTGCCAAAATAGCAAAACCAATACAAGAAGTAATATGAATATTGTTGGTAGAAGTTGTGGTATTGAGTGTATTATTATCAGTAGGCAGGCATCTCTTTGACCAATATCTCTTACACTCTGCAACTCACGAAACAATTTAGACTGACAAATAGCACCACAGGTAAGAGGAAAAATATTCTGTTTTGAACTGTCTCTTTAACAATAAAATAACATTCATCAGCTGCCTTAGATCATGTTTATAGCAACACTGAGATATAAGCAGAAGCAGCAGAGATACTTACCTAATGTGCATTTGTGTGTGTGCATGTGTGCAGGGAGACTGGAAATCATGTGACCAGGATGTATGAAAGTGGTAGAGTTAACAAATCCACCCCTGGTAAACAGAGCAGTTACACCTCGTCAGTCAGAGGATCAGCAGACGCACATCAGCTGTCTGATCACCAGGCAGAGCGGACCAAATATACATATACACAGCAGAAATAAACATGTTTACAGCCTGACGCAAAAAAAACCCAAAAATGCTTTTGGTCTTTGTACCTAATTTCAACACTCATGACAACCATGCAGTTGGTATATTTTCATAGAACTCACTATATAAATGTTATTAGGGCTAAAAGTTCAGGTGAGTGTCATGAGTTGACAAGTTGCTACCATGGCGACAATGTCATGGATGTATTAAATAAGTAGGCATACAGCTACAGAGGCAGGGCCCTGTTCATGCCTACGAGAGCTGCTCATTAGGGCTTGAAACACGGGTATTCAGGTTTTGAATACCAGGATCTACGGGAGACTTACGGTGGCCTAGTGTGCCCGAGCGGGTGGCTACTGGTGGAGCGATTGACTTCTGGTTAAACGCTTTGCTAGCTTGAATGGCAGTCTAAAATATTTAAGCTTGCAGCTCTTTTAGATTTTCCAAATGATTTTCCAAATATAGCCATAGCTGTAGCTGTTGCTATTTTAGTGTTGTTTCAGTTCATTAAGGCAAGTTGTAATGTTCTGGTCGCCTAAAAAAGTGTTTGGTTGTACTAAAAGACCCCCTAAGGAGTCAGATGTTACATTTTTCAGGTAAGTACATTTTGTTGTAATGGTTTAAAGTCTGTTTTTCACTAGCAAAAATTAGCATTACCATTATTATGGACAAGCATAATTGTAACATACCTGTAACAACTGTAATTGCATCACTAATCGAGCTAGCAATAAGCATTAGAGTTATTTTAAAATGAAACAAGTGTATTATTATCATTATATTATTATTATTTTATTTATTTTGTGTTATTCAGGAAATTAGTACCAGGATATTACATGTGTAATTACCATGGTTTTACAATAGTATGACATAATTGGTCATATGATATTAACCCCTTTATTAGCTTGTTATTAATATTTGTAGCTATTTACTCTGAGCTCAGTGCAGAAGTTCAGTGCTTGCTTATTTTAAAAACAACAGTATTCCTGTGTGGGATCAACAATAAAACACTGGTAGGTGAGGGACATAGTTGTACATTAAATGTATATATATATATAGATATATATATATATATATACATATATAATGTATTGTCTTTTTCTTCACTACATCAAAACTAAATTACCCTGTGACAAAACAAAAATATAGTGTCTCTAAAGTTAATTACTCATTACATCCAGCACAATTTAAAAATGTCAAGGTTTTTTCATTCTTTTTCTTTTCACAGTAACCTCAGCATAAGTGCATTTACAAAAATGTGATCACAATTCCAAGATCCAAAATTTTCAATGAATTAATGACTAATCTGTATTCATGACAAGACCATAAAGCCAAGTCAAAATGTCACATAACCGATTTTTTTCTTGTCATGTTGCATTAGCACCTTAAAACTTGCAAAATAACCACAAATTTGTCTTTAGTCAAGGTCAGTTTAAGAGTCTGTGGATGTGCAACATCAGTTCAACGCTGTTTTCTTTGCCACACCTGTGATACAGTTCAACACTGGTAGCAACCACAGTCTTCTACTGGCAACCACCTCGAAAGACACGTTGTTGGAAGAGTAATTTTCACTTTCTCTTTTCACACTTGTCTTGAGGACCGGTACAGAAACCAGTGACTTTTTAGCCACAACCTTGTTTTGCTAACCTCTCATTGACTTTGTCACCTCATAGTCTTGTTTAACGTGATCAATCCCCATCTTGTTTTCTTCAGTCTTGAATGTACGACCCCTTGTAAATATCTGGAAAAGATGAAAAGAGAGTTAACAAGAACAAAGAAAAACTTAAAAAAAAAACAATGTTTAGTGAGGTCCAAAATTGATGGTGCCCAATCTATTCAACATTTACAATATTTGTAGACAGCAGACAGACACTAAAGCACACAGTCTAATGCCACAGACTGTTTCAGCACTGCTGAAACTTAAAGACATGTTCACATCATATCAGACGAACCAGATAAACTGGATGATACTTCATTTACACCCTTGGTTCATTAGCCTTGAAAATCAGTAACTGGTGGCGCTTCATTTTGGTTACACCACATAACTTGATAAAGTAATTGATCATCTTCAAAGTGCAGAGGTAATCACCAGTGGAGAAATTGTAAAACCAAGCAGGAAATGTCAAAACTGCACATCCAACTGGAACAAATATTTCCTCCAAGATGGCTGCTTTTATTTTGGGGTAAATCTGGTATGATGTAAGTGCAGCATGCTGTAATAACATGCTGACAGATGTGAAGAATGATAATACAGGCTTGGTTTGTCAGGTCTTCAGCTTAACATGTTGACTCCTCACCATAAGGTCCATTTCGTGGCTGGTCTTAAGCTTTAGATCACAACACATGATCCTCATCGGCAGATGGAGTTCGACCAGTTACAACATGGAAAAGAAGTCTTAGAGTCTAGATGAAACTTTACACATCAGGGGGGTGATTAAAAAATGACACGAAAATATGAAATAGTTATTAATTTCACTAGTAAATAGTTACGCAGTGCATGTATTTGGGGCTTTTATTCTGAAAGGTGAGAGCAAAGAAGGGGATATGGCAGGCGCTGCCATTATAGAGGTTGAAAGGACCAGCTAAGCTTGCTGACTTGGTTCGGACTCCGGAGACTCAATGTTGTTGTTTTGTAAACCTCATAAGTATAGGCGTGACATGACTAGTTAATGGCTTCATTCAGGGAGCAAAATCTGGTGCATTTTCACAGCATAATATTTGCATTATGTTATATTGGCGTGCAAATACATTGCTGAAAAAAAACCCAGCCACGATGTGTAATTGCCTTTAATTTGTCTGCTGATGAGGGTCACATGATTAAATGCTCTTCAAAATGAGAGCCACTAAATATAGTGAGTTTGTTTTCTCATCTTTTATGAAGTCAGAATAAACTTTAAACCTTAACGTTTGCAATATCTTTTTCAAATTTGCTGATGTAGAAATGATAAAATAAGCATGAAACCTTTTTTTTTGGGTGGGAGACATGGCCTGATATTCTGACATGTCAGGCTAGAAGAGGCCCTTCTTAGTGACATCTAGACAACCAGCCAGGATGCTACGCATACAACTAAAGTAAATCAATCCAGCCTCTGTGACATCACTTTAACTCCCAAAACACAACATTACATTTAAACCTCTCTTACATGCTGACGACTAAAAAGTGTATTTTACTAAAACACTGGTAAAAGCAGACAACTTGTTTCCGTTCACATAATACTTGTGATGTTCAGGTGGCAGATGACATGTCAAAAGATTCTTAAAGCAAGGATGAGTGGGAATGGACCCATATTGGAATAAAAGTCACAGCATTCGGGAAGACTGATGGCAATTGAAGATTCATGGCCTTATTAGGGTATATACAGAATATTCAGAATAAAGAGAAAACTGAAGTTGTGAACAAGACACACAGGTGTGTTTAATTTATTTTGCTTGGTCTAGTTATATCTACATGGGTACCATTTCCCCCTCATGTCATCAATCTTTTTGGAGAATCTACAGAAGAACCACAATAGGCAGCAGCGAGATCTTGTTACTCAAAGAAAAAGTGGTGATGCAAGCTAAGACAGGCAGCCACCTGCAGCTTAGTTTGGGCTTCCTACCTGGGATGTGTTGCCTAAGAGGTGCTGGTGGCACAGTGGTTTCAGGGGAGGAGCTGCAGCAGGATGGCTGATGACAGAGGGTTGTTTGGGAGAGGGTGTGGAGGTCCAGAGTCGGACTTTGTAGAATGTAGAGGAGGGAAACTGCTTGGCTGATGGGAGGTACGATTGCAGGACTTTGGTAGATGTAATTGAAGTGGTTTTAAAGTCGGATTGGAAGATCAAGTATGTTATAGTTAAAGCAAAGTTGACTGTGGCTGGAGAGAGTTTTAAAGGCGATTTTTTTTTTTTTCCAAGGGCAAATTGTATCAGAGCAGATGCCGGGGACATTTTGTTTGATGCTTCAAGGACGTTGGTTCCCAGTGAGGTTTCAGATGAGGTGGTTGGTTGAAGTTGGTTATTTGCAGCCCAGTGCCCAGAAATGAATGTTAGCACTATATGTTTCTGCAGACCGTATTATATTCGTCCATTTTAAATGTATCATATCAACACTAGAGGACACGCCTGCCAAACTGCAGATCACTGTTCAAGACTTTGCTGCTTTTCCTTTGTGCCTAAACCTAACCAAATTTAAATCAATGTTACGTCCTGTGGTTTGCAGAAACTTACAATGCAAGCATTTATTCTGGCTATTGGGTTGTCAGGTTGATCTTTAAGGAGCAGGGGTGCTTTAGATGAATCCCTGAGGGGTGTAGTTTGGTTGATGATTAAATATATCCTTGTCAAGTATTCTTGAAATGATTGGGAGATTTCAGAGCTGGAGAAAATTGTCAGTTGCAACTCTGACACCATCAAATTTCACAGGAAAAAGCAGGAGAAAAAAGACCCTCATTGTCTTCAGGGGGATGAAAAGTTGAAGATGAAGAAGATTTCGGTCAGTTGGAACACGAGGACCATAGATCACCAGATGAAGCAGGAAGCTTTCGAGGATTTGAAGGCAGAGCGATGGAGAAAAAGAAAGAGCGAAGGATGAACAGGAGGGTTGGAGTTAGGAGTACAGTGCATCAATACCTGCAGGAGTGAGAACCAGGGCTTGTAGTAGGTCAGATAGAGAGACAATCCCTCTCACCACATCATCTTTGTCAACCAACACCAAACGATGCACCTGAGAGAAAAACCCAACAGAAGTTTGTTATTACAGCCAATCAAGTTCAAGTTAATCGACACTAAGCACATACTGTAAGGTAATGAAGGTAAAGAAAAGTACAAAGACATAGAATCAAGATTTCAGTTCTAAACAGTAAATGGCAGTACTTTCAGACTGTATTTGATTGCTGTGGCATTCAGACAGTCTGATGGAGAGAGATTAGGCTCAGTATGTTACTTTTGACATGGAATGGTTTTTCATTGCCAATGGATGAACAGGGTGTAATGTTATTTAAAAACTGAGATCTTCCCCAATTTTCTCAGTTGCCCAGCCTGTGGACTGTTTTCTACGTAAAGGACCAAGGAATAATTTTTCCAGGAAAATCCAAAGGATGACATATTATGTACTCTCCTGAAAGATGTAGCTTGGCTTGAATGCAACACTAGCGTTAGCTAATTAATTGTGTCTCTTAACATCAACAGACGGTACACACTGCAACACAGTCCACACATGCTGTTTCCGTTATAAATTATGCAGCAGCAGCATGAGGGAGACACACCCCAACTTAGTGCTCTGTAGCAACTCAAATTCAGTTAATGCTAGAATGGATCGTCCGGAGGGAGGGGGCAGGAACTCTGCTGCAAATCTTCAAATGCTTACAGCAGAGTCAACCAATCACAGCAGCTGGTCAAGCTGTTTTTTTCAGCAGGGATATATTGTGTTTTTAGCTAGTAATATCTTGATTGCTAATGCCGAGGGCTGGTCAAATAAATGCATCCAATCAAATGTGATGTGGGGCAGCCAACTACCGTTACTTAGCATATAAAACCACACTTGACCATTAGGTTGTGGGTTGTAAGCGAGTAAGGCAATATCATGGTGGGAGGTGAGTTACCTCAGCTTTTGCAATGCGGTCGATGATGGTCTCCAGGGTTTCGTAAGGGTAACACTTGAGGACTCCCTCCACCCAGCAGGCTCTGGAGGAAATGGCCTCACGCATCGTCATGTTCAGGTTGTTGTAGTTTTTCTGAGCTGCGAGATTCTGAATGATGGAGAAAAAAGAATTAGATACATGAAATCGACCAGCTTGTTTATTTCTGTCATCATTTTTAGCCAAAACTGGAACATTTAAAGATATACACATAGTGGTCTGACCTGTCTGAGGTCTCTACTATGATTATTGTTTTATTGTGCAATTGTTAGCAATCACATGATATTTCCTGTTATTATTTAATTTAGTCCTTTATAGTACCTTCAGCATATGGTTGTTTATGTTATTGTGTCTTTCTGAATGTTATCACTACTGAATTCTTTGTAGGAGTAGATGTCTCAATGCAATGTCAGCACACAAAAACAAGAGAACAAACTGTTTGGTCAAACATGGCAAAGGATTGAGTGAGTCACAGAGTTATAAAATGAGCAAAACGAACTTACAATGACATCAAACCTGGAGTACAGAGCCACGACTTTACCTGTAGAGGAGACACAGAAAGACGGACAAACCATAGATGGTACACACAGACAGAATAGATAGAAAGATATCAAGTGAAATGTATTATGCATAAAAGAAAATGACCACTGGAAAGAAATCACAAGTGAGTTTGTCTGAATAATGATGATCAGGCAAGTTATGACACCAGTCAAAAAAACAAAATTGACGATCACGCACAAATAGCTGAAGAGCTGACGTTTGCAGTCATTTCAACAGATCCAAAGTGTTGAACTGATTCTAAAACATAATTAACAAAATGACCTTTTTCTGAACCAAATGTGAAGCAGGATGTTGGACTACCTTCTTCATTTACCACAGGCAGAGCGGACACTCTTCTCTCTACAAAAATGGTTAGAGCGTCAAAAACAGTGGCCGTTTCCTGGACTGTCGCAATCTGTTTGAAGGTACCGATCGCCATTTCATTGATCCGCTTCTGAAGAAACCTGGGTTTAGGAATCATAGACCCCTGGAGAGGAGGTGAGGAAACAGAGGCAGTATACAATATCAAAAAAACCCTAATCAAATTTTTTAAAAATCTGAGAGAAATCATACAAACAAAAAACCACACTTTCAGTAACTTTGTTCTTTCTCTCTCTAGGAAACTGATCAATATTTAATGTTTATCAATATTCCAAACCTTCAGCTGTGGCTTTGAAATATTCTTAAAGAAGTGTTACACAGGGAAGAAGTCTTACAAAGATGTGGAGGAACTTGAGGATGCGTTTGTGAGTAAGGATGTGGAGGACGTTTCCTGATGCTGGGTCGATGACGGGCAGCCGGTGTATCTTATTCTTCAACAAGGAGTAGATGGCATCAAACAGACTGAGGGGAAAAAGATAAAAAAAAAACATTATTAAGATACTAATAATTACATGTGAAGATTGTTACATGGAATAACAAAACACATTATGGATGCGGTGCTCTGTAATCTGGCAACAATGACCACAGACCACAGCTACAGTGACTTTGAACACTGACATGAGATTATTGCATCCTGCTGATAGACAGCAAGAAAGTTGTTTGTTTAATTACAAAAGTTTTAAGACAACGTAAAATATCATACAACAAATCAAGTCAAATCAAGTCAATTTTAGTTATAAAGCCCAATATCACAAAACATGGTTTGCCTCAGAGGGCTTTACAGCATACGACATGTTGAAACCTGAGCATTACGATTTGATTTCTCTCAAACATGAAGAATAAAAGGTAATGAACAACATAACAAGAGATGTCCAGGAATTTATGAGAAATTAGTAAAAGGTGACAAGAAAATAACCTGGAAATTAGTTTTTTAAAAAGAAAATAATCCAAAAAAGGGAGAAAATGTCCAGAAAACTATATTTAGAGTTATTAAAATTATATTTAAAATAACACTACAGAACAAAATTGTATACTTAAAAAAAATCCCTTTGCCTTTACCCTGTGGCTTAATAGAAATCAAATCAATTTGCTCAGGTTTCAAAGGGTTAACATAATACTTAAGGCCTTTTCCGGGGAAAAGATGAAAAAACGAAACAAAAATATGGAATATTTGTTGACATTTTTTTCTTGTTCAAACCTTTACACCAAGTCCAACACAGATATTCACATTTTTGTGCATTCCACTGAAAGTTAATTAAATGTCTGCACCATCACCCAGTCATTAATATGTTGTTGTTTTTATAACTCTAAACTCTGACTGGAAAAAGGCTTGTTATTCCATGTGCGCAATAATGTATAGAAAAGTTCCAATGTGGTTGCGTTTCTGATGGATAGCGCCAAAGAAATATTATAAATATTATTGTTATTATAAAAAGAGTGAATGCTGAGGTTTATTGCACTGGATATTATCATTCATGACTGGACTGAACAGAGTATTAATTTATCATATGTATTTGGTATATGCAGTAAATGGCCTTCAAATTGAGGCAAAATTGTCAGTTAGTGATGGTGAGATTATAAAACCACATTTGAAGTGATGAAACTTTAAGTGAGTGTAATCAATTATTTTGAAGGCTGGTTTCACCTGCAGTCAGGAGTGATGCTGATCAGTCTGTTGACAGAGTGAAGATAGATTTCTGCAGAAACACAAGGTATTAACACAAACTACCAAAAGTAGTTTTTAACAACCAACATCAGTTCTTTTATTGAACACTTTCTGCACTGTGTGAGGATAATGTTGTGTTGCACCGACCTCTCCATGTCTCAATCTTGTGTTCTTCCAGCTCATAAATCTGAACCTGCAAACAAAACAACATCTCAGCATCTGGATCACAGTATAGACATGAGATTTGCTTTTTTAAGTTCCTGCTTTTTTGTGTGTGTAACTAGTAAATCTGACAGGGTGCATCGCGTATAAGCAAAACACCAAATGGTTACAGATGTACCCAAGAGTTATGGGTCTAATGTGTTAATTTGATACAAATGTTACATCCAAAGGTCACACAGCTCACCAGAGGAGACTTGTAATAGCGATGGAGAATATTGATGAAGTCAGTGATGGTCAGCATACCTGCAGGCACACACAAACACACACATATGCACAGGCACATTAGAAACATCAAAGGATCAGCAGTAAGTTTTATCCCCACAAAGTTAAAAATGTTCTGTTCAAAGTGTGTTCCCATAACTCAGTTATTCATAGTGAGTCAGCACGTCAGCGTTGTCAGAAATACTGTGAATTTTTGGTCTCGATGAGCTCTGTGAGAGAGTGAGAGAATGAAAGAGAGAGCGAGAGATCTACGTTTGCAAATGTAAACACGTGTTTTAATTTCAAGTCACCAACAGTAGATCGCATAAAATATCATTGACTCAACTTGTGAGTTTGTGTGTGTGTGTGTGTGTGTGTGTATACTGCAGTTAAAGCAGAGGTAGGCAGTTTTATTTTGGCATCGTTGAGAGAAAAACACTTTGAGCATATTGTAATTAAAGTGGGCTGAGAAAAACTGGACTTCTGTACCTCCTCTTTACTGTTTTCAGGCTCTAGAAAATGTATCCCGTCACGGTAGACTTTGGCCAATCGCAGGTCATTTCAGAGAGATATGTGCCTATTAGCTGTTCTATAAATGCAGATTTACATGTCGATTTGAAAAAGACATAATTTGTAAAACTACAATGGAAACACTTTTTTTCGCATTCATAGGTCACATGATGCTATGGCTATTCATTCTTCCCTGTTTCCCGTTTTTTTGGACACATATTTGACTATTATCACATGAAAATAAGCATTAGTAAATTGCTGCAATGACAGGAAGGTACTTTGTTTATGTTTACATAACCACAACCTTTAGTAGCAGTGTGAATTAGTATTGTTCTCTTCCAAACTTTATATTGTTGCCCTGTAGTGTTAAGGATCCACAGTCAGCAAATACATATTTCCACTATTTATTCATCCAACAGTTTTGTTTTCTGTTTAAAAGAAACATTATAAAAATGGGCCGAAAGTCTGTTTCAAATCTTTGGGATGCAGGCTGATGGATTTGCACCTGACACTCTTGTTAAAGGCGGTTGCTGTTGAAATAACAACAAGAACATTAACACTTACTGACGTGATCTCTCAGTGAGGTGATGGGGTTGTAATATAAGACTTGTAGTTGTATGTCTTGTAGTTGACCTGATTTCCTTTAAATGTTAGGCCAGGATCATTTGAAACCAACGCCACACTGTAAGGGAACCTGAACCCTCAGACCTGGGCTTCAACCCAATGTAGGTCACACACCTATTAAACGCAGGCATGTTTGGAGCCCCAGTACTTTCTCGTTACCAAATTAATTATTATAGCAGCCTATAAAAACATGGAAAGTTGGCGCTGACTGCTCGGCCACATAGTAATTCTTCTTTATGTATATATTTGATTGGATGGCCTGACTGAAATAATGACTGAATTATTTTTTTCTGTATTTTATCCAGGCAAAACTGTCTATTTGATATTAGCTAATCATTTTGAGAGAGAGAAAATAAGAAACAAATACACTTTAAACATAAAGGCTTTGATGATTTCTCTCATTGTGTTGTACAAAAGACCAGACTATTAGTTTGATATTTTTGCATGATAACAATAACCTGTCATTCTTTCATAATCCAGGATGACAAACACAGAGTAATTCTGCAAGGCGTGGAGGATTTTAAGTTATCATTATTTGTTATAATTTCAGAGTAAGTGGTTTAGATCAATGATTCTCAAACTTGCTTAAATATTGAACCCTGTTTATAAGTTGTTTTTTTTCAGTCAAGTACTCCTTGGTCAGCGCAGTTAACAAGCATTAATTTCATTGCTATTGTCAGACAGTTTACTGTTGTTAACTACTGAAATGAAAATAGGAATATTTAATATAAAATGTTATTTTATCAAATTTTACATTTTTCATTTATTTATTTATCATTATTTCATTTATTTTTTTTATTCATTTAACATTTTTATTTTATCTATGAAATATGAATTATCCATGACTAATATTTTTAAAATTAATATACCTATCTTTTTAAATTTTACATCCCTCCTTGCAGTACTCGATGGTATGCTTAGTGCGGGGCCAGGCAACTTGCAGGTCTGAAGCTACATGTGACTTATCAGCCCCTCTCCAGTAGCTTTGTGTTGCTTTGACAAAAATGTATATGTAAAATAGCATATGATTCTTGCATTCTGCAATTTTATAAATATGCAGCCTGCATATCTAATTTAAAAAAAAGTTTTAACACCAACAAGAATGTGTTTCATACGTCCATGGAGTGGCGCCTTTTTTCTGCTAAATTTTGCCGAACCTCAATAGCATTGGCTACAGTAGCTGAGTCTCCTTAGCTAGGGTAGCAATATATTCCAAATCCAAGAAGGAAATGTCTCTTAGAAAATTGGTGAATTTAAGTGTGTGGACAGATTTGCTTGCTTTAACCAAATAGCTCACTGCAGAGTAATGTGATATCTTGCAGTAAAACACTATTCATGTTTAAAAACTTACATAGAATTAAATGTGCTGTTTTACCTTCATTGTAAAGCACAAATACATCACCAAAAAGGGAAGCACAAATATGGGTCACACGAATGATTCAGCACAAAAATAATTTCAAATAATTTCTGTACTAATCACCTCTATTATTTTAGAGAGGGCATGTATTTGCAAGAGAGAGGGACAGAAATTATGGCTCACCCACAAAACACTTGAGCTTGTTGTCCCACAGTGGCGCCGCCCTCACACCATTAGCCACCAGAGCAAAGAAAGCCTTCTTCACCTGATAAAACAGTTTTTCAATAATTACAATTAAAACCTGTTAAGCAGTTTTGGTATTTTTGCTGTCAAAAAGAGGGAATGTGCAAAGAAAACAAAATAGGTTAAAACCTAGTATATGGCTGGACCGTGTACAGTGGTTCGCAACCTTTTTCCTTCAGCGACTTCTTTACTATCATTGAGTAAACTGAAGACATATTTTAGGTTTATTTTATATTAAATTAAGAGAAAAGCGTGACCAGTGGAGGCTGTGCTGCCTGCAGCCGCTATCAGAGCCAAGCTCCGCCGATACTGATAGTTTGTGAATGATCCTATTGCCACTGATTAATAAACGGAGAATTCTGTCATTGTGTCGACACCTGATCCAACACTGTAACACGTCTGATTTTCTTCTTCTCCTCATAGCTGCAGTGCCACCTGTTCAGACACTGTGACACGCATCAGTTAAAAATGTTTAAATAAATGTTGCATGCTGTGGTCTAGCCAGAAAAGAAAAGAAAAGAAAAGAAAAAAAATGTATCCCATACCTGTAGTGTTGTGTCAAAAATGACCAGTTTGGAGCTGGTAGGGATGGCGTCGTAGCAGCAGTGACTCTTCATGAAGTTCATGTATATGAAGGTGTCGGGGTCTGTGCCTGTAAGAGCATGTGTTGCATATGCACAGCCACCTACAAATAAACAAATTCGACTTTATTTCATTTACATGGCACTTTAAACGATAAAGGGGTTTGGACCAAAGTCAAACTTGCTAAAAATATGAAGGCATATTGCTTTTATAAAAGCAGAGAAATATAAGTGCATAGATGAAAAAAGCAAGATTGAAATAGTTTTAACACAGTATAAACCCAGAGAAACAGATAAAGATAGAAAACCAGATTTAACATAATTAAAAGCCAGAGAATAAAAGTGGACCTAAACACAATAGCTGTAACATAACACTCAGTATGTGACAATTAATGACCAACTTCCTTAACCGTACACATGCAACATTACAAAATCCCCTTTTACTCACCTCTGCTCTTCATTGAAAGAACATCCTCCTCCTCGTCCTCCTCCTGATCCATCTCAAATAACGGGACCTGGCAAAAGAAAACAGTTTAGAGTTTCTGCTTTGAAGACTGACTTAATTTTACACACAGCTCTGCAATCTTCATTTCTGTGTTTCTGATTGGTAATTGATCATTTTCTCACTGACCTCAGGACAGTCATAGACTCTAAACTGACCTTTGAAGAGAATTATAAGCAGTGTGTAAAAACACTTTTCCCCCCCTTTTGTTTTCACCATGGCTACGGCTTTAGATTAAATTAAGATTGATCATATTATTTTACTCTACTGTCAGTACACTTGCAAATTGTTGCAGTATTCCTTTGGGTCATTTAAAATTTGATCGTAACATGAAATGAAGTGTCATTTTGTTGCAGAGGACGCACAGAGCACTTGCACTGGACAGTCCAGATGCACCCTGAGGATTTGTGGGGGAATAATGCCACCTGTCCTCGGTGACTTTTCACTCGCAGCTAAACATGTCTCATCTGCATTCTGGCAGGAGTTGCAGACATGCAGTTGGAACAGACGGTGTTGAAAACATTTGTGTTACAAGCAGCTGTGAGGAGTGTCCACAGGTTATCTGGTGCATGTCAAGGCAGTGAGCCAAGAACCTGCTGGTGGACGTCAGCATCGAGGCTGTGATGCCACAACTGACTCCTATCAAGTCCTATCAATTAAGACAGGCTGCCAACAAAGACATTACAGTGCACGAAGCTCAGTTGGGTCATCTATGGAAAATCTGTACTTTTGTAGTATATACTGTTTTTCCCTCTATGTACTTTTTTAAATGCTTTTCATTGAATTGTTTATTGTCACTTGTTTATCACCTTGACTGGTTTCGATAGTTATGCACACCTGCCACTATAGAGCTTGTGAGCTTGTTGGTGCACATCATGTGTGTCTAAACTTTTGTGGCATGGAGTAATGGTGCAGATGTTACTTTTGTTGCAAAAATTGTTGCTGTCAGCCATGTTTACTTTTATCCATGTTTGATGTCATGCACCTGGAGCGCTTGGAGGTGAGAATTTGGAAATTTAAACTGGGAAAGTCTGGATTCCAACTTTGAAATGCAAAAAGCATTTGCACAAGTAACTAGGCCCTTTTCAACATGCATATGGGTATATTTGAAAACGTCTTTTATCCTATGAATTTTGGCCTTTCAGTTACAATATTTTTTGATAAAATGCATTATACTTTATTGTCCCGGTAGAGAAATTTGTCTTGGACTCAGATACTGCACTATGAATGCCTTCATAGTTACAATAAAATAGACTACATATGAAAAAAAACAGCACCAGCTGTACCAAATCACACCATTAAATTGCACATAATCCACATTGCAAATACAAAATACTGCACATACACTGCACATAACACATATTGCACACAACCCAGTGGTTAAAAATCAACAAACTATTGCACAATCCGTGCAGCCTTAAACAGCGGTAGGAACAAATTAGTTTTTAAACCTCACTGAAACAGATGTTTGTAAAATTTTTAGAAACTTCTTTGGGTGGTAACATCGGAGTGTGAGTCATTATCTCCATTGTGACGCATCACAAAAGGATAATATTTCATGTGATGGCGGATGTGACCAAAAAAAATGCTGGATCCAACGTTGCTAACGGGACTTTTTACACGTTTACTCATAAACGTACAATTAGTCTTCCATTATACTGAGGAACAGGGATGTCAGAATGCGCTAAAGAGATAATTGCTCCAGTTATGTAGTCTTCAGCTTTTTCTCCCTCCTCCTCTTCTTTTTCATTTTTTTAACTACCCTCTTTTCTCCATCATCTTTTCTTCACCCTCCTTTTCTACATTGTTTTCTTCTTTTTCACATGGCTTTAAGATTACAGTTTATATCGCAGACTATTGGTTTGACATTTTCTTTATAGCATCTCAGTTGTGTTTTGATTTGGACAAAGTGGGTTGTTTTTTATAACAATGCCTCTTTACCTTCTTCACCGTCTTTTTCTTCATCACCCTCTTCAGCGTCATATGGCTTAGCGTTATGGTTATATCACAGCCTGTTGATTTGAAATTTTCTTGATAGCGCTTCAATTGCATTTTGATTTGGACAGAGTTTTTTTATAACTGTACTTGTGTGGATTATGAAGAAAGGAGGGGGAAATCCTGTTTACAAAAATACCCATGTCAGAGGACAAAAACCTATGATATCCTAAATAGACTACAACCTCCCGTATTTCTAGGAGCTACTAAAAATTCCTAGGAGGAGTTCGAGGAAGTGGAACCTGCTCTATTTCCACCATGAACTCGCGAAGTGAAGGACAGTGACTGTCTGTGTGACATATACAGCTTACAGTATCTTACACCTGCATCATCACTTACAGCGTATATATCCCTGTGCCACATGTGCTGAGCACACTCTGAAGTTCTTTTTTTATCCATGTGGTGACCTTAAAGGACATGTTGCCATTTGGTTGTATGGCTTCAATGCAAATAATATCATGTTTTATGGAACATTTCCACAACATTTCAGGACGGTCAAGTGAATTTCCTGATATTTCCTTGGCGATTACAGAGGTTTCAAATAGTAACTGAGAGATGTTGATGATCTCAATGTTGTTTTTTGGCTGTAAACAAACTGTCAAGCTTTTTAAAGATGTGAGAAAAAGAGGATATAATACTAAACATAGACTTAACAGAATGATTGCATCAATTAAAGTGAAAATCTACATTTCAGTGACTATGTTGACATTTCACAGCTTAACAGCTACAAATATAGTGTTAATGCACCACACAGAGACATCTAAGTAGCAGACCAGATAAGGGTTGAGTTGCATTACATTACAGTATGTGATGACACATTATATTCAGCATTACATCAGTAAGTTAAGTGTAAATCAAGAAAAAGTCTCAAAATTTGGTGGCGCATGCAGAATTATTTAATCAAAATCATAAACAAAAGTATTTTTAATATCTGCTTTGAATTCACTTTGCCATTTAATAAAACTTATTAAATTTGACCAGAGACAGTATCTTAAAGATATAACTCTCTGCCCCTTTTGAATTGCACCTGTTATACCAATCGTGTAAAAATGTTACTTAAGTGACATCATAATGCAATCAGAAATGAATCTGTAGTGTTTTTTTATGTGCTTTTAAGTATAGATTTTAATAAATTACTGTAACTCATGTTGACCGCACTTTCATTACACACTCATGGGGCATTTTTAATATTCTTTGAATGACACATTAACTGTTTTTTTACAGCTTCAACAATAAAAGCAGTGGTTGTCAAGACCTACAATGTAAAAGTAGCCTTAGTGTTTGTGTCTCTGCAGCTTCTTGGTTACAAAGTCATATCCAAAACACCAACACACACATTTCGGTTACCAACGCAAACAAACAGCAGCCGGAAGACGTGGACAGATCACAGGGGGTGAAGGGTGAGTCAGCAGGCTTACCTCTGCAAGACGCTCCATGGTTGGGAGAGAGTAGCCAGAGGTCCGCCTCTGTGGAACCAGACGGACCGGCGAAACCCTGGACTACGACCTTCGACCCGCCGTCCAGCTCAGACATCTGTCAGGCTCTGCTACCATGTCAGAGAAAGAACTCCAGACATGGTGAAAAAGGTCAGAGGCAGGGAGGAAGGAAAGAAGGAAGTATTGGATGCAAAACAACGAGAGAGACGAGGGAATCTGTACACTACCGGCCAGCTAGAGTCAGCTGGGTCTGAATGTCTGGGAAAGACTGAGGTCTAAATCTGGACTGAGGGGTGAGAGGCCCGTGGCATTCAGAGAGAGGGAGAGAGAGAGGGAGGGGAAGTGTGTACAGGGAATAGACAGTGTTACAGGAGAGTAAGGGGGGCGAAAGACAGACACACACCCTGCATGTTTCTGTGTTGACAGACATTATTAAGTACTTCCTTATCAGCTTTCAGTGAGAACTTAAGTGTTAGTAAAGTTTGCAGAGAAAAAAAAGACCAGTAGGCACACAGAGCCCAAACCTCATCCCTGTCACCCAAAATTTAGCAAGAAAATAGTAAAACATGCAGGAAAAAAATACAAGATTACAAGAATAAAGTTAAGCACTTCTCACCAGATTTGCTTTGGATACTGGCCAATAATGCAAAGTTATGCAATCTGTAATCATAATTTAAGAATGAATATCAGTTTATTTGTTGTGTGACATCAAAAGAAACAATGCCAGTGAAATGTAAGCCTGACAGCTCCTTCAATTTATCCATAAAAAAAGACTGTAAAAATGAATATATAAACCAGGGTCTTCATCAGGGATCCTTGTGTCCTGAGGGCAGAGGCTCTCCCTGTGCCTCTCAGTGCTGGCCTGGTGTAACTGGTGTCTCCTTCACGACCCCAACAAGGAGAGAAGGCAGGCATCCAGGCGTCTGGGATCTGTAATGACTCTCCTGGCCTTTTTTTCTTTTTGCAGCTCCTGGTGTAAACATCTAGGCAGTAGTCGGGTTTCCATTAACCCTCAAATTATGCAAATTGAAACTGCGAATATAAGATGTCCCAAATGAAAACACATCAATTTAACAAAAAGAACTTCCATTTGAGGTGGTATTTCAGGCAAATCGAAAATGTCAACAAAGAGTGTCAGTAGGAATTGGCTCCCTCGAGCATAATGCGGCAAGCGCTACAAGAGGTGTTTCTCATAAAATCTTTAAAAGCTGAGCAGATCATCAGTTTTTAATCCACAATTCCTTTGTGAAATTATGGACTGTCACCCGGGGACGGCTGAAATTTCCTCAAGTGTCTCATAGCTAATGTGAAAAAACAGTTTCAAATAATGTTACACAAATAAATCATAAAATATTAGAGGAAGAAGCAAACACGGGCGTCACTCATACTAAAACGCAGATTTGGATTGAAATCACTTTCATTTTGTTTTTTAAAGGGTTAACCATGTTGACAAACTCTGTGCGTTGCAACCCAGGTCAAGAGAAAACGGTTGGACCAGGTTTGATTTCAATGTCAATCGAACAACGCCTGGATTAAGAGCAACCAGGGCAAGAAGCTGGTTGCAAATGAGGGTGCACAGTTGTGATGCAATAGCTCACCAGAGCCCATAAACAAACGGTATGATGGCAGACAACTACGATCTGAAGGACTTGAAGATGGTGCAAGGCTCTGCGGCTCAAGAGGTCCTGGCCATCTGTCTGAAGGAAGAAGTTAAGCAGCTGATGAGCAGGACAGAACAAAACGATAGTGCTGAATGAGAGAGGCAGACTCACAGCAGGCTCATAGAAACAGGTCACAAACAAACTGAAGCCACTGAAAAAGCAGTACATAAACGTTCATGACAACAACAAAAACCAGTGTGGTTCTGGGCAGTTCTACCGTCTGTGCAACAGTATTTTAGGACACACATGCCGAGTATGAGCCAAAAATGATCATTTTAGATGCAGTGAGTGAAATGCCGCTGAGTTTGTTCAGAACAAATTAAATTGTAAATGAGGACTTTTTTAGTGATAATTGAATCGAAAGAAGAAAGGTTGAACGCAGGTCAGATGACCCCAGTCTGACACTGGTCACTGGTGTAAAAGAGGTGACAGAGCAACATTTACATTCATTTGGCGTCATGTTTCTGGATGCCTGATTAACGTCACTTAACTAACTCCCGAGGGAGGGAAATAGTTGCTAATTTTATTTGTTGTTTGGTGGCAGGCAGGTAATGTACACATGGCAGAGATTTGGCAGAAAAATGACAGTGGTGAAAGCGATGAGAGTGAGCCAGAGCAATAAAGGTGTGGTCCGTTAAACATGAGCTGAAAGATGCTAAAATGCTCTGTTTAACTGAGATGAACTGCAAAGTCGGATGATGATTCTCTGTGGGTTTGTCACAAGTGAAATATTCACAATACACAGTCGTTTGATCAATGGCTAATAAACAGAAAATAATTCAGACCAGTGCAGCTTTAAGGCTTTGCCGGTCCTACTATGGGAGACGTTCAAGTTTCACTGGGCCATTACATGTCAAACTATTTATAGACACGCTGAACGGCTGTAGTAAACTATCCTCTCTTTTTCACAGAGCTGTGAGTTTACATGTAGCCTCAAATATCACCAAAATACAGATCAAAAATATTACAACAAAAGTTACACTGTCATTACTTTTTTTTCCCTTTAAGTCAAACAAAACATCGTATGCCAAGTCAAAGATGTATCGAAAAAAAAAAAAGATGTGCATTATTTAAATACCATACTGAGCACAGCAAATCCTTGCAATTTAGTTTTACGTGGTGATGAAACCTGCTCTACATTATTTACTGCTTTTCTACACCCGCTCCTAGAGATGTTTGTTAAATACAACTCAAGCCAGAATTTAGAAAAGTTCTGTGAATCCAGTTTGCATCATATTTCAAATGCAGCAGTTTCTAGTACAGCAATTTTACAGTGTCTTTCTAATAATAAAAATAGTTATCCAAGCGGGTATGTCACTGCTGATAGGAGAAAGAAGTGCAGATATTTATAGTTTACAACTGCTTATGAGTCTTGACACATATTAAGAATAACACAGCCTGGTCTCTGTGTACTCTCACAACACCTCTGGCAATTCCCTCCATAGCAGAGTGAGCATGTATGTATAAATGCATGTATTCATGTATGTAATATGTATATATTTATATGCATATATGTGTGCATGTATGTATGCATGAATGTGCATGTAGAGTAAGCATGTATCTGTGCATGCATGCATGTGTGTATGTATGTGTATGTGTTTAGAGGATGTACTTACATGTATGTATATCTGGATACGTATGTATGTAGAGTATGTATGCCTGTATGCATGTATGTATATACAGTATGTGTGGTATGTGCGTAGTATTTGACTATGTGTACATGATGAAAGCAATAACAGTTCAATACTAGATGACTAATATCATTAGTCTTGTATTGTTGTGGATCTGGAAACTCTAGACAATCAAAGAGGTCACAATCGATCTAAAATATATATTACAAAAGTAAATGTAAATGCATAACAAAGCAAATGCATGGCCCCAGGTATGGTATTTTTGTAAATATTTGTTTTACAACTACTGAAAAATAGTTTTTACTTTCTTGGGCATTTTTTCAGCCAAGTATGACTATGTGCTCTAATTGGCTGCTATAGTGCTATACACTACGCTGCTATAGTTAAGACCGTTTTCTGCCTGAGATTCAGGACCTGACTGTGCCCTGATTGCCCCATTTAAACATATTTCAAAAAACAACGGTGACAAAGAATGTTTTTTTTTTAAGTAAGGAACATGCTTGTTTTCACTGTAAAACTGAACAGTTTTAAATCACCCAGATAAAGACCAAATCATCAAATTTGTACCACAAATATCTTTTATTGTGAAATTGTCATCCTGAGCACTTCATACAGCCCTTTAATGTCGTTAAAGTTAGTAAAAAATATGATCATATCCACTTGGTTGTAACACTTCTGTTATGTTTAAAACAACTTCAGACGCAGTGTTATTATTTACCTCTGTAATATATATAAACTCTGAAAAGCAGCCAAACATGACGGTGGTGCGGCTGTAAAGTGAATCTGCTAAAAGCGTCAGAGTAAGTTGTCACTTCTGTCAAATGAAAACATTAAGACTCCAGAATGAATGATTTTACCCAGAAGGGTTAAAATTTCACATGATCATTTATAAACATATTCGTTTTATGCCTCAAGGGCCAGGAAACCCCCGAGGATCATTATTGAAGAGCAGTAAAACCGACAATAACAAGCGGTTTTGCATGTTTTAGCTCAATATAGCTTATTTCAGATAACTTTTTATTATATTCAATATATTTAATAGGTCATGTACTGAATAATCTAAAAAAAAATTAAAAAGAAAAAAAAAACATACAAAACCACCCGTAATGATCTGATGACTAAGGCTGCATCTACACTAATACATTTTCATTTTAAAACAGCTTTTTAAAACAAAACCGATCTCTGCAAATGCAAGTATTTTAGCACAGTTTCAGAAATAATTTCCGTTTATCATGAAAACATACGGAGAAGGGTGGAGACTTTTGTCTGTACTCTTTGTTCATTTTGTCCCTTTTCTGAAAGCTTGTGAATACAGACAAAATAGAGCAGCTTGACCAGAAATCATGGGGGTAGTGTAGCATAGTTCAAGCGAGACACAACCTCAGGAGACAACAAGACATTTAGAAAGTAGGTGCATGTTTCAGAACAAAAACGTATTAGTGTCTATGTAGCCTAATACAGTGAGAGGCCCAGTTCAGACAGAGAGAAGTAAGCTGAACTGAGGATGCGACTGTAGGCGTCTTATAAAAGGTGAAGACGGGGAGGAGAAACAGCTGACAAATTGAAAAGCAGGCATAAATGCAATGCTTTTTTCTAAAACTGCAAAGCTTCACTGATCAACATATTTCACATTTTACAACTTTCACTGAAAGGACCAGTTGATTCATTTTCTGTTGACTAATGAATTAATCAACAAAAGTTGAGTCGTTTATCAAAAATGTTTATTACTCTCCAGTATATAGATTTTACAATGCTTTTTGAGAGTTTCACTTTTACGTCACTGTGTACTGAACTGTTGAACGCGTCAATGCATTTTGAAGACGACACCTCAAGCTCTGGGAGGCCGGTCTTTTCCTCTTTTTTTTCTGAAATTTCAAAGACTAAATTAATTAATTAATTATATACTAAACAAAGTAATAAAAAAGATTAGTAGAAAATAAAACAATCACTAGTCGATGTCCTTGAAGTACAGTTTATCCTCGGCGTCTCTGTTAATGTGTCCTTTGAGTAGCTCTATAAAGTTACTCTGATCAGAGCTCTGAACCCTTCAGACACCACTCTGCTTCCACATCACATCATATTCTCTTTAAACACAATGACCTGTCAAAATTTGAATTTCACTACACTTATATTCTTATTTCTTCTTTTCCATGTAGAATATTTGTGTGTTAATAAAATTGTGCATTAGTATATAAAAGTCTGCTACATACGGACACTGCACAGCAGCTGTTAGTAAGTTGCATATTAAAACTCATCTGTAAACAAGTTAGCTTCACGTTTTTATAACTTCTGACAGCAGGACTGATCGACTTATTGCACAATATATGGATATGACCTTTGATCAATTTGGTGACCTTGATATTGCTGGTTGTGTTTACATGTGTTTCTTTACAAAAGAATGCTGTCAACATTTTAGCCAACATGAACAGCAGGGTTTTACAACAATTCTAAGACTCCCTATCTTTTTCTTTAACCCAGCTTCTTGCACAAGTCCCAAAAAAACAACAACCCAAAACCCTGCCGGTAGCCTGCAGCTGCACATTTTGAGTGGAAGATGCAAAGTCCTGATAGTCGTTAGCTTGCCAATCCCTGGCAACAAGCAAAAAACATTTGTACTTTTACCCTCCAACTACGGTGTTCCCGCTTGTTGATTAGTCGCAAGAGGCATCACTTGGATTTGTTTTTGTTGGAAAACTTTGGTCTTAAAGGTTAAGTGTTTAAGATTTAAGGGGTTTAAGTGGCATCTAACACTGAGGATGGCAGATTGC
Organism: Plectropomus leopardus; assembly: GCF_008729295.1. Classification (NCBI taxonomy): domain Eukaryota; kingdom Metazoa; phylum Chordata; class Actinopteri; order Perciformes; family Serranidae; genus Plectropomus; species Plectropomus leopardus. The sequence continues at coordinate 27,872,257 of NC_056472.1, forward strand.
AACCAGCTAAAATTTCTCCTGGGGAGAATTTCTTAAGTGCTCATGGCTCAGATTTTTACCGGGAGCCGAATTATCCACAGAGGTCTCCTCGTCTCCAAAACAAACGGAAAAGGTGATTTAAACCGATAAAAACACTAGAAAAAGCAGATTCATGTTCAAATTAATGGTTTTCCCTCACTGCTTTGTTGCAGATGAGCTCGTAACTACGGTGCCTGACACAAAAACACAAATGGTCTTATCTGGAGACAGTGGTTGGTTTGTCCATTCTGAGCTACTGTAAAATTCTGGCAGTAACCATGGCGATCTCCGTAAACAAGGTTCTGCACCCTATGAAGATATGAACAGCTTACTGTACTTACTTACTGTGCTTACTCCAGTTACACTATACTCCATTTCTGCCAATATATCCCCCGAAATCCTACACACCCGACCTTCCAATCTCAAACTGAGTAGTTTTGGGCTACTCTTATACAGGTACAATAATAATACATATTATATATATATGTATACACTACATATAGTAACTCCTTTTCAAAAAAAATGTATTAAATATTTTTTCCTATTCCAATTACAATGACTGAATATTCTTAACCCCTTGAAACCTGGATGGACATCACATGGACAGACGCCTTTCACAAATATTTAAATCTTTTAAAACATGGGAAAAGGACAATAAGCACCTTGGTTAACAAATGTCCCCAAAAGTGGCAAAGAAATTAGTAGATTTGAAAAAAATATTTTTAAAGAAGCTTTGGAAATATTTCTGGAGAAAAAGATTTCCAATTATCAAAGTGATATATTTAAAAAAATTTAACATTTAACAAATTAATTATATTTTAAAGCTTTTTTTTCCAGATCATTTCTGTGATATTTAATTATTTTTACTTTCCTGTTTCTTTTTTGATTGTTTTTGTGCTAATTTTTCCTCTTCCCATATTTTTGAAAGAAGTCAAGCCAACTTGCCCAGGTCTCAAAGGGTTATTTATTTAAAAGGGTGTACTTGCATTATAATACTATTACATTGTCATTATATTAATGGCATAAAATTGTGTCAGATAACAAAAAAGGGGACAATATATGGTCCAGCAAAACGAGTTGGGAATTTCAATTATTAGTGAAGGTAAGACAAAGAAGAGAGAGAGAAGTGGATGTTTTCATGTGACAGCTGCACCTTTCTCTTTTACAACCAGCTCTGCCGGTCAGTTTCTTCCTACAGACGTTGGCTTTAAGAGAAACAGTACCTAAACATTTGCAACTTCAAGTAGTTATTTTTTCTGAAAGTGTCCTCACAGTAGATGTATACATTTTTGAAACAAGATTTTCCCCTGAGGATACAATAAAAAAAATCTTCAACAGGTTCCCCTCAAACAGCAAACACTGAGCCCTAATGCAACACTCAGATAATCAGCTCAACTCAAACTGTTAATGACTTCAAGTGATACTTTGTAAAATAACGTTTCTGTCGATAAACATTTACTGTCACGTTCTGTAGGGTTAGATTCTGGCGCTGGACTCTGATTTGGCAGCTTTCAAGAACTCTAAATAATTCTATATACTATATTCATATACAAGTAATCGTCATACAGAAAGCCCTTTTTTTAAAGATAAGAGATAACTTTGACACAACAGTGTTAAACGGCTTGAATTTAAAATGACATAAGTCATTAGTAATATTATTTTTTGTCTACTAACTAGCATGTCAAACCAAGTCATCATCTTCAAGTATCTCTAACATACTGTCATAAGTCAACACCATTATTTAAAATGAGGTTTTGTCAAGCACACCTGTATCACTATCAACCAGTGGAAAAAAAATCAAATCAAGTATTTAAAAGATGTTTGAAATACGCATCAGAGATCTCAACACACCACACACAGTCTGGTAAGCTCCGTCTCCCTCCCGTCATTTGAGCCCTTTTTTCTTCGTCTCTCTACTCTCACTCAAAGTTTGAGTCCATAAGGCTGGGAATGTGAAACTTGTGCGATCAGTTGCTCAAGTGTCCTTTTAACATTAACCCAACAACAGTCTAAGCTTTAAGACATTTCAGAATTATTGTGTCATTATTCATCACCTAAACTCTGGGCCGCTGGATTCTGCTTTGTTCTTGCTAATGTGAGCACATAAAACGACCTAGCATCCACATGTTGCTTTGTGTTTGTGAGGAAGACCAGTGTGTCTCATTCACAGTTTAAGTTTAGAACTAAATGCCAGTGAGGATCGACACATGTAGGCAGATGGGATTCTTGCTCTTAGCTGGGATTTACTGAAAATGGCACCGCGTTATAAAAAAACACAAACACGGATGCCAGTGAGAAGATAAAAGTACCATTTAGTCTAAAGCCCCATTCGCACGGGACTAGTATTACCTGGGGATCTTATGTATTTCGAAAATACCCCCCTAACCTCCCCCTCCACACACATCTGTGTTTTTACTCAAATTTGCTGACATTATTCCCCAGAGCAGAAAAAAAACAACATCCCAAAATCACAGAGATGCTGATTTGCACGGGACTAATATTATCCCATGACCTCTCTGTTTGCCGAAATACAGTAAGTCATTTGCCCTAGAATTCTAAATTAACAAATTGCGGACATGGCCAGTTCGCACAGATTTGAAATCACAGACCCCCTCCCACTACAGGAGGTCCACACGTGACACTTGTCCCGTGCAGACAGGGCTTACATCTACATCCATTGATTTTAATGCCTACCTACTGCAAAGACAACTCTGAAAAGTTATCACATCAACAAACATTTAATCCTGTGAAAGGACCATAATAAAGTAAAAAACGGATTTAAGCATCTACTAGGGATGTCAGGAGAACTGATACTTTAGTGCCAAGTCAGTGCCAACATTTTGAAAATGTTATGGTACTGGCTTTTCTCAAGTATTGTAGGTACTGGTGATGCAATTCTTCTGGACCTGACAAGGACATATACGCCTGTAAGTGCTGCTCTTAAATGCACAAGGAATAAGAAGAACATCCACCAGCACAGAAGAACAAAAATAACATGTTGAAGACAACTCCAAGTGCAGCTGCAGCGACAGCTTTGCCTCTACTCATCGACAAGAAATGTTTTTAACTGAGGCCAGCGTATTTTATTTTTTATTCTTCTCAACGCCGCATATTTTCACTCCACTACAAACAACAGCAGCGTGACGAGGCACTGAGCGTCTCTTCTGCGCTGAGTGCTGCACGTCTGGTGGCTTTTTCCCGCAGAAAGTTGAAAATTGTTAATTTTTTTGTAAAACGCTGCACTGTCACTTTTCATCAGCCCTCCAATCACAATTGAGGAGGGGCGGGACATTGTGCTGAACAACAACAACAACAACAGAGGAGAAATATGTGAATATACTGTTGGTTATATATTAATATACGTTTTCTCACCCACAAAAACTAATGAACCCACATAGACATAGTACTCTGCATTTGAGGCAGCTCATCAGGGATTAATACTTAAAATTTAAATTTAATTTAAATATTTTTTAATTCAGAAGTGTAGGTTTAAGTGCATGGGCTTTACTGGTTTATTTCTGTTTTCTACTGTGGCATCAAATTAGGTATTGAGAATCATGTAATTCTACTGGTATTAGTAAAATACTTCTGGTATTGTGACATGCCTTGTATCTATCAGGCGTGCAGCTAGATCAAACATGATTGGCCGATGCATTGCCCCACGCTGCTGCATGAAAGCAAAGTTGACCAAGGTTTAACTTATTCTGCGTATGTTTCTCCTCTGTGTCAATGCAGTGTATTTTTTTTTCATGCAGTGCTAATATCAGTTTGCACTTGGACTTGATGATCATGCTCACATGCTAAGAATGTCATAAGATAAAAGGAATACACTGTCGTAGTGCTGAAACTGTCACACCGCTTATGTTTGCCTCTGTTGTCATCAAAGTTGCACCATCTTTGGCTGGTTAAGCCACAATGTAGATCTGACGAACATGAAGTTGACTATGATTGTTGATGTATCTCCAGCATGTTTCATGCTTCTGCAGGATGATTTTAATACTGATAGAATTATTGGAAATCACCGACTGCTCAGGATACATTTTATCCACAGTTGGACAATCGCTGGCATTTAAACTGGATAAAACGTGAAGAAGTAATGGAAGTTAACCTCAAGACTAGAGAGGATTTGCCACTATGAACTGGTTTTAGTATTTAAACAGTGTACAGTCAAAAAGTGCCACTATTTTCTGCATAAAATCCAACTGGTGTATAGTTACTGTAGTACTACCTTTTGAGAGCCAACAACACTTCTGTTAAAGACCACTCCCTTCTGCAGTGCTAGCTCGAGCTTACAGATCTAAGAACATTTCTCATTCAGAGTTTCAGAGCTGTTAGACTAGAAAGATCAATAGAGCGGTGTTTGAAAAGAGGTGAGTGCTAAGTCCTACACCCTGAGCTTTGTGTCTGTTCTGGGTACTGATGGTGTTATCAAACCGAGTCTCAGAGCGAGGCGAACTGATGCGGCAGCAGGCTCTGGGTGAGGCTGGGCTGAGGACTTGCACAGGCACTGCTGGTGACACTGGATCCAGGACTTGGTGAAACAGGCAGGCTGGAGACGGAAGCAGCCTCCCGGTCTGAACTGTCGTCATCGTCTTCCTGATGGGAGCGGTGCTGATGGGTGACTATCACCCTGGAGGACAAGACAAGAGAGGGGGAAATCAGGGTAATTTACTGTTTAACGTATAGTAAATCCTAACTCTGTAGAACTCCAATATTATGTTTACAGGAGCAAAATTTAAAGTGTCTGAGTTGTCTGCACATGGTTGTCAACATGAACGGGCAGCTAGCAGCTAACGGTGGTAACTCCACATACAGCACCAAAAAACAGCAACCGTGCTGACAGAACTAAGAGTGTTAACCGTGTGTCGTCCCAGTATTAGCAGTAACCGCTGTATGTGCTAGCCAGTGGGATACACGTATGTTCAAGTGCTGCCGGACTGCCTTACCTCAACAAACCACACAGAAACTCTGAATACAACACGTATTTATGTTCATGACACGTGCAGAACCTTTCAGCAGATTAAAAGTTTCATCATTGAAGCGTGTATTGTTACTTATTCACAATAAACATTTTGAATCTTTTATCAAATATGCACCCATGCAAGGATTTGTTAACTTCAAAGACAATTGAAATTAAGCCAATATTCATGTTCAATGCGTTCTGTCTTGTCTTGTTTGTAGTCTGACTAAGCAATTTTGATTGAGCACACTCGCCGAAATGCAATCTCGAAACCCATCAGCTATCCTGTGACAACAAATTAGCTTTATTTTAACTAAAGATTACATATTAATATGATTAAATGACGTACTATATCGGGCCTTGTATTGACCAATATCTGTTTATTTATATTTATCTGTATCTGTAAGGGATCTGGTAGCAGTATCACCACAAAATCAATGGTGTTGTGTGTGTCTGTGTCTTTGTGTCTGTGTCTTTGTGTGTGTGTGTGTGTGTGTGTGTGTGTACCTGGATTTGATGGGGCCGACAGGGTCTTGGCTGTGGGATTCATACCTAGAGATGTAGCTACACTTAGACCACTAGAGAGACGCAGAAAGACACAGTAACAGAAAAAACACAGAATGGCACAACAGTTCAAATCACAACATTAATTTTCTGATTATCAAAGATATCACATCAATAATTTATTCAGACAAATATATTCAGTCAGTCCACTATTTCTCACCATATGAGCAGGGTCACTGGTTCCAAGATGGACTCCTTTCTCACAGAGTGTCGTCAGCAGACTGATACCTGCACGCAAGACACACAGAACCCATAAATCCAGCAGTTTTGGTGTTTTCTCAGCCCTCTGTGTGTCATTTCCTCCTTATAATAATCCAAGAAGCTGTGCGTTTCTTCTTCAGTTATGAAATAGAGATTAGCCTCATTCTGTGTTCAGATGGTGATCAGGTTTTTGGGTGAAGCTGCAAATCTGCTGTATCATTATTTTGAAAATACAACTGAAACACACATACCTTTTGTCCTGTTGTTCCAGTGCTTCTGCTCCCACTGGTCCAGCAGGATGTTGATGTATCTCGGACACTCAAAGAAGCGAAGGTAGCGGGATGACGACGCTGATGGAAAAATACGCTCAAACTGTCCTTTACGACTCAGCTCGTCTTCGCTCTCTGCCAGCACGCGGACGTCCTCTGGAGTCAAGATGTCCAACACTGAAGAGAGGAAGTCCTGAGCGAGATGGAAAAAGAGGCATTGTTGTACTGTGTGTGGAGCTTCTTCTGTTGCACCCACCTTTAAACTGTGCTGAAGAAGCTTTTTAATTTTTTTTTAAAACTAGATTAAACACACTGGTTTTAAAACATCACTTACCTCTGATTGAATGTATATTGCTGTATCATTAATTCACTTTCCTTAGTTCAAGCGTTGTGTGTTTGTGGTAAATTACCTGGTCGGCGTAGCGCTGTGTGAGGTAAAAGGCCCGTTTGACCTTCTCATCAGCAGACAGATCTGGCTTGGTCCTTTCCCTGTTCCCCCCACACAAACTACACACACACACAAAAAGGTGTTTTTAACTAAACAGTCTTTTCTGAGGTTGTAGTTTAAGCTGAACTGTATTGATTTTTTTCCCTAAAGTGTGACCAGATTTAACTAGTTTCATCCCAGTATAGTCCGGTATAGACTGTGCCATTTTGGGTTGTCCCAAATGAAAGATGATCATCGAGAAAGAAACGTGGCGTTAACACAGTCGTCCTATGTCGCACAGTGAGAGAGGCTCAAGGATGGCCGTTGTCACGGTCGTGCGATCACGGACAGCCTGGCATACACTTCTGACAGTGTCAGAAATTTGGGATGAGATCTCATTGTGTGACTGCTGTTACCACCTTCTTCTGCAAACCAACCAACAGAAATGCAGCAAGAAATAGACGTACATTATAGCCTGCGATTCAGTAGGTGACGTCGTCGTACAGTCTGCATACATCAAACTTGATGTCTTACGCAAGTTTATTAGATCCATGTCACACAGTGTAGCTGCACTAAACTTAAAAGATTACTAAAATCTCAGTCTGCAGGAGGCTTAACAGGACCCCTTGTAAAGCCTGTAGTACCTCGTCCCTACCTGCTGGTGGAGCTGGAGGTGCTGCTGCAGGAGGCGACCACATCATCTTTTTGGGGAATATGGAAGCCAGCCAAGTTCAGGAGGTCTCTGATCATCTGACCTTTGACTGAAACATCCAGCGCTGTGTTGGAGTGGAGGCTACACCAGAAACACAATAGTTACAAGATGTAGTTTGAAAACATGTGTGCGTATGTACGTGTGTACGTGTTTATGTTACCTTGGCGATATGTTGACCTCCAGGATCCAGGGTTTGAGCTTCTCATCCAGCATGATGTCAAAGCCAAACAGCTCGTGGCAGCTGTAAGGTGTCCGAACGTGCATCTTCAGCAGGCTGTTAACGTACGGCTCTGACCTGATAATCAACACACAGGACAGTTTTTCATCATTATTTTATTATTTCTTTTCGAAACAGCTTCTCTAATCATTTATCACTTCAGCTGCAGCGTTTCACATGGTTTTCTAAGACCCCTTCCTTTACGTTTTGATTTATGCCCAGAATAAAAAAAAAAAGATTTCTGTGATATTTTTGGGTGAGAGTAGTGTTATAAACACAAGACTCAGACATAATCCCTGAGATTTATTAAAGCTGTGACGTGCAAAATTGCAACTGTTTAAGTTTTCCCCACCAGTGAAAGATTTCTTTCTCTGCTGCGAGGACACACTTCCTGTTAAGTAGAGGTGTAATGGTACACAATAGTCACAGCTGGGTTCATACCCAGGTTTAGAAGTTACGGTTCAGTGTGAGTTTGGTACGGTGGGGAAAAAACAAATGCAAGGACCTGTTTCTTTCATTTGTTTTGAACAGACAGTAGTGCAAGTGTCAAAGATAAATATGATCCTCTTGCTAAGGACTGAGTAATATTTTGCCCCTGGCACCTTTGGTGAACTGCTTTCAGTAAAACAATAAAGAACGCTTGTCATGCCTGAGAATAACCACCGCAGAACCTTGCAATTTTTGCCCTTTTTGAAATGTGTGCCAATTTTCCTGAGTTTTAAAAAAACCCATTAGTCCCTCAAAAATGAGATGGCGCAGTAGAAAAATAATAATCTATATGAAAACTATAAGTTCCTTGCAATTTTAGTGCCAGGGACCTTTTGGCCGGTTCCAGTCAAGAACCGGTTCCAAAGTTGTCCAATCCATCTGAATTGTTTGCCTCCCAGCTTATCCATTCCTTTTATCGATGCCAGCATATTTTAACAAAAGTTAAGCATTGCAGATATAGTCAAATGACAACAAACTCATGCGTTTGTGCTGACAGAAACTTGCAACAGGGAGGAGTCTTGGCACAGAGGAGGAAATGGTTCAAAGTGTGGCCTCATTTCACAGTGAAAGATGATACAGCGCTGCATGTACTGTCTGTAAAGTGATAATTCCAAGTGAGGGTGGACACATTGCAGCAGTATGCTGAAACATCTTTCTACACCACAGGGGCTCAGATTCAAGATATGCTATGTATTTTGCACTCTATGCACAGGTACCACTGTTTCCTCACTGAGCATCATGTCCATTAGCTAAGGTACACATCCTGTTGTGAAAAATTCAGGCTTAGAATAATTACTTTTTTTCCCACACAGAAAACTGTTAAGGAATCAATGAGGGAATCAATAAGGAATTGGACCAATTACCAGAATTGATAATAGCACTGGTCTCAATGAAATGTCATCAGTTCCATCCCTAAATGCCACTTTTGTGCTCTGGAACAAACCAGCACAATTACCCAGTAAAAAAATGACTGAAAGTGCAAACTCACGCAATGATGGTTTTGATCACAATGTCTTTAATCTTCTCCCAGATGAGGGTGGTGTTGACTCCCTTAGAACCAAGATACTGCCACAAGGCCTTCAGAGCCCTGAAAACACACGAACACATGTGCTCAGACACCAGACAACAAGGGTAGCAAAGATCTGTCATATACTGGAAATTCTCTTTTACAAACATACAAACCATTTGTGTCCCTGGCAGGCCTTGTCGTCGCTGTTAGACTGGTATTCAGAGTTCTTCTTGTTGACGCTATAGTTGGTGAGATGCATGAACTTGTTACCCAGAGTCTTCATGGAAGACGAATACCTAAAAAAGAGAAACACAAAAGCGGAATTAACTCAAATATGACCTCTAACATCAGCTTTTTGCAAGATATCTAATTGTGTCGCCAAACAGCCACATTGACTTTCACCTTTGTTCATGTTCCATTTAACATTAACTCATCGACAGTATTTGGCCTTGCTACTGCTGTGGTTGAGATAAAAACTTACTTGCAGCTGGCGAATCGAACCAGTCCGTCAGAGAAGATATAAATTCTGAGTGGCTCGTAGGAGGTCACATAGACGTAGATCCGCAGGTCAAACTTGTTACCACTGATGAGGTAGGGCTTGTGAAGGTACCTGCAAAACACCACCAGAATAAAGATGTTTTGACCTGATGATTCAGGTTCTAGGATACTAAGGTTCAGACCAGGAGTATTCTCTTCTGGGACACTTACTTCTGGACCAGCAGTGGTCTCTTGCGGGGCATCTGGCTCCATTTGTGAATGACCTGGATACCTATTCCTCTGGCTGACGCAGGCTATTAGACATGAGAGAAAGAGAGAATGTAACTAAACATACATTTCATAAACCTCAACATAATTTTCCTCAAACATCATGATCTGTATGACTAATTTGGACCAATGTTCAAACTTTTAAAGTTTAAAGAGTAAAGTTGCTAAGAACATTACTATGTAGGTATATGATAACCATCATCATGCTCAGTTATGTCTCATAATTATTTGCAGCAATTTGTTTTTTTTTTTGTTTTTTTGTTACACGGATTTGGTGATAAATTGAAGCATTTTTTAACAATTGAGAATTAATAAAATGGTCAAAAATCCATCCAAAATACCACATTAAAATAAACTAAGACCTTGAGGAACACCACAGAAAAAAAACATGCTTTGATTTAGCATCAAAAACTTTTGACATTTTGGGATTTCTGTAATAATTGCATTTTTCTGCGATTGGATGACAAGCACTTCTGTTCTTTTTACTGTTGAGAAACCCCCTCATTGGTTTTTTAAAGGGTTTTTTTTGGGGAACCAGTATTGTACAAATATCAAATATAAAGTACAAATGTGTGGTAGAACACCCCACCAAAACACCTCACACCCAAGAAAGTAATTGAAACAAAAGTAACAAAAAAATATTATTAAAAAAACAGGCTCAATGAATCCACAAACGTCTCAGCTTCCCAGACATCCCCAATTTATGCAATTCTAAGACAGTCTAAGGACCTCACTATGCAGGAAATAACTAAATACACTAGTCAAAAATAACACATTTGTACTGCATTAGTAAAACTGCATGTCTTTGTTCCAGACTGCATGAGACTGATATAAAATGGGCATGTCTACAAAGAGACTCATTGATACCTGTGGAACCCATTTCCATTCAGATATCTTGAGGTGAGAGGTTGAGGTTTGAAAATGGCTATGCCGGTTTTAGCCCCTTTCCATGCTAGTAAGCTAGCATGATACGGTTGGTACCACTGGATTTCTTAGGTCCTCTACTTTTATATGATACCAGTAATTTAGCTCTACCTTTAAAATTCAGCCTGCAACAGCTTCTGAAAGACAGTAATGTTTGCTGAGGATGCCAGTATCCCCACGGAGTGTAAGAGGTTAATTACTTCCTTCTTGACTGCAAGGTGATGAGGTGGTTCGTCCACTGAATTTAGCTTCTATCTTTATCTTTTTGACCTGTTTTTCGCTGCTGTCCTTCAAACACATATTGTAGACCATTCTGCTGCTTCTGTCTGAAATCACTTGTTTTGTTTTTCCAACATTTGATAAGATTACTTCAGTGAATGCAGTTACAGTGGGCTCCATGCCTGCTCTGACAGCTCGACGGACTGTCAGAGGATAACAACAAAGCAGCGGGGCTTAACAAAGGCTCACTCAATAATGTTTGCAGCCACAAAAATTCAAAACACAAGTTCACATTAATCTATATTTTTCCCACTGTTTTGCCTTTACATATTTGGTGCAGTTACAAAAAAACCTAAACTGGATGCACTGCCACAGGGTTGTACCCACCAGTGAGGTTGGACATACAGTTTACATCCACGTCTGTGAAAACGTGGATGCTTCACACACAGAAGATCTATACAAACAATACCCAAGGCTCTGATGTCATGGCGAAAAACATGTTTTATGAGGCCCCCGTAACCTTGAACTTTTATCACCAGATTCTGATCAGTTTATTCTTGAGTCCAAACCCAAGGCCATCCTCAGATATAATGTTCACAAAAATTACATGGCTGCAAAGTCACAGTGACCTTGACCTTTGACCACCAAACTCTAATCAGCTCATCCCTGAGTCTACTCGAACCTTTGTGCCAAATTTGAAGAAATTCCCTGAAGGTGTTCTTGATATAAAGCGTTCACAAGAATGAGATGAATCAGGACACAGTGAACTTGATCTTTGACCACCAAAATGTAATCAGCTCATTGCTGAGTCCAAGTGAATGTTTATGCAAATTTGCAAAATGCAAAATTTGAAGAGATTTCCTCTGCTGAGGATATCACTTTCACAAGAATGTGCCGCAGTCAGACAACCCCGAAAACATAATACCTCTGGCCTTGGCTATTGCCGGCATGATTATGTACTTCTAAAACGATGATATACTTGCAGAACGTACAGGTTTGATGATCCATTTCTGCCTGGAGCCACCGTCCTCCCAGGCCTTGCGTAGCAGCTTGATGTCCTGAGGAAGGACGAAGGTGCGGGGGAAAAAGCTGAACTCTTGTTTGCCAAAGCGAACCTGCATCTTGGATAAGTTCCTCCACAGCCGGTCCTTTCTGCCGATTTGAAATGTTCCCGGGAAGTGGTTCAACTATGACAGAAGAAAAACACAGCCAAGATAAGAGTAATTCTGGACAGAAGCTATAAAAAATAATTTGACAACATTTTTCAGAATTAAGGCTTCCCAAGAGCACAATCTGGTACGAGCTGTGAATCTACAGTTTTTTTACCTTCTGGTGCTCCCCAAGGGCCTTGAAGCCTGGAGACTTCATGTGGTGACCCCAACAGCCCAACCAGTCATGGCTTTCTGTATCAACAATGGAGCAGCAAATGGTCATATATGGTAATTATCAAAGTTATCAATTCAATACTTACATTTGATTGGTTTATGAAGTCATATGTATATATGTATATGTGTGTATATATATATATATATATACGCGCACACACACACACACACACACACACACACACACACATATGTCTTTGTGTACATTAGTATGTATAAATGTGTATGTGTTTACATGTTTATATTTATATGTGTAAGTATATCTACATGTATATGCTTACATTCTAGATACTACTAGTAATAATTTAGGATTTAGATATAGGTATGTGTATATATACGTTGGTAAATATCGTCATTGTCAGGTGCAAACCTTGTATCTCCACATTTCACTATTTTCATTTTTTTTCATGAATTAATTCGATTGGTTCCCCTCTACGTTTATCAGTGGGCGTTACCATTTCCCAACCAACGAAATGTATTTAAAAAAGCTTGACTAAACCTCCTATCTCCATAGCAATTTTAGAGATAGGAGGCTTGCACCCAACAGCAGCAATATATGACAAGCCTTGAATTTTTGTAGGAGAGTTTTTAATAAGTTTAATTGTCTAAAAAAGGGGTAGGATTACATAAGTTTATACCTCTTCCTTCTCCCTTTCACACATGTAATTTCATGCATTCTGCTGATGGAATTCATTATGTCCTTTTTTTAAATTTGTCTTTTGTTGATACGTTTTTAAATGTTGTTTTGTTGTATTTTACATGTTCGAAACAAAGACATCCATCAGTCAATCAAAGTAGTATGCCATTTTAGACACAATCATTGGCCACCCCTGACACACGTGATGACTTACTTTTGGTGGCCTTGAAGTGTGACCTGCCGATGGTATGTTTGACGATATTTGGAGTGACGGTGCTAATCTTCCATTTTAACAGTCGTCTTTGTTCAACAGGCAGCATCTCCACTGTAGAGCACACAACAAAAGGTTTTTTTTAATTAACATTTTCCCACACAGACTGCAGGTATAAAGCAAATACTGTGTCTCCTGACCTTTCTCATTGGCGGTGCTGAAGTAGAGTGTTGGAGGGATGAGGGGAAACAAACTGGGAACCAAAGCTGGTCTCTCCTCTCTATCATCTTCTGCCCCCAAAGACATCGGCTCCTCAACACTGAGAGAAAGACAAACAGCTGAATGATTAACAGACATCCAAAAACCTGAGTCCTGCTTTGAGTCAGGTACCAGGCAGGTGACCTGCAAAAAATTGATATTTTCTTGTGTTGCTTTACAAGTGTTTAAACCTTTGAACCCTATGCAAATTTGTGGGATGTCTAAAAAAATTTGTGAAAAAGGGTAATGAGCAACTGGTGAGAAATGTTCCACAAATTGCAAAAAAAAAGGAGGTTTAGAAAATTGTTTTTTAAAAGTTAGGGAAAAATGTCTAAGGCAAAAGAAAAATGCTAAAAGGAACTAAATAATTATCATGATGAAAATTATGTTACTGAATTATTTAAATTTTTTAAGCTCTTCCATTTCTTGTTGCTTCTTTTTTTTGGAGGCGGGGGGTTATCTGCTTTTTTTTTTTTAATTAGGTGTGATCAGGTGTAATCATCATTGTTTCAAATGTACTAAATGTGGGAAAAGTCTTAATTTAAATGTGCTGCCAGTACTGCAGCTGGTGTTGGTTCTAATTAAGTAGCGGTTCTTGAAAGTCACCCATGCAGGATTCGCACAGCAGATTCGAACTGACCACACTTGCATACACTGTAAGTCATGCTACTTTTTACTGTTTATATCAAAAGGAGAGATGGTTGCATGTGAAGGTCACATTTGAAACTCATGAAGCATTCATCGAAACTTCATGAAGCATCTGCAGTCGAACTATCTAAAAGGAGAGATGCCAATTCAACATATACATCAAAACACAGTCTGAAAGACAACATCTTTACAGACATCAAAGTAATTTCTTAACTTTCTAAATGTTGCAAAAAATGTAAACTACAATGTTAAAGTCTTCTGCTGAAGTCTATCCGATCCGTGCCCTTTCAGCACCACAGCTCCGCTTACCATGTTGCTATTAAACGAGCAAATTGCTCACAACAAAATTAAAAAGTAATGCAGCTCAAGTTACGTTCACTGACTTCTAACTAACGGAAGCTGGCATCCGGTCGCCACTTTAGTTTGTAACACAAGCCGAGTGCGGATTGGATAGATGACCATTTGCACTATGTGCTGGTAACATGATGCATGTGTGAAGTCGGTGTTAGAGACACGACAAGGAGAGAGCAAGTGCATGTTGACAAAGAGTCAAGATAAGAGACTTTATAATCTACCTAAAATGAATGCTGCCACAGATTTGAATACTTCTTTTCACAGAGATGACGCTATTTGTGAGTGGGGATCCAATGAAGGCATAATTAAACTAGCGAGTAGCAATATTTACGCAGCCCAAAATAGGCGGTCGCAATTAAGTCCAACATTTCAAAATAACAGCAACGGGAAATCACACACAAAATAAAAATAAACTCACATGACAGTCATATAGGAAGGAAGGGAAGATGGATGAACAGATGGATGAAGGAAACAAAAACGATGTTATCCTCTTGCTGATCTTTCCCCTTAAATAAAGTCCTTCCACTACCAACATGTATACATTGGCATGACAGCTAGCCTAAGCTAACTTAACACTATACTGGACATACAGGAGCTATAGCTTTCAGGAAAGGCTGGGGAGGTGAAGGGGTGTATGTAAATGAACACATAAACAAATCAGCTGGTTGAGGGAAAAAAAAGGTGACAATAGTGGTCCCTATCCAGGCCGTTTTAACAGAGAATCAGCTCCGAGTCTTTGGTAGGGAGTTCTATTATTGAGGCCATCACAGTGGAGAACAATATGACGCACAATGCAGCAGACCTTTCCACCACGCTCTGCTGCTTTCAGCCTCTTTTCACAATTGCGGTGAGAGAATGAAAGCGAGAGAGAGAGGCCGAGTCCACAGGATCTGATGGATGTGCTGTGTTTAATGGCATTTTAGAAGATTAATTAGAAACCAGGCTTTGATGTTTAAGAAAGTGACATTTTGAGCAGTACTTAGTTTTTTTTAGATGAGAAAAAAAAACTCTTGACACCTCAGGCACTGGTCTATTAAATGGACAAAAATATTTTTTTAGGACCTTACATTTTGGGCATTGACCTCATTCTTCGCCGGAACGCGTCATTTTATGATCTAACTTTAGAGCCGAGGTGCGATGACTTTGCTTATAGTTGCCGGATCATCATCCATTATCATTCATCTCGTCTCCTGTATGAAGATCGGAGGGAGAAATGCACATAGATGCGCAGGAAGTGGTTGTTAGCATGCCAATCCGTAGCAACACAATAACTAAGGCAACAACTGAGGTTAGATATGTTAACCAAAACCGCCATATCAGATTATGTGTGCTTTTTTGGCAACATCACATCGGGCATAGCAGTAATGAATAGACACAGTGTTAGGAGGTAAGAGTGGATAAAAAGTTCTTGAGGAATGCAATTTGTTTTAATTAAAACATTTTTCATATGAGATATATGTATATATAAAATCCGTGAGTACATGTTTGTATGTGTATACATTATACATATGAGTATGCTGGCGAGTCGCACTGCTGTTCCTAAAAAACGGTAAACAAAATGTACGACATAGTTTTACCTTGTTGTCTCTTATCGTGTTTTATTTTCGTTTAAAAAGGCTCGTCTAGGAAAGGGCTTTGGAAATGAGCAGTGGTTATGAAAGCTGTGATACATTACATAAGATAACTGTTGTGCAGTTCTCTATGGATGATGTGTTTTTCCGTATCAAACACTGAACTAACTAAAATGAAAAAAATTGGACCAGGCACTGAGTGTGTGAAGAAAGTCTTTCTCAAAGTGAGTCTGGATTTACACATTTGTCGAAATAGAAGGCAATCTGCTCCACGAGAGGGAACACAGACAGGTGTCGGGGAAAAACTGCCACAGGAGGGAACAGTTGTCCTCCACGGCGTTTGCGTCAGTCAGTGTTTATGTTCTTGTGGTGATCTTGAAAGTCAATGTAAGTAAATAGACACAATAAACCCTCAACACACTTGTACTGCACTGCGCACAAAATGTGTTTGTTTGGTTTTTTTTTTTTTTTACAATCGAGCTTTGAAAATTATTATACATTAATATCGTTGATGCTTTTTTTAAACCAACATCCATCCTAATCACAAATTTCAAATATTCATTAATTTTCAGATTTTTAACCCTTTAAATGCCAGTTTTTTGTCATGATGCCACTATGTTTTTAGATAAAAAAAACAAAAACAAAACAAAACAAAAAAACAAAACATGCCAAGTAGATTTTATTTAAATTATTATCACAGCCTGGGATATGTCAGTAATTAACAGCTATATTGATTGTGACAGTACACTGAGTAGATAAAGCATGTATTTTCTCCATATGCCAAATATGGTTGGAAAAAAATGACATCATAAGGTAGAAAACAGTAAAAATAATAAATTCTAAGGGAAAAACCCAGAAATATTACAATGCATGTTTTTATGCTTCCATGGCTGTGGGATCAAAAGATGAAGTAACAGTATGAATGAAACAGCTTTGTTCAAACAGTGTATTTTAGACTGATTGTAGATTGTAGGAGCTGAGCTGGAAATTAAACTACAATACACAATCTTAGCAAAATGTTTGCCATATGCATGAACACAGCCAAATGAAGAATAAAAGTCCCTGAGGGTTAAGCTTGTGCATGTGTGGTTTTAGTGAGTCTTACCTAGAGAGGATGCCGATGGATGCTGTGGATGAGGTGCCATTGATGGATGAACAGTCTGAATCATCTGAAGACAACAAAAGACAAATAAAATCAAAAGAGCAAACTAACTGAAGGAAGCTTGAATATGATGGAGTAATCAGAGCGTATATTGTAAGTATGACTATGTGCGAATTTGTGTGTGTGTGTGTTTCAATATCTTACCATCATCACTACAGGCATTTTCCAGTTCATCAGGCAGCTCCTCCTCTACTCCATCCACCTGCATAACACAATCCTGACTGGAAACAAATATACAAGGTGAAATATTAAGATGGAGAATTATAAGAGGGGAAAAAATCTATTGATTGAGAAGCAATTAGCTGTTGCTCACCCAGACAGCTGAGTCTCTCCAACTACACACTCCTCTGTTGGCGAGGGAGAAGAGGCAAATGGAGGGGAAGCTGACATGGAGACAGGCTGTCCGTGCCTGGTCAGGTGGATGCCGGAGATCTGAGTGGTCACGGAGCCAACCAAGGCTCCAGCAGGACTGGAGGCCACAGCTGCGAGGGAAAGGAACAGTCTGTTGATGATGGTCCATTTACGGTTTCATGCTAGCAACATGGAAACTCGTGTATAGTGACTGTGTCCATGATTTTTAATGCACAGATCATGGTTTCTTTTTTGGACTTCATGACGATTAATAGTGTTTAATAGTGTGAAAAAAAATAAACTACAAAGTATTCCATTTATCGCTTTAAAACCCCTCAACACTTAAGGAACACTTAATGTAAAATAAATAAATAAATAAATAATAAACACTGCTCTGGACTTTGCAATAAATGTACCATACTCTGCAAATAAAGAGGGATCCAAAAATTAGCTGGGAGGGGTGGGGGGGTGGGGGTAGTAAATATAATCAAAAAGGAAAAAATGTCCAGAAAACTATATTAATAGTTCTCTTACTCTACTTTTTTAAAAATAATTATTTTCAGGTAATTATCTTGTTACATTTGCTAATTTCTTGCTATTTTTTTGCCATTTTTTGTTATGTTGTGCACTGCGCTCTTTTCATGTTTAAAAGAAAAATCAGGGCAATTTGTTTAGGTTTCAAAGGGTTGAATAAATTTAGAGCAATTTTCTTCAGTCTTCTCAGCGTAACATTTAAATGTGAGCACAAAAAATGCTGTTCAAAGAAATGCCTGACAGTATCACCAGGCATCCTTGTAATGGTGAAAACTTCTGTAAAATGTGTCTTTTATATTTTTGAAGTTCTTGACCCTGCAGATTTAATAACTAGACTATCTAATATTCTCTTGTCCTGGGTTTTCTTTGACATCTAGAGAATATTTCACAATAAACCAATAACTCTGATTACCTGCGATGGCATCCTGTGGTGAGTCTTGCTTCTCCTGAGTGGCACTGACATTGGCAATGAGCACATTTGGCATGGAGCCATTTGGAAAGGGACCGTTTGTTGGAGGACTGATTCCTCTGCATGTTGACAAGGTGGCTCCCGGTGCACGCTGACTTTCTGGAGCCTGCTTTAAGTCTACTGGTGCTATGGTTTGGGCTTTGCTGTTTGTCGTTGCTGGAGAAACACCTCTGACCACCAGTTGATTGTTTAAAGCAGATGGTTCTGTGCAACTGTTTTGTCTCCGACTGCATTTTGTTGCATGATCAGCGGAATTACTCCTCCTTGTAGCTGAAGTTTCCCTTGTTGTGCTTCTTATTTCTACTTTTGTGCAGTCCAGGCTGGAGGCATCCTTTGCCATTGCTGCCCCCTGACGTTCACAAGGACTAAGGCATTGAGGAGGCACTGACGGCGAGGAGGAACAGTCTGCAGCTTCAGGCTGAGAACACAAAACAAGGAAAGGTCAGATGTGGAAGAGGAAGAAGCAAGTGGACTTAAATACAGCTTGACAAATGACAAGGAGTATGGCACCCCAACATGATCCATAATTACAAGGTTGGGTACAAAAAACTACACAATGCTCTCTGGCGGACAAACTAATGGTGACCACAAACCCAGTTTGGCATATTTGTACTGTAATTTCTGATAACTTATAGGCTGTCATAAACAGCAACAGTGAAACATCAGCCTGGTCGATTTATCAGCCCAGTTCCTCACCTTTTTACTGTAGTAATCCATACAAAAATATATACATTACTATACAGCCACTGACTACTGGGTGGCCCGGACTCAGATGAATACAGTAGTTCCAAATGGACAGCAGGAGCGCCAAAAATCAACCTCAAAGCAAACAAAGTCATTTTTTTTTTAATATTCTTATGGTCACTGCAGACTAAGACATACACTGTATGCATTAAATGTTAACGCCGAGGTAGGCGGTTTTGATAATGGTAATATTAGGCAAAGATCCCATTTTAAACTTGGAGCATTTTGTAATTTAAGTGAGTTGAGAGAAAACTAGACTTCAGCACCTCCCCCGCTCTGTTTTCAGGCTTTAGAAAATCTAGCCCGTGACCGGAGACTGTCCAGTTACGGGTCATTTTTAGGCTAGGGGTCGACAGATTATCTGCCTGGCCGATTATCGGGGCTGAAATTTGGCATTTTGTCAATTATCTGTATCAGCGTTTCATTTTAATGATGGCAGATGAAATCCATTCATGTGAAAATGTGCGTGTAACACTCAACCAACAACAGCGAGGGCAGTATGCAAAACATGCAAAGAAACTTTTACTTTGTAAAACCTCAGGGAGCTATTTTTATTCATTCATCTTCATTTAAATTTTCACTGAATTGAAAAATAGGGGAAAAAAAGCTGAAACACATTTGCTGTACATGATGTTTCAGTTTTGATTAAACATTTGCTAAAAGCATTTAAACAAAGTTTTGTGTTGGAGTTTGTTACTTGAACTTTGCTGCTGTGTTCATATTGGGAGGCATCAACACTCACCATCAGCTTGTGCGTTTGCTGCAGAGTGGGCTGTCCTTTGATGAACAAGTCTTGATGACAAAGTGGCTCCAATCCCAGCGGCACATCACCCCTGGCAGCTTGACATCTGCTCATTGCTAAACCATTTCCAGATTGCGAGGTTTTCAGCGACATGCATTCCTGCATGGTACCGGTCAGCTGGACATTAAACTCAATCTGGCGTTCCATTTTAGGGACAAAGGAAGGGGTACTGGTGTCCATGAGGCTGCTACCAGCCTGCTTCAGTCCTGCTGCCAATACCTGGTTTGTATTTTGCATCCCATTAAGTTGTTGTGGCAGGTTTGAAGACCCATCTGGCACAGCGGTGAATCGGCTCTGGGTGTTGGTTTTATTTCCATCCCCGTTCTCGCCTACAGAAACCACAGATGGGGCCACTGTTGTCTGCCTCAGGGGGGAAGCAGATGAGGCAACATTAGAGGCGAGAGTTTTGGCTGGATCCTTTCTCCTGGATAGCTCTAGGGAAGTCAAACTAAAAGGCACTTTAGTGGCCACAACTGTCTTGGCGTGTGTACTGACGGAGGTTGTAGTGGTGGGACTATCTGCGCTGGAGCAAGTCCGAAGCTTCGGCCCACCCCAGGGGGAGGACTGGTTGGTGGGCATGGCACCGCTCAACAACGCTGTGGTTATTTCTGAAGGTTAAAGCGCAGAGGCCTCGTGTGGAGACTGACAGGCCGGAGAGGAATTAAGAGTCAGAACAAAGCCTGAGGTGCAGAAAGGTTTTGTGCTTGTCCTGGTTGCTCCCCTCTCAGCGAGTCGTTCCTCTGTAAGAGTTATTTGAGTTGTCAGCTCCAGTGGAACGGAGTTGTAAAATTTCTGTTGGTCACTGTAGATTGACTACAAGTTCTTGATAAATCCTGACCAACAGTAAACATAACTGCCGCCACAGATGC
Organism: Plectropomus leopardus; assembly: GCF_008729295.1. NCBI lineage: Eukaryota > Metazoa > Chordata > Actinopteri > Perciformes > Serranidae > Plectropomus > Plectropomus leopardus. Next base: position 27,893,026 of record NC_056472.1, read on the forward strand.
AGTGACAGCAGCACAACACTTGGGCTGAGTGCCTGTGGTCGAGGGGCGGTCGCAGAGTTAAAAGCCTTCGCGTGAGGCTCAGACAGGCAGGCACATGTGGTTTTTCTCCTGAGGAAAAGTGGTTCCCGCTCAAACTACCAGTCAGAGTTTGATATAACACTGCAGACACAGTTTCCACCTCCTTATTCTCAAAAGCTCTGAGGATGAAATGTCACCTTTAGACCTCAGACTGGATACTTGGCTTATATCAAGCTGTCACGTTTTACAGGAGAAAGTGGTGTCCTTGGAGTTCTCATATCTCCCTCAGCTGATTCGAAGGATGATGCACCAACACATTTCATCACTGAAAGTACACAAGAAGAGAAAAAGAGTCAGTGTGAGAGAACTTACTCTTCTATAACAAGAAGTTATTAGAAGAACATAAATTACATATAGAAGTATAGTTAAGTGTACTGATGTCTTTCTTTTTGTACCTGGGTATACACAAGGATGAGTGTGAATATGTGTGCACGTGTAATCACTAGGAGTGAGGGGAAAAAAATAAATTCTGCATATTATTGCAATATTTTGTGTGATAATACTGTAGTGATACACAAATTGTTAGCAGTTAATGAGACGGATAACCAATATTTGGAACCAATAAGTATTTTAAAAAATTATGAAAATCTTCCTGTCAAGATTTAGAATTTGAAATATGAAAAACTCCAACACAAAACTTTGTTTAAATGCCTTTAGCAAATGCCTATTCAAAACTGAAACTTTCAACATCATACACAGCAAATTCCAAACAACTTTTATTTATTAAGTAAAGTGAAAATTCAGATATAATGAATAAATAAAAGTAGCTCCATAAGGTTTTACAGAGAAGAACTTCCCCCATGCTGGCACTTTCTTAGCACTTTTTAATAATCAATTTTATCAGTGATAATTAAAATAAAACGCCGATACAGATAATGGGCAAAATGCCAATTATTTGGACCCCTAATGTAAATATTAACATAACTAAAATCACAAGTGAAACATCAACTTGTATGCAAAACAAGTAATTTAGTCTAAATACATAACGTAGCTTTGAGCTTTTCATTTGTAAGTCCTCTTTTAACAGCTACTACGATAAACTACACTAATGTGATGTTGAAATTTAGGACAGTCGAAGCTGCTTACTTTAATGGTATTTCGTTAGTTTTGTGATACAAACTGTCACACAAACTGTACACAGTGAACAAAGTTGTATTGGGTGATACTGAAAAGATGCTCTATCATTGAAATCACGGCTATGTGAGCTAAGTATGAGGTGAGTTAGCTAGCCTGCAGCGTTATCACTAAAGAAAGAAATGCTACTTGCATTATATATCTGGATGTTACCATAAGTTTTTTGTTTTAATTATCTTTACAGGAGACCTAGTACAGTGTGCTGAAACCGGCCAACACTGCTGTCAGTGTGACGGACGTCCTGAAAGGGAGAGTAGTTTCACGTGTTTGCGCTTCCCGGACACGCCGCTTTAGCTTAACGTTAGCTACACAACAAATCTGCTGTCGTTATCTAAAATAATAACATTAGCTCGAGTCGGACTGACTTTACACATCAAAGTATTCTTGAAAGCGACCCACTCATCCTCGTGGTTTAATAAAAACAGAATTGTCAGCCCGTGTGTGTCCGTTTCTGTTTACCGCTGCACCGTCCAGACAGCAGCGTTAGCTTAGCAACAACCATCGACACAACACCAACTGTCAATGAGCGTTTGACAAACCGCCCCGGTTTCAACGATAAAACAGCCTTTCTATCAGTCTATAAACATTTATTTGTACCTACTTCGCCTCCTGTAGTGTCCAAAACATGATGTCCAGTTGCTGTCTCGTTACAGATTCTTACATCGTAGTAAAAAGCTGAAAATCCGAGTGAAACATCATCATAACCGAAGATCGTCTAATGCGACAAGAGCGACACATTCGTCAAAGATGCGCCGCTGCTTCTTGTTCGTTGGTTTTCTTCTTCTTCTTTAGTTATTCTGGCGGGCTACAAAACCAATGTCAAAGATCTATGCCGCCACCTACTACACCGAAGGAGTAATAGCATTACTTTATTTTATAAAAACTATCACAGGGGTGGAAACAAAAGACAGAAAAATAAAATAAAATAAAAATTACTTGACGTTTCTAAAGTTGCTTTATTATGAATATTAAACCTGTTTAGTTTAAATATTTTTTTAAAAAAATAACCATTGTACTTGTTGGTCCCTTATCTCTAACAGACCCCTGCCAGACAGTTACTGCCTTTTATTGTACTGAAAATAAAACTCAACTATTCCAATAAAACTTCCAATAAAAAGTCCCTCCACACTCCTCATCCATTCTTTTTTATTTTATTATTATTCTCGAACAAAACTAGGCTTGTGTCATAAGGTCAGGCAGATCCTCCCCTGGCGACTATTTTCTTCATAAACAAGCTTGATTTTTGTTTTTTGTTTTGTTTTGTTTTCTTTTCTTTTCTTTTTTCTTTTCTTTTCTTTTTTCTTGTAATAAACTTTGGCATCTTATTCACAAGTAGAGAAAGAAAAAAACGGTCCAGAATTAAGTATAGTGGATGCACTGTATGTCATCAACAGCAAATTCAGATTCTGTCAAAAAATAAAAATAAAATTTAAAAAAGCCAATTTTCCCATAATTGGAGAAATGAACCCTGAGCTATTAAAAACAAAAAAACATAAAACAAAACAAAAAACAAAAACAGCTGCTGCAAAAAGCAAAACCTGAAACTGTAAGGTAGCATGTTGTAGGAGCCCTGGCTTCAAATAAAAAATAACACATTTTTAAATCAAAACAGCAAAAATATTTGTCTAATTTAGCCTGTATAAAGTTTTAAGAGATGAAGAAATATCATTTCACTATTGTAAGGAAAATGAAGAGCACTTCTTGAGATGACAAAACAGTCAGTAGCATAACTTGATGTCTAAAATGTGGACTGCAGAGGAAAGTTTGAGTGTTTTTATCCCCTCTGACTGTTTCAGTTGTTCCCCTCTCTTTGTTTCCCTACTGAGGACCAAACAGGCTTGTACGTCTCACATTTCACCACGAGAGGGCTCACAGGAGGAGACACCAAACCTCTGTCCTCCTCCTGCCTCTGCTCATGTCCTCTCCTCCCTTCTTGCTCCTCTGGTTTACCTCTTGGTTCCTTTTCTTGTGTCCTGTATTTTTAAATATCTTCTTCTCATCTGATTTGCCTTTTTCTTCTTCTCACCATCTTATCCTTTTTCATTTCCCTTCTCTTTTCCCGTCTTTTTTCCTCTCTTCCTTTGTTATTCCATTACTTTTCTTCTTTCCTCATTTTCATCCTACCCTTCCTTTTCCTCCTTTCTTCCTCCATTCCTTCTTTTACTTAATCCTTTCCACCCCTCTTAACTTTCCCTATTTTCCTCTCCTACCTGTTCATCTCTTTTCCTCTCTCCTTCCCCTCACTTCCTCCCTGTTTCCTTTCCTCTCTTCTCCTCCTTTTCTCTTTTTATTCATTGCTGTCCTCCTCTGCTTCCCATTTTCTCACTTCTTTGCAATTCCTCTCTTAAACTTTTCCTCTCCTCCACTCCTCTTTCCATCTCGCCTTCTCTCTGCTCCCTCTACATCTCCGCCTCTTCTTTCCACTTTCTCCCACGTTTCTCTCTTTCCTCATTTCTCTCTTAACTCCCTCCTTCATATCCTCTCTTCTTCCTTCCTTCTCTTTATCCATACTCTCCTACACTCTGACGTCTCCCCTTTTCCTCCCTCATATTCTCCTCTCGCTTTTCTTCCATCTTTTCCTTACCTCATTCCCCCTCATCCACTCATCCTTTCCCCCTTTCTGGACTCTTCATATCCTCCCTTCTCTCCCTTTGGCATGTCAGAGCCTGCAGACAGAAAGAGAGAGAGAGAGAGAGAGAGAGAGAGAGAGAGAGAGAGAGAGAGATAAAGAGAGCAGAGAGAGTGAGCAGACTGAAGCTGAGCAGTGAGCGGGTTGAGCAGCAGAAGTGCTTCAGTCCTCAAAGCTGAGGAGGATCTCAAGTGTCACTGAGAGCAAAGAGTCTGCAGGACAAGCTGGTGGTCCCAAAAGAAGGAAGAACAAGAAAAAAAGGACATGTCCTCCAAGCCTTGTTTTTGAGGACAACAAATTCTGACTCAAGGATAATTTATCGTCTTCCAAGAGTCTGAAGCTGCTTCGGCTCAGCTAAAAAAAATCAGCGAAGAAGACGAAGAAGAAGAGGGGGGAAAAAAGTCTAAATTGACTCCTCTGGGAACGATTGGATATATTGTCATCTCTGAACTCCAGTAGAAAAGAGGAATTAAGACCCAAAAGTACCAAAAGAACAGAAGAAAAGTAGTTTCATTGTCAGAACGACCAAAAAAGGATGTTGGTGTATGTTGCATCCACTCAGATGCAAAGAAAAGATGAGATAAAAGAAGAAAATATAAAATTAAAAATAAAGTTCGAGTGACAGAAGAAAAGCACAACCAAGTTGCTGGATTTGTTATTTTTTCCCAGATACAGAAAAAAGGAGACAACAGAGGACATTTGGACATTTTTCTGACCAACATTTGTGTGAACTTCTCATCTCTGGATAAATAAGAACCAAAAAAAAAACAGACTGAAGACATAATATCAGCTTGTCAGCTGAAAAAAATCAAGAAAAACAATTAATTTCAATTTTTAGTCAGAGATTTTAATGAATCATTTTGAAAAGGAGGGAAGAAAAAAACTACAAGAGTCTAAATTTGCTGTTTGCTGAAGACAGATCCAAGGACCAGCCAAAAACATCAATGAACGCCATAGAAACGTAGGAGTCAAAAGTGAAGGAATAAAAAGGATACAGAGGAAAACAGGGAGAAGAGCAAAAGTGAAATATAGTAGAAAAAGAAGGATGAAAAAAGAGGACAAAGACATTTAAAGCTGACACAGAGAAGGAATAATTAAGGGGTAAAGGACAAAAGGATGAGCCAAGAGGAAAAGGAAGGGTAAAAGGACAAATTACATAAAAGGAAGACAGAACAAAAAGTATTAAAAAAAGGAGGACTAAAGAAAAAAGAATTCACTTTTAAAGGTCAAATCAAGACAACCACACGGACCCAGGTGTGATAATGAGGCTCCTGGTGCTCCTCGCAGCTCCTTTCTCCATCTTCGTCCTCCATATCGTAGCGGTGGCCCCGGCAGGCAGTGTGGCCCCGGGCCGTCTGGAGCGCTGGGTCCGCTCTGGCCTCCAGTCGCTGCAGTGGGACCAGCTGGACCGGTGCCTCCGCATGTCCTCGCTCTCTGAGGCAGAGTGCAGGAGGCTCGCCCACCTGCCCCTTTCCGCTGTGGCTGTCTACGTATCGGAGCCCCGCTCAGCTGCAGGTAGGGAGGGCAAAGGTCACACATAACTGGAGTTGTTGTTAGTTTGGTAACAGTATAAAAACAAAATAAAACATGAAAAAAAAACATTGTAAAAAAAATATATAGATTTTTATGTGACTTTTTTAAAGTCAATTTCGTGCTGTAGTTTTTTCTTGTTCGTTTTTTTGTTGTACTTTCTTTACATTTTCAAAAAACGTTTTTTCAGGGTTTTTTTTGTTGTTTGTTTTGTTGTTTTGTTTTGTACTTGTATACTAATCTCTTGCTAATTTGTGGGTCATTTCCTCTTTCGTTGCTCATTGCCTTCTTCTCATGTTTTAGAATGAAATCAAGCCAATCTGAAATGGTTTCAAAGGGTTAAAGAAATCAGACAAATAAATTAAATAAAAGAGACTAGCTTGATTGTTAAACTGATTAAGAAATGCAAAAGTCTGTCCACTGCCTTTAAAAGAAAAACTGATATCTGAATTTTCTGTTTAATGTTATTTAAGATTTTTGCCCAATGACACCAAAATAAAACTGCCTACCTCAGCTTTACTGTTCAAGTTTGCCAAACCACTTCATAAATGATATCCTCTACATTATTATTTTTTAAAATGTGGATATGATAAATGACAGAATCAAAAATGCAAAATTGTCAAAAGAATTAATTATTTTATTTATATTAATAAATATTTAAATATATAATAAAATTCTAATATAAAATATATGAAGCATTTTGAAAAGGATACAAAATGAAAATCATTTATCAGAGTATGTATAATCTCAAATCTTTTTGCAGATTTCTCTAAATTTGAGTTTAATGTGACCATCTTGTAAAGGAATTATTTCTTTTGTTTACATTGAATTGTTACTGTGTATTGATAATGTCAAAGTGAAGTCATTGTTTGAAACTGTATATTATAGCTCCACCGTTTCCAGTATAATATTTATAAATTATATTCTCTACCTATTGGGTCTAAGATGTTTCTTAGGTGATCAGTTATGATTGGGTGACTTTATTAAGAATATTTTCTGAAGATATTGCAGAGACTGTTTTTTTTTTTTTTTTTTTTGCTGTTACTTTCTAAGTGATTTAAGGTATTTCTATATCACATTACTTTATAATTACCACAAAACACTTACCCACAATAGCCTTGTACAGTTCATTCTCCTAAAGTAATAGTCTTTTCTTCCTAAACCCTCCAGGTACCTCAGACAAAGTTCTGGCCATCCTGCCGGACTCCTCAGGTGGCTCGATGAGCTCCAAACCACGGGGAGGTTTCAGCGTCAGCCAGGTGCTGAATGGAGGGGACGGTCCTCACAGACACCAGCAGCCTTTCCCCGGCTCCACAGCCCATGATGCTGTGCTGGTGCTGGATCCGAGCCCTGGGGAGAACTTTGGACACCCAGTGGTCCTCTTCTATGTGGATGTGAATGTGACAAAGAAGAGATGTTCCCACCTGGATGGCATTTACCTGGGTGAGTTAACAGATAGTCATTGTATGCATATTGAGCAATTGTTAACTTTATTCAAATTATTCAGTACATTATGGTCTTTTTGGTTGTTAAATGTTAATGTCTGGGTTTTTTTTTAATGTTTTTAATATAGCAGTAACCTTTGTATTAAAGACTAATCTATCAATCTGGAAGTGATGGCAGCTTTAAACTTGTAGAACTAGTAACTGTAGTAGTAATGGTAATGGTTGCAGTAATAGTGATATTGTTACAGTGGTGGTAGAGAACAGTAGTAAGTAGTAATAGTAATCGATCACGGGGTGTCACAGGGATCAATCCTTGGTCCATTACAATTTATATATTTGTTGTTTGTTAATGTTTATTGATTCCAATCCAAGCTCATCTTTAATATGCATTTGAAGCTTTCAGTTTATCACTTGGAGACTTATTTTAAATGCACGTAAGACCAAGTAACTCCACATCCATCAGTGCCTTGGGGAGATGGCCAAACGATCCTCCAGGAAAGGGGACTAGCTCAAGGTCTTCAGGGACTAGCTGACTGGAATGAAGGTTGGAAGTTACTGGGGCAAAGTTCATGCTGAAGGATGTTACGCTGGTGGCTGGCAGGCTGAAGGCTAGCTTGCTGCAGTTAGCTTGCTGGGGCTACCAGACCGAGCCTCCCGGAAGTGCATCAGGCTGCTATAACAACTCTCTGGATTTTTCATTGTGGCCAAAAGTGGAATTGCACTATTCGGGTCCGTCACTTGATGCCCATAAGCCCAGAGAAACTTTTTCCCATTGACTTATACTGGGAAAGAGACGTCTATAAAGCGGTGAATAATTTTTTGAGAACATCCAAGTCATAACATTTGGAAAGTCTAAAGAGCCTCAAAATTACATTTTTTTGATCATCATGTCTGTTTTTGTTGGAGAGCAAAAGTGAAAGTCTCTTCAGTTTGTGTAAGTCACAGACTGTACTTCAGACTTTTAACCAAAAACCCATTCAAAAAAATGTATTGACTCTGAGACAAGGGAACCCGAGGTGCTGAAATGCTAACTCTGGTTCACCTGCTGGGCTGCAAGGTTGGGCCTAGCTGGCTGGAGTGCAGACTGGTGGCTTGTAAGATGCTGGCCAACTGGGAACCAGGCAAAAGACTAACAGACTAAGAAAAGACAGGCTCAGGACAGGTAGGTAGCTGCATAGTGAACGCAGGACAAGAAGGTGGTGGGGAGGCAGCACTAACAGACAAGAAAGTAGGCTGGGGATTAGTGTTTATAAACTCTCTAAGCCACACAGGTAGAGAACTTCAAGCCATGGTTTACATGATGCTTCCCTTTATGCTAACTTTAGAGCAGCCTCTTTGAATTCCCAACGAGGGGCTCTTTTCCATTCCCCGTACCGGCACATGAGATCATAGAGAATCTGAATTTACATCACGCCGTGTGGGACGGAGTTGGAATGTTCCACGGATCATGGTCTCTTATCTCTAATACCAAAGTGTACGCACCATACAGTCTATGGTATGCACTCTGTCCAAAACTGAGATAGTTTACAGTGTTCAGGTATGTGAGAGGAGGTGGTGCATCTGGGTCTGTAATCCAGCCTTGGGCTGCCAAGTCTCATGGATCTGTATGATTTATCATGATTAGTTTGTCCAAATACTGTTGCTTTACAAGTGTAGTAGGCATGTCCAAAAAATGTAGCGTGGCGTGACATCAACTTTATATTCGATGATAATTCAGACAGTCAGTTAATGTGCATATATATGTGTGTGTGTGTGTGTGTGTGTGTGTGTGTGTGTGTGTGTATGTATGCCTTTTTAAGGTGTGTGTGTGTGTGTGTGTGTGTGTGTAAAGTTTTCTTCTAACTGAAGCAGAAGAGAAAGTAAAACTTGGATGTGCGTGGTCTCACCCTCTAAAAAGCTCCATTTATAGCTTATTGTTTGAGACATTTTCTTGCTCAGAGGGGGTCCGACTGCAGCTACCTCTTCAGCACTTTATGCCCACATCTGTGTGTGTGTGTGTACGTGTTATTGCACTTTTGATACTTGAGGTTTAGTCTTTGAGTGAGTTTAAGGATGAGTTGAGGACTTCTTTCAGCATTAAGGGGATAGAGTCTTTGCAGTCAGAGCTCCTAGACTTTGCAATGACCTGCCTGAGGAGATCAGAGCCACAAACTCTGTCTTGTCTTTAAATCACTTAAAAAATCCCCACTTTTTAAGAAGTACTTTTCAGTGATTTTATTTATGTTTTGTAACATTTTTACTCATCTTTATTATGTCACTAGTGTTTGGCTCTTTGTTCATGTCATTTTCTCTATGCTTTTATATGTGTTTTGTTTTTGTTGTAAAGCACTTTGTAACTGTGTTTTGAGAGGTGCCATATAAGTAAAGTTTACTATTATTATCACTATTATGATTATTAGGGATAAATTTAGGTTCAGATTAAAGGATAATTATAGTTAAGCTGAAAAATGGCCAAAGCTATGAAAGCACCATCAATAAGATCCAAATTCTGCTAAAACTTTCCTTCAGGTTCAGAATGAGGGTTAAAGTAGGGTGTACAGGTCTGAAAGATTGATTAAAGTGTGAAAAATGTCCCCACTTACAGAGGTAATAATTATTATGGGTAGGGGTAAAAAAAAAACAAACCCCAAAACAAAACAATATAGTTTCGCAATATCTTGTGTGGACACTGAATATCAATGTTTTGTTACATAAATGATTTATAGTGCAAATACGAATTAAACATTTTGTAGCCTAAAATAATAATACTTTCTTCAATTAATTTCTTTCATTAAGTCAAATAAAGTGAAAGATTAGAATTGCATTGAGTCTTCACAAGAATAAAAACATGGGGCCTATGTTGTTGCAATAGTCAGCATATTGCAAAATGTGCAAAATCACAATAATATTGTATGGTACTGCTATGATATTGTAAAACTGTGAAAATAAAGGTAATATTGGGGCCTCCACCCTATGATACATTTCATCTCAAATGTTTAATTTTTTTTTCTAATTTTCATGAATAAATTTTTTTTTCTTATCTCATTGCAGTGAGGAGTTACTATAAACTCAGGTTAGTTGGTAACATTTTTAACCATATATTAAATCGCAATTTTTAACTTGCACCAGAAAGATATGCAAATATTAGCTGGAAAGATATTGCTCATCATAAACAACAAAATACTGTGAGTGATCACAAAAAGATGCAGTTGGATATTGCAGGTAGTTATTCCGTGACACTGAAGGCAAAGTGAGAGTATTTTGGCCATATTTGTAAAAGCGTTGGCAATCAAACATCAGGGTTTCTAAAAAGCCCCACTTTTGGTGGTGGCAAACAAAAGCTTTACTGTGGATAAAAGGCCAAAAGTGAGAGTAAAAGTAGCATTTCCAAAGTGCTTTATGCATGTAGAAATAGTCCAAAGGGACAGGAAGTGCATGTATTCTGTGATGTACCTCACAAGTCCTATAAAAAAATACGTGTTTGAAAGTGCAAGTTGTTGACCTCCTGCTGTGAGAGAGGTTAGGGCCAGATGTTGAGGTGAATTTGGCCCTGTGTTACACAAACACACACCTGTCAATTATTCATACTCACACACACACAGCTCTGTGCCCCCTGCTGCGTTCTGTAGATGGTTTTGGACCAAAGTCTTTTAGAGCAAAACTTTTTTTAGACCTCATTTAACCTGGAAGACAGGAAGAAAGAGGGAGGAAGAAAAGTTCAAGTCAAATTCAAGTTATTTATTTATCACATGCACAACAATTACCGAGGCAGTTTCAGGCTCAATGCCATGCATTATTTTTAGCTGTATCCCTGGTTTAAGAGTGCCCCTTTGCCCCTGAGAGCAAATTTAAGGGGTATTAGAACTGAAGAATCAGTTGAGCCTGTAACAGACACATAATCTTATCTGTAGTGATTAGGTTTGACATCAATATTAAATTTCCACAAATACATTTTTAACCTTTCAGTGGGGGCAGGTAGCTTGTTCTCATTCTGAAATCGTCAAATACTGCCGCTTTTGATCACAACGCTAAAAGCCATAATTTGCGTCCGCATGATACATCGCTGGATACAAGCTTAAATCAAATAATTATTATTAATATTGTTATCAATGATATTTATATTTAAAGCTCAATCAAGAACAAATTTGGACAGCCGTTTGACACCTGTTGCGGCAACATGAAACGTGGACAGTCAGTGTCAGTTGAGAGCATAGGCAGCAGAACCTGTCGTGTCAGGTGAAACGCTGCCGATAACGACATAACAAAGGTCCCTATAGGGCGTGAGGGTGGGGTGGTGGGTGGACTGAACAAACCCTGGACTTTCATCTGTCCGTTGTTTGCTTCCTGTCTGAATGTGATGTTTTTCTTCTTCACCTTACCATGTGCCTCTTTTGCCGAAACATAACCATCCATCCACGATGTGCTTGTGTTGACATCACTGTAGCGGCATACCGTAACATCAACAGCAGACACAGATGGATACCTAGAGCATAATATGTAGACACAGAAGTCCACTGCAATGCGTCAATATGTGGCGTCTTGGGATGAGCAGGTGTTGGGATGGGATACACGTGATAGCCCTGTTGGTCTTACTTCCCACCACTGAAATCAAATGTTCTCCACCCTTTGTGTCTTCAGGTGAGGAGTGTTTGACTCTTGCTTTGAAAGGTCGTTGTCAGAACCAGCTGAAGCGTCGGCAAGCCGGGCCAGAGAGGCTTATTGGCAATGGACATAGTCGGCTGGCAGGTGGGGCTCTGCGTGGCAGTACCATTACCACCAGTGGTGGGAGCCGTCTGGTGGAGCGGGCCATTGGAGGACTCTGTGAAGTTCACTTCCTTCCGCTAGTGATCGGAGTTGGAGACAGCAACCGAACGCAGAGACTCCGATGTGTTGGTAGGTTTTAAATCACGGCTTTTATAAGGATTTCTTTTTATTGGGCATTTGGTCATAAACCAAAGTACTGGACTAATGAAAACAACTGACCTAATGAAAGATAAGTTAGATGAAAATTTAAGGGATCACCAAAGTTATAACAATTATAACAATGGTAGACTATGTCTGTACCAAATTTTATCCCAAGTCATGCAATAACTGAAGATATTTTAATTACAGTCAGAGATGTCAATCTGCTGGTGGTGCTGGGAAAAAATTAGGAGATTACATAAGTCATTAGGATTCATCCTCTGGGGATCTTGAATATCAGTGCCAAATCTCATAGCAATCCACTCAATATTGTGAGATGTTTTGTTTAAAAGCGAACCTTTAACCCCATGGAGGTGCAAGACTAAAAGCCACAGGATTACCAAAGTCATTGGGTGATGCAAACTCAATATTTCTCAACATAGACTCTGTTTTCCCCATTTTTTGAGTAGTGACTAATGGGAACAACAGTTTTTGAAAATCTGTCCAGTAATGTGTGAGACTGCTACAGACGGCAACTGCAAAAAAAAAAAAAAAAATACTGTTTACTTGAGTCTGATGGGTTTGGCAATGGCCATGGGGCTGTTTGATAAAAAGGAATCTTAATCTTTATAAAAAGGTGTGTTTCCATAAAGCTCATTTCCATAAATCGTCAGACACTTAGAATAATGATCTGAGCCTATCAGTTGCAAAAACAAACACTTTGGACCTAAACCGATGGTGCACAAATGCCCCCAGTGGTTAAACTGCAGCCTGTTTCGCAGCTGCAGCGCTCTCACTCAATGCTGGACCAATTTCAAAAAATTTTGTCTCCAGTAGTACTTATATACCAAAATATGTGAAATTAGGTCCAGGTTGAAAATAAAGAACCCTTTAGTATCCTCCTGGTAACAGAATATCAGTTTTAAACATACAAGTTGTTTGGTTTATTCCTGATTTTCATAGGTTGGGTGGCAGTCTGTTGCTTTTTTCCTGCTAGGAGGGTTTTCTGATTGAAATTCAGAAATTATTATCATGTTATGCCAAGACCACCCACACCTGCAGCCTCTGCCAGCAACCTGGGCCTCGTGAGAAAAACTGCTGGGAAAATGTTATCATCCTGTTATGGCAAACATAGACAATCCTCAGAATAAAACCACAAACCCACCTCTGGCACGCTACAAATATGTGGAGATTAAGTATTCCTTACTTTTTGATTATGCCCAATTAAACTCGCTGTTCACTGAGTGCACTGGCATACCAAATTTGATTTGACCTGGTGTCAACACTGAGGCTCCTCTTTATTTTAAATGTTTTCAAGACAAGCCCTCTCAGATATGCCCTCTGCTTCAACAGATCATGCAGAGTTTGCGAGGTGTCCTCAGCCGCTGCCGATGGGCTCTCCCAGTTTGCCTGTCTCAAGCTGTGAGCTAAATAAAAACACCAGACGCTGCCACCAGCAGCCACTGGCCACTCATCTTTCCTGCCGACTCTACCAGACCTGTGACCACGCTGTGCTCATCTCAGGTAGGAATATTCGGGTGTGCTTTTTCATATTTGCACTATTCTTACCCAATATCACCTCACAAACACTTGACAAACCATATCACCAGTGCCCCTGTTTAAGGCATATCTTTTTACTGGAACAAAAACCCACTATCCATCTTCAATAAGACACACATCACAAAGTATGAAATTGAATAACCCATAGCTGTATAAAGAATGCTGGATACAATGTTGGCGGCAGGGCTTTAATCGTTCCTATGAACTTTGCTCAGTAGCACACAAAGCCTAAAAAGTTCAATTTTCTAAGTCTAAATTACACAAATCTTCTACGTTGACAAGCTCACAGAGCAAGCACAATGGAGACTTTTGCGGGCAGAGGTGTTAACTTCAGTTTAGTGCTCTGCTAACTTGAATATGGATAAAATTCCTTGCATGTGTGGCTCTTCTAGACTTAGGAAATGTTATGGGACAAAATAAATCAAATCGCAAAAGTGAAACAAATCATTTCAGGGAGGATCATAGATTGTATATAAAGATAGACGACATGACGGCTTCTCTAAAGTGATTGCTTCTCAACTGTGAGCGCAAACGTCATGAAGGGACACCTTTTGTTGTTTTTCTTTCTTTTCTTCCTCTCTGGGGACATATGTGTGTGTGTTGCCATATGAAACCCTGCTGCTCTGAACAAACTAGTACAAAAAAGATATATGCAGCACCAGAGAGAACAGATTGCCAAACAGAGGACAGAGATTTGTCATTTTAAGAGTGCAACACTGTGTTGTGCTCATGGTGCGTGCGTGTGTGTGTGTGTGTGTGTATACCTGCAGGTGGCTGGCAGCAGCAGATGACGTTCCAGCGTCATGTTCAGAATCTTCAGAGGTTTTACCGAATGCTGCAGAACAATGGCTTCCACAAAGATCACATCAAGACGTTCTTCGCCAGCAGCGGACAGCTTCCTGGTACGACAGCGTTGCTCTATTAACAATGTTGCACAAACATGGCAACATACATTTTGTTCCAAAAATCCTATGAGCCTCGCTTTCTTCTTCTGTTACTCAACTGTTATAATGACTGAGGTTCTCTTTGAACCCTGTCAGTGTAACCTAAATTATTAAACCACAAGGCTGGGACCATTGAAGTGGCCTCGGTCATTATTTATACCACGTGATTGGGGGACCGGGGAATGCCCAAAAAGCAGCACATTTATCTAATCAGGTGCACTCACAATAAAGTCCAGAAAAGAATTGGAACACACCTGCTTTTTTCGGCAACTATGACCATTAAGCAACCAGGTGAATGGAGCAGTGTGCCTCCAAGTGTCCTTGTCGGATCTGGTGGAAATGCAGGGAAAAGGATGCGCCCGGCGTCCCTGGTAGTGAGACCAGTCTGAGATAGAAATAGATTTTTTTCTCAGTAGACAAAGTAAACAGTCAAACACCACCAATGACTGGACAGACAAAATGACCATCTCTACAACATGTCTAACTCCTCTCCCTTGTGTCCTCTCTCTTCAGAGGACATAGAGGGTGTCTACTCGGCAACGGAGAAAGCAGTGATCCGTAACCACGTGTCATACGTCTGCAGGAAGCAGCACTGTGCCGACACGCTGGTTCTCTACCTGAACTCTCCGACACGCAACGACGGTACCATGCTGCTGTGGGATGCCAACCTCAACGGCATTGTAAGACACACACACACACACACAGACACACACACACACAATGATCAGGCAGTGAGAAGGGAAAAGAAAAATGTGTAAGTGGGAAAAAAAAGTGGAATTGAAGAATGCGTGTTGTTACTCTAAAACTATTCAATAAGTTGCATTTTGGTATATTTTCATACACTGACAGTTAAAATAGTGTGTGTTTGTGTGTGTGTGTGTGTGTGTGTGTGTGTGTGTGTGTGTGTATGAAGGAGTGTCAGGCAGCAGTGTCTGCACACACAAACAGAGATAAAGACTTGTCTTTGAAGCAGATCACCAACACAGAATGGAAAATGATGTATCGGACTCACATGGGAGCCATTATCAGTATCAGATAAGATGATTCCTCTGACCACACACACAGAGGAGGACCACACAGACAACAGTATCCCTGTCGTTGTTTCTCAAAATGAGAACATGAGCTCATCTGGTTAAAAGCAGTTATTACAGAGAATTGTTCAGCACGGTCACACTGGGTCCAGCAGGCTGCCATTATGGCTGTAAACACATGGTGGTAAACAGGAATTTGAATTTTTCTCTTTTTTTTTAACAATATGTTCTATTAGCGAGCGCACAACATCTGCGATACTGATGTTAGTAGATTTTTTAGTGAAAGCTAAAGGATGCTCAAATAAACATCAAGCCCCAGATAAAATAGGACCCTGGAGGAGCATCTATGTGGAACCAGTGTGTGTTCCCTTCTCTTTACTCTTGTCTTAACTAACCATACCCTTACCATCCTTCTCTTTATCACTTATCGAGATAACCAAAAAAATCCTCCAAAAGTTTTCAACAATATGACTGTGTTTTTGACACTGCGTCTCCCTCTTTGTTTCCAGGCTGATCTGAAGGAGCGATACTCAGTCAACGAGCTCCTGGCCGACCTGGCCGGCTGCAGGGCGACTCGTGTTTTGCTGTTTGTGGATCAGAGCTACAGCGGCGTTCTGTCCAAGAGGCTGCGAGGGTCTCAGAAACACCTCAATGTGGTTCTGATCCAGAGCCAGACACGGCAGAACCACAACCACCAGAGGTTGAACCCTGGCAGCTGGTCCTTCATCAGCTCTGCCAGCTGCCTGCTGGACCACCTGGGAAAGGTATTTTATCACATAAAGCTGCTTTTACACTGCAGAACGGCAACTTGTCGCTTTCAGTGATTTCAGTGAGGGGAAGGCGGCAGAGGGGTATGGAAGAGTTACAACCTATGTGCATGTGCACAGATTTTGCTCTGAGTGGTTTATCTGGCAGTAGCGGCCCGGCTTTGGTCAATCAAATAGGAGGTGACCGTCATCAGAAATACCCAGAATTCTACAACACAAAACACAACGCTAGCACTTTATTAGAACAAGAAGAAGAAAATCTGGGCCAGGAATAACCACCAAACTTTCAAAAACGTTTCCACCAAACTTCAGATGACTGGTCAATTGTCTACAAATTTTACAACCATGCATGTAGAAATCTTTAGCAAATTAACTGATTTCTGTTGTCTTGCTACAGTATATAGTTATTTACACAGTGCCAAGCTAGCATGCACTAATGCCAGAGACGTACACTAAAACACATGCCTGTCATCACAGCCCTGGACGATACTTTGTTTTTTTGGGGAACGCTTTTGCAGGCAGTTGTCAGGGCTGTTGCAGTAGGGTAGAGTGAAAGCCGCTAAAGGTTTTTTAATGCCTTTGTTTTGATGGTTGCTGTGGCAAAAGACATTATGTTTTTGCAATGTCTATCTGCTAGTCCCATTCTTGTGAACACTATCTCTCAAGAATGCCTTGAGGGAATTTCTTTAAATCTCAAACATCCACTTGGACTCAAGGATGAGCTGATTAGATTTTGGTGGTCAAAGGTCAAGGTGACCTTGCATACATCTAATTCTCGTGAATGCGATATCTCAAGAATACCTTTAGGGAATTTTCTCAAATTTAGCGCAAATGTCAACTTGAACTCAAAGATTAACTGATCAGAATTTGGTGATGAAAGATCACTGTGACCTCTAGAAAACATGAAACAAGGTCACCCTCCCTGTGACATAATTTTCTCTGCAAAAAATGCTTTTCTGGCCCTTACTCAGTGTCATGATGCAGAAACAGACACAGAGAAAGTTGGTCAGATACTGAATTGGTGACACTAATCTGTATCCACCTCTAAACTGTGCTGATTGTAGAGATTTTTGCGGTAATTCTCTTTTTTTTTCTTTTTCTTTTTCTAAATAATCTTCTAATCACCTCTTCCACCGTTGGTGTTATCATCAGGATCCTGGGATGTCTCGCCTCTTGGAGCCGTGGGCAGGCCTTTTAAATGTGACGTTGGCCGGCGCCCCCTGCAATGCCACGCCGCCTCTGACAGATGGTGAGATGCGTCGGGAGTACCAGGGCTGCCAGAACCTGCCGACCGCACTCTGGCACCAGAAACACAGGAGGACCAACTGAGAGAGAGACACTGAGACTGACTGGGAGAGAGAGAGAGAGTGAGAGTGGAAAACAAATGAATTATGGACACAGACACACACACACACACACACACACACACACACACACAGACCATATGAGTGTTTACTTTGTACACATGCATATATACAGATGTATTAACTTAGGACTTTAGTTTCAGTGTGCTTGGTGGACACTGGTTGTGTGTGTGTGTGTGTGCGTGTATGTGTTTTCTGTCCTAACTCAGACAGTCACCATGGCGATGACAGCTCATCCCAATAGGAGTGTCCTGAACACCATGTGAACCGTGTGTGTTTGTGAGTTCAGCAGAAGGACAACCACTCGCACAGACCATAGCTAGTTTATGCTTGGGTCAGTTTGTGTGTGTGTGTGTGTGTGTGCGTGTGTGTGTGTGTAAACGCAACATCTCCTGGGCACTTAAACATTTCAGAGTCAATCATCGAACTCTATTTTTATCTTTACAACAGTTGTGCGGTCTTCGTTCTTTCCCTCTTCTCTTCATTCTGTCCTCTGCGACACCTCCTGCCCGCTCTCCTCTCTTGATCTCCTCCTCTAACCGCCTCTCCACTTTCTCCCCTCTCGCCTCCATCTCATTTTCTACCCCTTCTCCATTTCCCTCCTTCTCTTCTTTCTTAAATTTCTTGCCGTTTCATTTGTTGGCATTCAACGACTTTCTCCAACTATCATCTATCAGGGTTTGAAAAAACACTCAAATAATTTAGTCACAGCAGAGCTGACAAATGCTCTGAAACTTATTTACGCACAAATGAACTGAATGAAAACACCACAGATTTTTCAAAAAGCAGCACTCACAGTTTGACAAAAATCTTAACTCAAGATCCACTCGCTACCTTTTACCTGCACAGTTCACAGTATATAATACAGGAGTATTTTCCCTAAAAAGCAATCATGACTCATGACCCACTGGAAGTGATTTTGTTGCATTTATCTGCAGAGGCTCTACCCTCCGCCTGTATTTTCTAATTTCTTTTTTTTTTTTTTTTGCTTTGTTTGGGACGGCGTGACCAGGTGCCAGACCACAAGCAGCATGTATCCAAGAGAAAGCTATGAAAATTGTGAGACATAGCTGAGAAAAATTGCTAACATAGAAACATAGAAAGGCAAAATACCAGTTGGATAAAGCTCATTCAATGACAGTTAATATGGGATCAACCTTCCCTTTCACTGGCATTACTGTTTAAAACCAGTAGACAATGCCTGCATAGTTTACCTACAAATCTTGTCAAATCTTCAGATCTTCAAATCTTCTTCATCTAATTTTTCCAAGGTCAAGAATAGAGTTTCACCTCAGCTTTTTGACCTAAACTATTTGCTCTTCTCACACCAGTGCGTCAGATGTCAATGCATCATATTTATCAGACAGAACTATCATTTATAAAAGGAATTCCCAAAGTCAACATTTGGGTCATCCATCTCATGTCATCTCAATGTAGCTTAGGCCAAAAAAAAACTGAAACAAAAACAATCAATCAACCCCTTTAAAGCTATTTTACTACTCTCACAACATCCAACCACTGTATATTGTAATTCTTTGTAAAATAACACTTTGTAAAGCTGAACTATATGAGCATTTCTCATTTGATGCTCCAGCCCCGTTCTCAATATTAGGTTGTCAAATAGAGATGCTTTTTCACGCCCCACACGACGTGTGATATCGACGCCAAAGGCTATTTATAGACCTCAGTTTGTCCTGTTTGAAGCCAAAAGTCAACGCTGTTTTAGTGTAACATTAGCCTACATAACTTCCATACCTACTTCCCGTGAAAGTAAAATGATGTCATTTTTGTACGATCATCATGCAATGAGGTATTTATGTCATGTTTTCTTTTTCCCAAAACATGATATTTTTGCTAAACCTAACCAAGAAGTTTTGTTGCCTGAACCTAAACACAACTACTTCACAGTATAAGTGTTGTGTTCCAGCTGTGCGTCACATAAATATGCTAAATGGTTCCTTGTGCGTCGCTATCACACGCCAAAGGGCATAAAGAGTTGACAACCTAGGAATGAGAACGAGGTGGATGCCCCTGTGAGTGTGGTTCTGCTGGGTAAAATTAGGTGATAGTTGTTGTTTCACAGATATCAAGAGAAGAAAGGACATGAACATTTATCTGCTGCTCTTGTTGTTGCTGCAGTTTGAACAAACAAATTGTCTAGAGATGACAGTAACTACTTAAAAACCTGAATGATGAATGAAATGGACATGTTTTATTAAATGAATCCAATTTACCTCGATTATCTCTAAACAACGTCTTTGGTTAAAAAAAAAAAAAAAAAGGTAGTAATTCACGGTTGCCTCTTTTCTGAAAGTCGTATCATGATAACCGACAGAAATGACAGTACAATAATAAAGTTATAAAAAACAAAAAAAATTACATGTAAGCAATTATTTTGCAGATTTAGTGATGGAGGACCTTTTCTGCTTTCTTAACCTGAGGAGGAGGGAAAGAGAGAGACACTGAGACAGCCGGGAAACGAGAGACAGAAACTGGATGGCAGTGATCATGATTAAGATATGAAGCACTGAGACTGCCCTCACTGCTACACAGACTGGCTATGGCATTTTAATAAGGGCACGACTTGCGTGTGTGAATGTACGTGTGCGTGCTCCATCACACAGACAGGCATCACATGAAACATGCACACGATCTAATATTAACCGTCCCTACACTAACAACGTACATGTGGTCCTCTACCTTCGGTGGTACTTTGTGATATTTGTCTGTACGTTACCTTGTGTCTTTTCTCTGTCCCAGTAACCATGTATACCACGGCCCAGTGTGCATCTCAAACCCCTCCCTGCTGTGTTTGTTGCTGTACTGATCTCTTTTACAGTAGAGATTTGTTTATTCAAGAGATGGAAATTGATTGGGAGAACAACTTTCCAAACGCGTAGGACATTTTGGACAAGAGCTGTGTCCGACAAGTTGACATGTGCATATTCACAGTCTGTGTAATGATCTGTACAGAGTATGAGATGTAATTTAGCAGAAATGTTTCTAGTTGCATGCAGAAAAATCACAAAAAATAGTCAATAAAGTACTTTTAGAAACCAGTGAAGTTTATGAGATTTATTTGTCTGCTGCCCAATAATAAAGCACTGACCTGATGACCATTATAGATGTAAATTCTGGGGAAAGGATACTGTGAGGTGACCATAATGGGGAAAAAAGGGCAAAACAGAGATGAAACTGTCAGCTATAAACCTGTGTGCATTTCTGTATCAACCAAGACTGTATAAATAATGGACTTAGCTATCATGACGTCACCCATTGGTTTGTGGACTCCTGTTTTGGAGCCTCAAGATTAGCATTTCGGCCCTTGCTATCTTCATTTTTTGGAGCCAAAAGTGGCAATATTTAAGAGGTTGGAGCTGCAGGGATGGATGGACGGATGGGTGGTTCTGGCTCAAAGATTGTAGTGACTCCTCACAGACAGCATGTCGCTCAAGCGGCCAACTCATAAATATAGATAACTTTAGTAAGCTTTAATAAAATGTGAGTCATAAATATTAAAAAAAATCACCCCAGTACAGTTGTTGTAAATGTTAAAATTAGCTATAGAGACCAGAACTGTTTTTTGTACCAGACTGTAAAATGTCTATTTCTGCTGTAAAGTTGGGCACTTTAACATGGGGGTCTATGGGAATTTACTCTGTTTTGGAGCCAGCTTCAAGTGGCCATTAGAGGAACTGCAGTTTTTAGCACTTTCATTTTTTTTTTAGCCTTGGAGGTTGCCACTTGATATCAACGAAACTGCAAGAATAGATGTTGGAATTGTAGATTTCTGCAAACTATGGATACATTACATATCTAGATTATAACGTAGTGTCAAACACTTATGTTTCAGCAACTCTGTGGTTATGTTAAGGCACAATTATCACTCTGTTATAACTGGGAAAAGATCATGTTTTGACTCAAAATGCCCACATTTGGTGGCACAATTCCGGCTGGTAAAAACACTGCAACAGGTGTATTTAACAAAAAAACAAGAAATTAAAAACACATAAAGTTTCTGGAAAGCTGCTGGAAATAGAGTGATGACCTGGTAAAAAATGAATAAATAAATAAAAATACAGGTTCAAACATTAATTGACAGCTCAGTAGGCATCTCAGCTGGGTGATATGCCAGCGTATATACTACTTGACTTTAGAAACATTGATATGATACATATGTAACATACATATGTAACATACAAATGTAACGTTTTTACAGAATTTTTAGCTGCACTAAACCATTTATACTATATTTTTAGTCTATCTATACTTTATGGCATCTCATCATTTCCTGATCTGATTAATTAGTTGTTTTTAGTAGTTTTCACAGTTTTGATGCAGAGCTGTACAAATACAGTGAAAGGGACAGTAGAATGCAAGAGCTGCAAAAGTTATCCAAACATAAAACCATCATAAAATTGTTGACCCATTTTTGGAAAAAGGTGCATGTCTGACAAGAGCGTCGGTAGGTCTTAATGTAGTGCCCTTAAAAGCAAAATATAACTTTACAGAGAAACGCCGTGACACAGTTATTGTTTCGGAGGATTTTTATTCTTACATCAATTCTTTTTTTTTTCAGTCCAATGGTATTTCTACAGCCCGGTATCACAAGTCACAATGTGCCTCAGGCTTTACAACATATAACACACTCTGTCCTTGGACACTCACAGCAGATGAGAAAAAACGGGAAAAAATGGAAGAAACCTCGGGAGGAGTGAGTGAAGAGAAATCCCTCACCATAACGAGACAAAGTTCTCGCTACAACACACTCTCCATCTGTCCTCCTCTGTCCGGCCCTGAGGCTGCTGATATAGTTTTACTCTAAACAGTTTCTCTTTGACACCAGCACTCTGAGTCCATCCCGGATGTTTTCACCAAAACAATCTCAGTAACACAATCGCCTGCTTTTAGTGGCTCGAGTGGATTCTTCTCAAGCAGAACATCTGACCACAGCCGTGTTTTCCTGCTGCAGAGGAGCTTCCACCTTGACTTTTAAGAAACATTTCCCATTGTTCAGTGCAGTTCTGCTGCCATGGTAGTTTGCTGGCTGTTGCAGGCTATCTGTTTCCTGCAGCTTCAGTTTTAGTTGTTTTCAGCCAAGTCGCCAGAGGAAAATGTTGGCATTATAAGTTTCTGCAAACCAAAGATTTGTTACATTTGCACATTTCATATCAACATTTCTAAAGTGATGTAGAGTATGAGCAGACTTTGTCACCTGTAGGTGGAAGGGACGGTGTTGGTGTGACACCTGGGTAAAATGTGAAGCTGCAGACCACTGTATATTATATTGTATTTTTTTGTATTGTATTATCTTAATTTTATTTTATTTTATTATTTTTGAGAGACACTGCTGTTTTTTGTTTGTTTTTATTTTTTCAAGGACTTTGCCTCAAAAAGCAGTTGTTTTTAACCAAGTTTTTGTGTGTACTGCCATAGTAGTACCACAAAAAGCACTTTCTTTCAGACACATTGCTACATTTCAAGCCGGGATTGTGCCAAAACATGATTACATTATCAGCAGCGTTACTTACAAATGAAGTGTGAACATATATGTACATGATAACATACAAATGTAACTTATCCATTGTTTGCAGAAACGTACAATGCCAACATTTTTTTCTGGCTATTGGGTTGTTTTTTCTACAACTAAAATTGCACTCACATGCAAAATATGTTCACAGAAAAAATGATATTCTGCATGAAACCGTAAAACTCACTGAGAGTCAAAAACAGTAAAGCTGCTGCAATGGCGTGGATCATGACAATGACGTTGTTTTGTCACGAGCTGTGAGTTTAACTTCGGACCTTACTGAAGCCATAGGTGCAGGTACATGATGAGATCAAAATATATCAGATATGACAAAAAATATTTGTAGAGCATTGAATTAAAAAAAAAGTTCATACTCAGTGTCAAGTGTCTTGAGGCTGGTTGTTAGTCTGTGATTCTGTTTGCGTGTCGTGACTTTTCTGCTGCTTCATCCACATGGCTGCATACAGACCTCCCTGGACCAGCAGCTCCTCGTGTCTGAACAGAGCCGGCAAGACAAGAACAAAGAGGAGAAAATGGGATAAGACAGTTAAAAAAGCCAAAATTACCAAAATGACATCATCAAAAAAGGGTCAGTAACTGCTCTTGTCTGTCTGATTCTGCTCCCCGGCTGAGGAGTTCATGTAATTTTCAGTTGCCCTCGTCTACATAGATTTCTATTCTGATCTGCACAAATTCAACATTTGGATGAAAACACTTGAGAGGAAAGTCATTCACTCAAAAGAGTTCAAATTTTGACCCAATACTGACCTGAAGCTGCAGACTCCTTTTGGTTTATCATTTGATATCAAATTCAAGAAATAAAATAGCATGTGACAGCAATGAATCCAACTTGGACTTCCAAAATTTTCCTCTCAGCTTTTAAACATAAAATACAAACAAGAAGAAAAGGGAGAAAATTGTAAAATAATTCTGTTATCTAAAAATTAAGTTCATATAAAACAAATTTGCATCAGCAAATACAGTTTAAAGGACATGTAGTGCTACCCGGGCTACGTACACATAATAATGATAGAAAATGTACCGTTCCAACAATTTTCAAATGAGACCTGAAAAAATCTTCATAATTACTAAGAAAATAAAGCCCATATACATTCACTGAACAAAGATTGTGAAATTAAAACACACACAAAACACAGATTCGTGTTAACTTCTTCTTAAAATATTGTTTTTTCAGCCGACAGTAAAATTAGTGTCAGCTATTTCCTTTATTTCATGGAAAGTCTCACTTTGGGGCCATTATTGTGAAGACCCACGTAATTGTTACACATTTTTAACTCATCTTTTTAGTTTATTCTTTTACGGCTTTATTAATTAGTTGTTATTATTATTATATTTTTATCATTATTATTAGTAGTAGTATTTCTGGTATTATTATTATTAATTATTTAAATTGACGTCATCGATAGATGTTCCAGGAAACTGTCAGATCTATTAAATTGACGTCATCGTGTAAATCATTTATGCAGCTGTTTGTTTTTCTCAGTAAAATCTCACCAAACTGAAACTTAAAGGAACATTAATTATTTATTCATTATTATCATTTCATTGTTAACAGTAAAATAACTATTAATTATCAATTTACCTTTTATTAATGATGGTAATTTTAAAGTGTTACCAAATGTTTTCTAAAACGTTGACTCTCATCACATATTACTTATTATCTTGTAATATCTGTTTAATACCTTCTGCTATTGTGAGGGACAAAATAAAGAAATAAAGAAATAGAAATGAAAGGAAAAGAGGAGCAGGCGGAGGTGAAGGTGGGTCACTCATAATGTCTTGTGACACAAGAGCAGCTTTAAAAACAAAGTTGAGCTGTCTAAAATCCTCCTGCAGACTTTGACCAACTTTACTATGAATTAGTAAAACCACAAGTGTGTTACTGTCTGGACCGCCAGACAGGAAGAGAGCGAGCGAGGAACACAGCGAGGGTCAGAAATAGAGGTTGCAGAGAAAGTGAGCGAGAAAGAGAGAAAAAGAGAAAGAACAGGTTGATGCAGAGGAAACAGAGACGAGCGGAGAGAGTTAAAGAGGTCAATCTGAAGACAGAAAACAAAGGTGGAAGTTAAAGTGGAAAAAGACAAGGAAGAAGACAAAAATGATGTTAAGGCTTTTTTATTGTAGCCCTATCATCAGAAGAAAATTCTAGATTTTTGCAAACCACGAATATGTTTCATGTGATATTTCATAGATATTATATAACGTTTCTAAAGAGAGGTACTATATGAGCTGAAGGGATGTTGGATGGTGTGACACCTTGGCGGGATGCCTGTCAGACAGCCATAGAAACAATATTGTTGCTTTTTAGGAAGGTGTCACTGTTTTTGCAGACAGAAAAGTTGCACAAAAAGTGTTTTTTTTTTTCCATCAATGTATTTCCTGCCTGGATAGGGCATCAACAACTGATTGTTCTTCTGCCTCTGTGCCAGCAACAGCCTTGGCCAAAGGTGTTATGTTTCGGGGTTTTATGTCCATCCATCCATCCCTCTGTCCACATACCCTCTTGAATATCATATCACAAGAACCCCTTGAGGACATTTATTCCAATTTGGCACAAACGTCACCTTGAAGTTATTAACTTAAGTTAATGAACTGATTAGATTCTGGTGGACATGGGTCAAAGGTCAAGTCTCACTGTGATCTTGTCTATCCAATTCTTGTATACCCTACATATCAAGAAAGCCTTTAATTTTTTTTATTTTTTTAATTGGGCACAAATTACCATTTTGACTCAAAAATGAACTGATTTGAATTTGGTGTCAGAGCTCACTGTTACCTCACAAAACATGTTTTGTGCAAGAGTTCCTGCACTAATTATAGCAAAATGTCATACAATGATCTAATGGGGAGAAAAAATCATAAAGTGATGACATTTTATATCCAGCTTCACTGTGACATCATAAAGTTCTGCAAAAACACTTTTCTGGACATTTTTTAACATCATAACTCAGGAACAGAGGAGGAGGCGTTTGATCAGATTCTGAATTGGTGGCACTCATCTTGAAACTGTGCTGATTGAAGCATCCATGTATTCACAGACATGGATATAAACTGGAAGTACCACTTGACTGGTGCACAGAAGCATACAAGCACGAGGTGATAATTGCAGTTTACCAAGACATCGCTGCATGTGCAGCTGGGTTAGTGCCACTAAAAGCTGGCATTTTAAGCCAAAACATGATCTTTTTCTGACCATAACTAGGTGGTTTTGTGCCTAAACCCACCACGTGTTAACGACAGCATTGCTGAAACAAAACGTTTCAACAAATTGGTTTTGTAGTTGATTTTGAGAAGTGGTTTGCAGTGTGGCAGGTGCCTAGACTACGTCATTTTAGAAATGTTGTTATGATATGTATGGAAAGCATAAATGTGACATATTTGTGGTTTGCATGAAATGCCAACATTTTCTTGTAGAGACTTGGTTGAAATGAAAGTGTAAGAGAAAAAAAAAGAGAAAGGAGAAGAGCAATATAATGCTACGGCTTGTCATATCTTAAAACAGTAGTTCAGCTATTAAACGTTGCACTACTCAACAATAACGGAGATTGAAGCATCTCAGGCTCAGCAGATTAACAAGGCTGTCCAACACGACAATTTAAGAGGATGTACATCCTTACAAAAAACGCCTAAAAATGTTACTTTTGGCACATGTTGTATTCACACGTAAACAGCAATTTTTTAGAATTAGCAGTCTAAGCGCAGACGTAGTCCTCATAAAGAATGTTAAGCACAGGGACAGCCTGAGGACGTGAAGAGGCCTCTTCCTGTCTCTGTTTGATGATACACTCCCACACTTTGTGGGACAAAATGTGTGTATTCTGACACCGGAGGTTAAGTGGGCCTGTCCCGTGTTTACATCACAGTGTCGATGAAAAGATGAATGCTCTGGTGTTCCCCCTTACACGCCTGCAGGGGCAAACAGAGTCTCTGCATGTGTTTACTGCTCTGCATGTGACCAGCTCACCTCTCAGGTGTGCTCTAAATGTTTACATGAACAATGCATTCAACAGGAGGATCTGTGTGTGAGTGTGTGTGTGTGTGTAAGAGAGAGAGAGAGAGAGAGAGAGAGAGAGAGAGAGACAGAGAGGGAGAGAGAGAGAGAGAGAGAAAGAGAGAAAGGGAGTCTTCATTACCAGCTCCTATATCAAAGGACTTGTGCGCATCAGCAGTTAAGTGGTAGCTTAAGTGTGTGTGTGTGTGTGTGTGTGTGTGTGTGTGTGCGTGTGTGTGTACGTGTGTGTGCGTGTGTGTGCGTGTGTGTGCGTGCATGCACATGTCTTTATAGGTCCATCAGCCTCTGGGGCTAAGACAAAAGGGTTTAAGGGTCACACACACACACACTCACACACACACACACAAAACAAAACACTGAGGTTTTGATCTACAGATAACAATTTTTTAAGCACTTAGGACACACAGAATCATTCAGGTGTTTCACAGGAGCGCACACACACACACACACACACACACATCTGTGGCTGTTGAAATTGTCCTGATAAGACACCCTTACCTTCCTCTCTCTGCTATCTGTCCGTTGTGAACCACCAGGATCTGGTTTGCTCCAACGATGGTCGACAACCTGCACATCACATAAACATAATTTCGATAATTCATATAGTTGCAAGCTGCATTTCATCATTATCTGTCAGGCATTAAAGGAAAGACTAATTTCCATCGAATTTTACCTCAGTTTGTGCACATTCCTGGATCTCCATCGTTTGGTGTCAGCTGATTAAAAGAGCTTGGTTTATGACAGGGTGCTTAAAACTTTTGATGAGTTTTGCTCAACAGAAATGACATGTATTTGACATAAAAAGTGTTGTCTAAACTTTTCCTTTCATGTCACACACATGAAATGTTTATGTTCCTTGTCCATGTCCCGCAATGATTGGATAAAAACATATTCACCCTGTAAATCCCTTGTTTGGTTTACATACTGACCATCTCCTTTTCTTGTGCTCCCGTTATCTTCTTAGTGGGAGTATGTTTGAAATCGCTACCTTTTTAATAAACTCACTATTTTTATCAAATCCATCCATTATCAAAATGCAAAAGGATGTGAAGTGGTACAAATAAAGGCACAAAACAAACAGCTATCAGAAGAATATACTGATCGAGGTGATATAGCTAAACAAGCTGGTTGTAGGATAGCACCTGGTTACCATGGAGACGACTGAAACCTTTTGCTGAAGCATTAATTGAAAAAGTAGCTCTTAAATTTCTGTAGAGCACCACTCATCAAAAGTGCTGAGCGTCCTACCATAAATCAGGCTTAAAACTCAGTCCAACTCTCTTTTTCATCTTGACAATCCAACAAAACCAAACATGCTCAGTGTTATTGTACGTTTTTAGTCTCGGCTTATACCAGGGGTGTCCAAACTTTTTTGAATGGGGGAAGGAATGATCACACTTGATTAACAAATATTGTGTGGCAGGCCAGAGTACATTTTTAAAGTCAAACCAAGAGCCGCTTAAAATTGGTCTGAGGGCCACAATTGGCCTCAGGACCAGACTTTGGACATGCCTGGCTTATACAAATGGTGAAGTTTCATAATAATGAACACTGACACAAAACAAAAACTGAGTGCCATCTAGTAGCATTATATTGGAGATATACGGCCCATATCTCCTACACTCTGCAGCTCACACCAAAACAATTTAGATCGATGAATAGCACCACAGGTAAGAGGAAATGTATCTTGATTTTGGGGTGAACTCTCCCTTTAAGCTGGACATTTGTGTTTCTTGCACTCCTTTTCTGCGTACTGAGATTGCAATATTAAATAAATATTATCATTAACAATAAAAATGATCGCTATAAATACAGGATTCAAGTTGTATTAATCCTAAAATACTCTTTAAACACACATTTTTTTGTGTATGAAGTGTCACAAAATTTAAAGGAGGCAGCCACATCAAAGCGTCTTCACAGCGATTTAAAAAAAGAAGAAGGAAGACAGTATCGCAGACAGTAATTCCAGAGGTGCCAGAGGTCGAGGAGAGGAGGATAAGGAGAGGAAATGGGAAAGGAGAGAGACACGTGCTGCAGAAAGAGAGTAGGAGGGAGTCATAACGCGCAGTTAGATGTTAAATGTGTTCAGCTGTCTTATAAAAGTAAAATACAGAGTCATTCCTCAGTAATCACTTACACACACTTTAGCTCTGTCATTTCTGACACACACTTGCAACAAACCGATACACAAACACACACAGCTGAACACGTTTCTCCGGGTTGGAGAACTCTGTATGAACTTGTCTGTAAATTATTAAAGTTAATATTTATGACCTGCCTCTGATGAGAGTCTGATTAAAGACACAGTGATCTAAATGACTCGCAGCTCTTTTGTGATGTGACCTGATGGCGAGTCAGAGGATTGTCAAGGTGTTGTAACGTGGATGTAATGTGCAATTTTCAGTGTTTATCTTTAGGAAATGAAAAAAAGGTGGCATAAATGTATGAATCTTAAAATAGGTTTTTAAAAAGTGAGGAGGACATGTTGCCCCTGTGCCCCAGTGGAAATGAAACCCTCACGCACGACACTGTGTGCAGAACAAAAAAGCCATGGAGCTCATGCCTCTCCAAACTGCTGAATGTCACTTTAAGCTTCAGCAGAGCCACCACTCTGCTTTAATGTCATCAAGGCTATCTTTGGACGTCCACCTTCAATATTTGATAGAAAACCTCGGTCAAAGGTAGAAATATCTCTCCCCAGAGACTGCAGACGTCAAAGGTTTTTTTATGCACTCATTCAGGCTTTACAGCAAGAAAGAAGAAAACACACAGTGTGTTTACCTGCAGGCGGCTTCATGTCCTGTTTTTAAGGATAGGTTCAGGATAAACTTTATACTGTGCCTTCTCCTCAGGACAGACTTGAATATTTATGGCATAAATTCATACTCTACGCAATACCAAGTAACAAAGGTGGGACCAAATCTTTATTTTGCAAGTCACAAGTCAGTCTCAAGTTTTTGCATTCAAGTCCCAAATCAAGACTGAAAAGTCCCAGGTCAATACCCAGGTCCTTAACTTTGATTTTCCAGTCTTAAACAAGTCATAATGTGCTCTTCACCAAATGTAATGCCATTGCTTTTTAAATAATTATAATTTATTAAATTTACAAAAATCATTAATGCTTTTTAAAATTAGTATTTAAAAAAAAAACGTGGAGGTTTTGTGTAATTTGTCATTTTCAACCTGCAATTTTTGCATAGTGCAGTTTAGGTGTTTTTTTTTTGTTTTGTTTTTTTACCAGTTCTTCCTGCTATTACAAATCTGTTGTGGAAAAGCCCTATCAAGCCCAGTGACTGTACACTTCCATTTGGGGCCCTAATGTGTAACTGTCACTGTGATTATTTGCCTTAACAAGACAACATATATATCCTCATATAACTATTACAAAATAATAATAAACCATAGCACTTGTTTGTGGCTTGCTGTGATATATGAAGCCTTGATATAATACTCTAGGGTCTGTAATATTTCACAAGAGGCATTTTGATGTCACTTTAGCAAAAGGAGTTGATAAAAATTAACGAAGGCTAAATTCCATTTACTTACTTTAGTTACAGGGCCATGGTACTGCTCATGCTGCCTCACTGTCATGGCTTAATGGGACACTTGAATTGAGAAGAGCCGTTCTTATTATCAATAACGACTGCTCTTTTTCTACTATGACAAATCAAAATGTCTGCAACTTTTTTAAGGAAACACAATTATAACAGTCCCCTGTGTCCAGGGGGACTGTTATAATTGGTTCCTGGAAACTGTGATTATTAGTAGTCCAATTTGCAGGAAAGTTTCTTTCATTTACCAACATTGCAAAGTTGCACAGAATTCATGGGCATTCGTCTAATTTAAGGTAACTTGCGACTGCAGCATTGCAACATCCTGCAGGGGTTTAAAGGTGTGCAGTCTGAGGTAAATAAGAGGTTTTTAAAACCATTATGACAGTTTCAGTGCAACATACTGAGGTTTTCTCATCCTAGTGGGTGAAGAATGGATTAGTGAGGGTTTATCACCAACACCTGCATCTTTTTAAACTGTAAAAGATAAGGTGAGGATGTGGTTTTATTAGCATGTCGCTACCATGTTTAGGAAAACATTCACATCCAATAACTGCGGTTGATTAAAGGGAGACTTCATCTCATCCTTCGAAGCGAAATCATGATCTGTCTGTTGTCATGATGTGTTTCCATTTTACTGAAGGCCCAACTGATTAAGTCAACACACAGGGCTGATCCTGCGAGCAGACTCCATCTGTTGCTGCTATTGAAAGATTAAGAAGCTGCTGGATCAACTTATTCAAAGAATGACGGTCAGAATGAGGTCTGAGACACAGACTGCAACACATAATTAATTTAAAAGGGAAGATAATAAAAAAGAGGTCAGAGCTCAGTTGGTATCACCACTAGTCACAGATGATTAGTCACAGTCAACATCTGTAAACGTGTTTGAATTTGTGGGTCAGAGTTTCCATACAGGTGCACACATTGTCATGCGTGTGTAATGGGTGTAAATGCATCCTTATCATTAAGACAACATTAATGCTCTGTCTCAGATTAGATATTTCTGTACTTAAACTTGTTATTTTAAGTACATAAATGCATTCACACTGAAAAGTGTGGCAAAATGCAGTACACTATAAGTACAAGGAAGTCCTGCATCAAGTTAAGTATCTGGCAGGTGACCTGCAAAAAAATAAGAATAAAAAAGTGATTTGTGGGTTGGATTTTGTCTTGATTTTATTTTCAGGTTTGGCTCTGGGTTAAACAGAGAACAAAGGGGTCAGATCATGGGCATGGCTTCAATCTGGTGTATTACTAACGACATGACAACTGTGGAGATGTGCTGCTCAATATTATGACAATTAATAAAAAATATGAATTTGAATATTGAATATATATTGAAAAAAAATATATAGAGATATATATATATATATATATATATATATATCTTCACATGTATGAAATGCCCCAAAATAATTCATTTAAACATCTTGCCTGACTGATTATTGGAACAGGACGTGGTTATAAGGTAGCTTTGGTTGGGCCATCGATCATATGTAAGGGTGTCGAGATGGATGCAGTATGTTTTTTTCAATATGCACATTATCTGCTGTGTAAAACATACATGTAAATATGTCAAAAGTAAGAAAGAAACTACAACAAACAGGGAAATGTGGGATTTTAAGGAATCTTTAAGCTGTATTTCAGTTTATTAACTTGTGTGTCAAGTTGGGATGGAGCAGTCTCAAACAGTTTTGTTGTTTTATGGTCCAACTAAGTCTTACAATATGATTGATTTACACAGCTGATCGGTTTGACAGATAATAAAATAATGTTTACACTAAAATTTTAAAATCTGTCAAACAAAATATTGTTTTTCCATTTTCCCAATTGTACTGTAAATATACAAATCCTTATTTTGGCTTTTGACCAATTGAGGCAATCTTCTGTGCACAATGTTTGTTCTGGAACAAAAGAAAAATCCCTAATACTTCTAATGCAGAACACGAAGGACGATATGGATACTGGTTTGTAGCAGGAATCAGCACCACAGGCTGCTCCACTCCTGATGTATTTTAATGTTGCGAGTGTCAGAGCCTTTCAAGTCCTTCTCAGTGTCACTCAGACAGATGAACAACCAGACATCTGTTTCTTTTACTTTTGTAGACCTGTCATCACGCCTCATCTTATATCCTCCAATCAGCTTTTCATTTAATCTCTCCATCCCATTTCTTTGTGTCTGATCTAATCCTGTTTTCATTTCAGCATATCCATCACACATTTTCCTTTCATGTTTTTACACACATTTGGTTTTTCTTTTCAGCTTGGTCCTGTATTATCACTGTAATCACATTGTAGCAGACTGCTGTCATTTCTATGGCAGAATGCGTGTTTGTAAGCTCAGGGGCCAATTCACAAAGAATTGCCCTGCTTTTGTAGCTCCTAAACCTGCACAAATAAGACAATAAGAAACTGTGTAATTCTCAAAGCGGGTGTAAAATGCACCGCTAAATGTGCTGCCAAACTCCTGTATGTATTTAAATGACGTAATGTGCATAAAAGTGGCACAAAATTGGCCACTTTGTGTGCAAATAAGCCTCATCGTAAAACAGTTCAATTCAAAAGGATCAGCACTAACACACACAGTTACAGTGGAACTATTAGCGTCTTCAGAGAGTTGGTGGTAACTGAAGCATATTTATAGGCGTGTAACAACAATCTTTAAAGACTTTAAAGTCATCATGGCAGCTGTGATTGCAGCCAGGCGAAGGCATCTTCGTGTGATTGGATATTTTGAGGGAGATTATCATTTTTTGTTTGAGGTATTCTTTGAGCAAAGGCAACATTTATGCTTTGCCACACTGCAGCAAAACACAAAAAAAGAAAAGTGCACTCAGCTGCAAAACTTAACGGCCGTGTTTGTGAACTGGACCTTGAGACGGAAAAAGATAGCGCTTCCAAGCGATAACCATTTCATGCTGCTATCAGTGGCCACAATCCATCATTTATCAATCTGCCCACAAGTGTCAAAAAAATAGAAAGTCATGTCCAGCACCACATTGGATCTCTTTTTTGCTCAAAACAACTACCACTCATCGGCATTTACAACATCCATATTTCACCTGAATATATATAGCTTGGGAGGAATGTCACCTGTGTGCGACCACTATAGTCGTCCTGTTGGTGCAGACCTTGGCCAGTGACGCCTGGATGTTTCTTTCAGTCTGGGTGTCCAGTGAAGATGTGGCCTGGTGGAACAAACACCAAATACAGTATATAAGCGGAAGTACAGTATGGTGTAGTTAATGAGTAATGCAACATCCACCACTTAAAGACAGTTTAGCTAGTCAAATTAAAGTAACCCTACTTGTGGCCTAAACTATCACCACGAAATCACCAATGTTAAGCTGAAAAAAGAAAAGGAGGAAAAATAATCAGCATCTTACATGGCTGGATCTACAAACATAGGATATACTCAGCTTGCTTCATGCATTTTTAGTGGACTCCATGGAGCCTCTCAGTGCATGGAGGGCCTAAGTTGTTCAGATTTTCAAGAAATTTAGTAAGTGCATTCCTATCATCATTTTTTCACTCACAGAAAACATATAAATAATGCATGCAAATGTCTGACATTCACAGAAATGTATTGACCAGGCCAATCATAATACTTTTTAACCATTCATGTTTGTACACACTATGCTAAAAAGTATTGCCACTAGGTGGGTTTCTATTACAGATTTGCACAAAACTTAAGCAATATTTTCGAAATCTTTATAAAACACACCAGCTATCATAATTTCCGACTGAAGGCAACGTAGGCATGCAATCTAAGCGATATTGGAAAGGCAAGCCCCTTTTAATTGGGAGTGACCACATATGGCAGATTTCTGGGAGGCGATAGTTCACGATTTCACAGCGGATCATCTAGAAAAAACTTCCAGATGATCCGCTCAACTCAAATATGTCTTTTTCAAATTGCTTAGAATACCACCTCATGCAAGCGTGAAAACTTTTTTGAGATAACTGGGATTTTTTCTCGAAATGTATGTTGTTTTATGTATGTTTTATTTGTAATTTTAATTTGTGCAATTTGAGGGTTAATGGGAACCCACCTACTGATATGAGCTGGTTGTTAACATCAACAAGTCGTTTAAAAGCATGTATCTTGGTGTGACTTATGCGTAACCTAATGTGTGATGAGGTGTGATGTGTTTCATGTGTCTTCACCTCATCCAACAGAATGATCCGAGGTTCTTTCAGGATGGTTCGAGCGATCGCTACTCTCTGTTTCTCCCCACCGCTGAGCTTCAGACCTCGCTCCCCCACCTCCGTGTCATATCCTGTTTGGACACAACACCATCATCTTCATTATTATCATCAATACTATTAATTTTCTGCATCAAGACTTTCCGAAAAGCACCCTATTACAACGTCAAAGTCAAACAAGAAAAGCATCATTATCATCTACACACACTCACACACCCCAGCCTGACCCTGAGGAAGCTCCAGTATCCTGGTGTGTATGTCAGCGGCCATGGCAGCTCTCTGCACCTCCTCGTCGCTGGCTGTGACTCGGCTGTAGCGAATGTTGTTGCAGATGGTGTTGTTGAAGAGAACCGTGTCCTGAGGAACCACGCCAATGTGCAGCCTCAGAGAAGACTGACGCACCTGGGACAGAGAAAGGGAAAAAATCGCGAGCTTTGGAACCAACCTTTTGCAAATCTGGATTTGGTAATTGCAGCATCTCTATTTGCGCTCTCTCTCTCACTCACACACACACACACACACACAAAAACAGCATACATCTACATAAATGTTTCATGGCTTAATTCATCTTATACTATATAATGCATGCTGCCCCAGGTCACAGACAGCACATGTCCTGAACCAGTTTCTGTCCCTGTCTCTTCGTGTCTCTCCAAGGATTTCACATATCTGACTTTACCTACTTACTTTCTTCTGTCACTATGTCTTTCTACTTCTGTTGGACAGTATATTGTTCCTGAGATAATTGTGATTTATTGCCATTAAAAGTCCATTCTATGTGACTGAAATAATGATAATATTTGAGATAATAATAAAAGTACACACTTTTAAAGAGCAATGACCTTTAGATTGACGTGTCTCAGCATCTGTTCATTTGTCTGTGGTGCTGTATCATAAGTCTTATAATGGTAGGGAAAAACCCTGCTGTTTATTCTGGCATTATGTTAAAATGTTGGTGACAAGCTGCAGGAAGACCTTGGATCTCGGAGATGATCACACAACAAAACTTGTTGGTTTTTTTGGCAGTGATTGCAGCCTTTCCGGCAGCTTTTTAGTCATCAGATGTGGTTGGATTTTGGTGACTCCTTGCTGTTTTTCTAGGAGGGATGATGCCACAGAAAGCATTTATTTTTCTACTGAGACATCGCTGTTTTTCCAGCAGGGATTGTGCCACCAAAACTGGGTATTTTAACCAAAACAACCTTTCCCTAACCATAACCAAATGGTTTTTTTGCCAAAACATGTTAAGCACAGTGTTGCTGAAATGTAAAGAAACTATCTGCTACAAACAAATGCAAAGTATTCTGCTTTTAATTTAATTTTTCTGGTGGTTGGGTTGACACAGAGGACAATTATGCAAGAAAACAATAATGATGCTGGAGAAAGTCTAATGAAACATACGGGTGTGTCCTCCAGCCTAACAAAATCAATATGAATTTTGTCCAAATACCACATCTAAAAACAAACTGTTATTATCATCCTTTCTTGCATTGAAATATTGATTTCCAGCAGCAGAATAAAAGAACAGAAATTTTCATGTGACTAAATGAAAACAATTAACAATGGGGGAGGTTAAAATGTATTTGAGATGGTGAGAGAAAAATGTGGGTGGTAGAGACAGTTAATACTGCAGACAGAGCGGACAGGTCAATGAAACTGAACTATTGAACTGAAACCTGGAGCAACTGATCAATAGAATAATGTGCAACCACTTTCAACAACACTCTGTTTTCTATTATTTTAAGCCCGCTTTTTGAAATGATTCCCCTTTTGTTGTACTATAGTAACCGTCCCAACATCTCCAGACTGAGAGGAGCACATGGCCCAGACTAGAAGGTATAATGACTGAGTCTGATTTTGTCCAACCCGTTCAATTCCAAACCATATTGGTACCAGCAGAATAGTGGTAATGTTCTCCCCCCCATTTAAGGCGAAGCTTCTTAGCATTTTATGAATCTGGCTCTTGATCTCTCCCAAAATAATTTCCGGTTTTCAGTGACTCCCTGGTCGGTGTGCGGTACTTCCTGTGGAAAGCTTTCCTCCGCAGCCACAACAATACAACTTCCATTTCCTGCACAAGCTCGGTTTGGCTGGTAATCACTCACTTTCCCTTAATTTGATCTTTGCCGTTTACTTTTGGTATTTATTCCACTGAAGAGCAACACAGCATCTGTTTCTGATCGAGGCGGGCTGACAGAGCTCTAACACCAAATGTCAGCAAGAGAGAAACAGACAGACAGAGAGGGGGGAGGAAAAAAAGCCTTTTAATGTTTTTCATTCAGACGTCAACCACGGATCAAAAAAGAAAATATTAGTGTAAGACAGCTGTCCTCGCACACAAGGAATAATGACTACCACAGCAGTAAATCTGTGAGATGATGCCGTATTAAGAGCTAACTTTACCAATCCGGTTTTCTGCTAAGTGTGTTTATATATACACATAGTTGTTTAAAGAATGGATGAAAGCACTGCACTTCACCACTTCTAAAACAACTGGTCAAGGTCACTGAAAAAGGTCCTGTCTCATGCTTTGTTGACTTTTTCAATACTAACCAACTATGACCACAATCTTTCCATAACTTGAACAATGTGCTTTGAATGGCCTAAACAAACCATCAAAAGAAAAAGAAACTTTTTCAGGGATGCATTTAACATTTTTAATTATGCTGCTAAAAAAAGGGGCTTGATTCAACTGTGCCAATCTCCGATACGTTTGAGAACTGCGTTTACTCTTAGATAGTTTGAGGAATGACGACACATCTGGGTTTTTATTTCAGAAACGCGTGCTGAACCTGCGTCAGAGACAGAGGAGACTGCCTGTGAGTGAAATCACTCTGATTGGCAGTTCACCTCAGTGCACAACAACTGAGGCGAAAGTGAGAAATGTTAACAAACGGAGTAAAGTCAAGAGAGCATGAGATCAAAACAAACTTGTTATATTATGTAAGGTTAATTTTTGAATTTGTCGTCGGTCTTCTGGTTTCTATTTTGAATGAATACAGAATACCATCGCCCACTGGTATGAAGACTTATTTCTTTGTACACAGGCGTAGAATGTAAATACTACTTGACCGTCAGTTGTGGTCTTTGCGACGTGTTCAAGTGCAGCTTTATGGAGGAAACACGTGACGTGAGACAAGGCGATAGTCAGCCTTCTTCACCATGAGTTGATATGGTGTGTTTGTGTTTTTAGTGGCAGATTTTGTGACAATTGGACAGCCTGGCTAGTCTCTCCCTCTTGTTTCCAGTCTGTTTGTGAAGTTAAGCTACACTAACTGTCTGCTGAAGCCTCATATTCACCACACAGACATATTGATCCTCCGGCAAGAAAATAGATACACATTTTAGGTACAATGTCAAACCCTTCCTTTAATAATTCAGCTTTTGTCCTGCTTTGGCCCTGCAATGATTCATCTTATAGTTATTGATGAAAGTTTCTCAATGGGCGTTAACAAATAAACTGAAAGTTGTGTCATAAAATAACTAGAAAAGCTGTGTATTTAAGAGCTGTGACTGCCAACACAGCTGAATAGAAACTGTTGTTTTATAATCCAAAAAATAAAAGGAAACCTGACGGACACCTTAAAAAACAACACAGATGACTCACACCAGCACTCAGTAAACAGCCATCAGCCGTCAGTGTTTGGGCCGGCAAGGTCAGACTCATCAGAGCTTCGCCACATGTGGCTGCCATATGCAGCGGCAAGCAGAGTGGCAGAGGACCGACGGCCAAAAACCAACCCGAGAGGTCCAAGAGGCTGAGCTCTGTCAACAGCATCTGATATTTAAGCAACAAAGTGTTCCACAATACAGAATTGGACACACTTTTGCTGAACTCCTGCATGACAGCAAAGATTTACAATTTCAAATGTTACTGCAGATTTACAGATTTTAAACACTCCAAATCACATGTACAGAAGATATACAGTTATCTACACACATTTTGAAACTATTACAGTGATCAATAACTCTCTCATATGGTCCACTTGATGTGATTAATGTATTAAGACAGATTTGGAAACTGCTGAAAGGAAAGATCTTCCAATCTACCAGCAGCTGTTTGCAACAAGCAAAACATCTTTCTACAAATTCCAGATTCAGCTGAAACATGTGGACAACATCAATGATAAGAGTCATATTTTAAACTAACCGATCACAGTCTAGTTGTCTCATTAAAAGTATTTCTATGGCCGTAACAATCTATGGTAGATAAAACTAGAAATACCGCCATGCAGTTGTACACCTCTGTGCACCAGTCAAACTGCATATATCTCTTCCTCAGTTAAGATGCTGAATAATGGCCAGAAAAGTGTTTTTGCAGATTATGAAGTCACGATTGACCTTTGTGTTAGACATTTGTGTGATATTCAAGCATGTGAGTTCTTTAGTTATGGCCAAAAACATGTTTTATGAGGTCACCGTGACCTTGACCTTTGACCTTCAACCACCAGATTTTAATCAGTTCATTCTTGAGTCCAAGTTGATGTTTGTGCCAAATTTGAGAAAACTCCCTCAGGGCCGTCTTCAGATATTGGGTTCATGGAAATTAGATGGCTGCAAAGTAACAGTGACCTTGACCTTTAAACACCAAATTATAAAAAAGCTCATCGGTGAGTCCAAGGGAATGTTAGTGTCAAATTTAAAGTCATTCCCCTAAAGTTGATTTTGAGATATCACTTTCACAAGAAAGAGAATGATGCAAAGTCACCGTGACCTTTGACCACCAAAATATAAGTTCATTCTTGAGTTGACTTAAGTGTTTATGGCACATTTGAAGACATTTCCTCAAAGTGTTGAGATATTGTGCAAGAATGAGGCACACATAGTCACAGTGACCTTGACCTTTGACGACAAAAAAAACTAATCAGCTCATCCTTGAGTCTACTTGAATGTTTGTGCCAAATTCCCTCAAGGTGTTCATGAGATAACAGGTTTACAAGTATGAGGTGGATGCAAGGTCACAGTGACCTTGACCTTTGACCACCAAAATCTAATAAGATCATCCTTGAGTCCAAATGAGCATCTGTGCTAAACTTGAAGAAAATCCGTCAAAGGCTTCTTGAGATAGTGTGTTTACAAGAATGAGACGGATGGATGGACAACCCGAAAACATATTGTCTCCAGCCACAGCTATCGCAAAGGCATAAAAAGCCACTCAGGGGACATATAGGGTACATAAGCCCGGCCATTCTAATTACAAATAAATCCTTGAAATATATGGAAAAAACTTTTACAGCTAAACGAGCTGTTAGCAATCTGTTTTTCACACTGCAGATGGAACTGACATCATGAAATAAACTCAAACTAGGTGGTAAGTTCCTGAAATCATAGTTTAAAGGAGGTGAGAGGTGTTTGTGATTGATCAATAAAAAATACTTTGGCTCAAAAGCTGATCATAAAATCGCAGCTTTGATACAGAGCAAGAGTGAGTGGTACGAGGAAAGTGTTTAGAGAGTTTTTACAGATCATCTGTTTAACATGTTTCCTGTTGTCACTCTATTAAAACCTGCACTTGTTTTTATGTTGTAGTCCATAAATACTTCTTTAATGTTTCACTCTATCAGAGGACTCATTGGCTGGTTTAACCAGTAAAAAATTTCCATTTTAAAGAGTCGTTCACGCAAGTATTAATTATGTTCACCTGGTAAACATGAGGCAGATTGACGAGATGTGCGAAGTGCGGTGCAATTTTCACTGGATGTGAAAGTCTTTAAAAGTTTAGTTAGTTAGACATTTGAAGCGAGAAGATCAGTAACACTAAAAAATAATGGTAGTTCTTTAAAAAAATCTCTCTTTACCCTATAAAATCTGGATTTTCGGGTAATTTTCTTGTACTTGTTTGTACTCATTTCTTAGGTTATTTCTACATGCTCATTGCCTTTTTCCCATGTTTAAAAAAAATCAAACTAAACTCAGATTTTAAGGAGTTTATTTATATATTTTTAATTTATAATTTATATTGACATTTATTTATTTATATTTACAGCCTCTTGTATTAATTCAAGGATTTATTATATAGCAGTATTTTTAATTGTTTTTTTTAATATAAATTAAAGTGTCATTTCATATATTATTACTATTTCATAACACATTTTTTAAAAATAATTCTGATTAATATTATGATATGATGTGCGAGGTTGTAAACATTTTTATTTCTACTGCAAAGTTGGGCATTTTAACATGGAAGTCTATGGGAACTCTCTCACCCATGGAGCCAGCCTCAAGTGGCCATTTGATGAACTACAGTTTTTGAAACTTTTACATTGGCTTCATTTTTCCGCCCTCCTGGTTGCCACTTGAGCTAAACACAACAACAGACTGAATCCCTCAGTGGAGGAAGCTGAGGCGTTTAACCGCTTCCTCCTCCTTTTTCTCCTGGAGAGCCTAAAAAATCCCAGGCTGACAAACAGTCTGAATCTGATTAAAGAGAAGACCATGTGTGCGTGTGTGTGCTGATTAAAATGTTTCTCCTGCTGTGTGATTATTAATGCGCGTCCTCATAATCATCACCAGCCTCTTCCTCTGAACAAGCACGTCTGTCGTAATAAAACAGGTGTGCGTGTGCTGTTTGGCTTTTATTGAGACTTTTGGCAAATCATAAACAGAGTCATTTCAG
The DNA here is from genome assembly GCF_008729295.1 of Plectropomus leopardus. Classification (NCBI taxonomy): domain Eukaryota; kingdom Metazoa; phylum Chordata; class Actinopteri; order Perciformes; family Serranidae; genus Plectropomus; species Plectropomus leopardus. The sequence continues at coordinate 27,934,328 of NC_056472.1, forward strand.
CTACAACTGCCATAAATGGGCTATCTTTACATGTGCACACACACAGACACACACACACACACACACACACACACACACACACACACATACACACACACACACATCTGGCGTCTGGACTCGTTGCTGCATTATTCAGGAACCTTTTACTATGATTTATTCACAGTGTGACTGGAGCTCACACTCAGCTCGACTGCGTGTGTGTGTGTGTGTGTGTGTGTGTGTGTAGTGAGGGAAAGTGGAAGTCAAGGTGCGTGAGGCAAAAGCAAGAAATAAAGAGTCAGAGACAGAAAAAAGAGAAACTAAAAGGGCACTCTGAGAGCACAGACCTCCACCGAGGCCAACAGTCCAGTCCTGCATGATATGCAAATCTGCAAGCAGAACCACTATGTATGTCTGGATATTTAATCATGCTCTTTTTTTTAACGTATTTTCTTAAAAAAAAAACCAACAACTATAAAATCAATCACAGACACATTGTTCTCATAGATATTAAAACCATCCGTAACCCTGTTGAGGCAAAACAAGTTGAAAGTTTCTGTGTAACACAAGTTAAAACAGATTGTTTTTAAAGATTGCTTGAGTACTTTTAATCTGCCTTAAAGTCACTGCAGCTTGGTTAAGATTAACTAAGTACCCGTGTGTATCCCTCTGGTGTAAAGCTGCACTGTTTTTCATCACCGAATTAAAATTCCAACCTGGCATTTCTCAAGTTTTAAGATGCTTCAATATGTGACGACATTGATGGAAACAGAATTAAGGCCACATTTTAAATGCCGTGAAATCACTAACAAGAACATTTTTAATGCCTATAAAGTGTCACCAAATCACAACAATACCCCAAAAATCTGGAGAGATTCGAACCACATAAACTCAAGTTTGTGACATTAAAATGTCTGGAAGATCTGAATCATATGGTTCAAGTTAACCATCGACCTCTGTGTTAAAATTCACAACTTTTCGAGCAGAAGTAAAGTTCTGGTCTCTAAAGCTAAGCTCCCTCTTAATAACAACTGTATCGAAAATATGGATATATGTGTGTTTGCTTTCTTGATAAGAGTTTTATGAGAATATCAATACCACTCTCATGCCTGAGCACTAAATATGAAACTACTGTCAGCAGGCAATTAGCTCAGCTAAGCACAACGACTGGAAACAACAGGAAACAGCTGGTTCAAAAATCTGCCTGTCATCACCTCCGATGAGTTTTATGCTCACACCGGCATGTGTGTTTACCTTGGAGATGTCCTGACCGTCGATGCGGATGCTGCCACTCTGAGGGTCGTAGAATCTGAACAACAGACGCAGGATGGAGCTTTTCCCCGATCCAGATGGACCGACCTGCACACACATTAATGACGAGCCCAGTCTCCGCTTTAATTTACGATTCAGAGGAATATATTGTACCTTTTCCATTGATTTGGTACCTTTTGTTACTAGTTACTTTGCAGATTCTGATAAAGCTAGATATAATCCACGAAGAAATTATTGTGCATATGGAAGCTCTAAGAGGCAAACCAACCCAAACCTTATCTACTACATACAAGTTATTATATTTTAGGCAAAATAAAATGTGCTTTTATTTACTTGTATTCTCTATGTATTCTGTATTGTATTTTCCTTGTATGAAGGACCTTTAAACGTAACAGAGTATTTACTACTTTAACTCAAATGATAGATATGACTACTTTTGTCACCACTTTCTAGATACCACTAGAGATACGGAGAGTGAAAAAATACTTAGAAGAACTTAGACATAGTAAACAGAGGACAACGTACCAAAGCAACTGTCTGTCCCGCCTCTACCGTGAAGGACACGTCCTTAAGAATCTCAGTCCTGCACACACAAACACACAAAAAACAGCAACCGTCAGAATAAAAATGAAAAAAATCAATCAAGACCTTCAACATTTGAAAAATGCATCTTATAGTAAATCATTTTAATGCGTTTTTAATGTAAAAGGTTTATTCTCATTTAATTCACTGGATATTCTCTGGGATGTTTATTCACATAATGCTGTAAATGTAACACACTGTAAATGTCAAGGCACACAGGAAGCCGACCAAGACGTTTAATTAATATGAGCATTAATTAAAAACAGTCCTCTTCCTGACAGCAGGTGATGGTGTCCAGCTGTGCTACGTCTTGATTGAGAGACTGAGTTTGTCTTTCAAAATAAAAGCACCAGAATACCAGGTTCAAACCATAAAACTGTGACATACATGAATCCCAGAGAATTCAACATACATCCAAGTTACTGATATTCCATATTTTTATGTATTTCTTTAAATGTTTTTTTTTATATGTACTCCAACCTAAAGGACAGAACACCTATTTGTGTCACTGATTTCCAACATGCATATCATTATTGAGTTATTCAATTAAAGTCAGGGTTTAGTTAGGTTTACACAACCGTAACTATTTGGTTATGGAAAGGGAAACATGGTGATCATTGTTAAAACAACCCAACATTGACTGCTGATAGGACACGGGGTTCAAACAATTGTTTCTAGTGTCACAGTCATATGATATATGCCGTACAGTTCACATTGACCCCCTCCCTCTAAGGTTTTTTTTTACTAAATGACCAATACTGTTTTGAGGACAGTCTCTGTTTTTTTATTTTCAAATGAATGAAAAAGGATCAAATTATAGAAAAGTGAATTAAAAAACAGATTTGTCGTTGGCTACACACCCAGGTACGTAGCTGAAACAGACTCTGTCAAACTCCACCTGACCTGCTGTGAGCTGCAAGTCCTGCGCATCCTCTGCATCCTGAACCTGTGAGGAGGAGGAGGAGGAGGAGGAGGAGGAGGAGGAGGGGGAGGAGGAGAGAAGGGAAACCGGGGAGAGAGAACACAGGAGGAGAGATGAGATGCAGTTTATAACTTTAAGCGATGAATATACATTTGAAGAACATATCTTCAAACAAGTACAAAGGGTTCAATGATATCTTTACCAATTACTTTTTGGTTGCACATGCGACACAAACACTTGCGTCCTGGGTCAAAGTCCTACATTTGTGTGATAATCACCTTTGCCTTTCTCTCTACGCAGACTTTATGGACTTACTCTTTTTGCTCCTGTGCTAGATTATATCGTGCAAATGTAAAGGACCCGAGGTTTGCAGAAACGTAGAATGCCAGCATTTATTGTGGAAGGTAATACACAAATTATACTGTATTACTTTTCATGGGTTTAAGTATAAACAGAGATACCAAATCAGTTTAAACTCAAGAACCACCTCTTTGCTTGTTTTGGTGCTTTCAACCATATCTCATGGTCTTCATCAGCTAATGGAGAAGAGGAGGCGTTGGGGAACAAAAGGAGGAGAAAGATAGAGAAAGAAAGAAGAGAGAAAAGGAGGAGGAGACAAGAAGGATGGAGAAGAAAAAAGAGGGAATATTTTCCCATCATGCTCTAAATTTTCCCTTTCTCATTTTCTCTCTCCTCTCTTCTTCAAACCATCCCTCCTTCTTGCCTCCTCCTCCCTGACTCCCTGACTCCCTGACTCTCCTCGCCCGCAGCTTCCCAAGCCAAAGAAAAGGGCCGCTGTGTTTTTAAGGTGCTCTAATGCTTTTGTCTACATTCATGTGACTGTTTACCATATCAAGGGCCTGTGAATGTAGGAGCCTTTAGTGAGGCAGCCGGGGGACGCCTTTTCCCACCAAACACACACACACACACACACACACACACACACACACACACAAATGTACAGGCAGACTGTGTGTTTCAGTATGCGCACAAACACACACAAAGTCACACACAAACACTTGTTGATCTCCTAATCCGCTGACCTCTGACTGTGTGAGTTTCTCAGTTTCCAGCACGACTGAAGCAGTGCGATCATAAATAAACACTTCATAACTTTCCACTTTTTATTACTCACTTACCTGCAATTATTATATTTTTACTATACAGGCATCTCAGTATAGTTTGTCTCTGATTCAAGAGAACACGTTAGGCTGTTTTGTATCTAAACTAAACTGCAGTAACTCTACTCAGTTCTACCATATTTGGAATAGCATTGTACTGCCATTTATGTTTATTTAAAAAACATCAGTCAAAAAGTTATATAAAATTTTCAGAGTAATATGACGAACTGATTTAAAATTATTGAAAAAAAAAGATAAATATAATGCAATACATTTCTAAAAAAGTGTATCACACAATTTGTTTTCTAATTGAATGAAAATACATCAAAATATGAAAAATACAAATCAAGCCGAAATAGACTGAATGCTTTCATCCTGGACAAAAGAGGCAGGTTAGGCCACTTTTTAAGTTTACTCTTGTCAAAACATTGACACGTTTTCTCCACAAGGAGGCTGTATGTAACGATTGAGAAGGTAAAGAAAAAATTGTTGTCAAAACAAATTATCCAACTAATAAGCATCCACATGGTAATTATGCTGTGAGTAATAAGTTTATTCTCTGTGTAAGTTTATTCATAAAGTTAGCATCACAACATCAGTTTTAAGCACTTATTTTATTACCACCAGTAATGGACTGTGTTTGAACAGACTGGTGCAAAATGAATTATATTGTATTATAAAATAAAATTATTCATGCACAAACAATGTTTTTTCCAGACGATTATTCTTTTTTGTGACTCACCTCTTTCTGCTCTGTCAGCAATGCCAGCATGTTCTCCATGTCAACAAACGCACTCTGAATCAGCCTGCAGAGACACAGATAGTAAAAGTATTACAGTACTCCTAATACTACAGTCATATGTTAAATAGTGGTACTAAATTTGGTAACAGAAGTAGTCCTGGAAATGGCATTAGCAGATTTGTACCAGACTAATATATTATAACATTCATTGTAATTATGACTTAATGCCAAAAAAATAATAAAATACAGCATTGCCACAGTAAAAACAAAGACCTACAGAGACACTGATGAACTTTGTTCAGAGTCAGCGGCCTGCACAATAATCTCACCTGTAATAGGTACCAAACCAGTTCAGAGGAGTGTACAGCTGGATGATGTAGGTGCCAAACAATACGTAGTCTCCAACCTTAGAAGAAAGTTACAACACACACATCAACTGAATATTACAAATCTTATAATAATTAAAGGTTATTGTAAGTCAGCCTTATAAATAAACCTCCCGCTATCAAAAGTTTCCCCAGCTAAATCATCAGAATTTATGTTGGCATTGTACATTTCTGTAAACCACAGATGTGTTATATTTGTATGTCATACAGCATATACCGAGTGGCCAGTCAGACCAGAGGGGAGAAACGAAACCAAAAGCACCAGGCAAAGAGTGGGAGGAGAGCCGGCATCAGGGCGAGGCTGACCCGACTTGGACCGAGAGCTGTTCCTTTACTGAACCTTCCTCTGACTAATGTCTGGTTGCAGGAGAATAAAGTGGATGAGATGAGATCAGGGCTATCTCAGTAACAGGTAATCAGAGACAGCTCTGCACACATCTTCACAGAGACATGGTTAACCCCTAACATCCCGGATCAAACTATTTCACTGGATGGGCGGACCTTGTTGGGAGCCATAAGGACACAAGACTGTGATGCAAATTCATAAAATGCACTGCAGGAATTAGATGATGCCATTAGCGGCAACATGCCCGAGCAACCAGATCGAATTTTCATAGTAGCTGGGGATTTTAATCAACTCATCTTTCAACTCCAAAGATGTAGCAGGATCAAGGACAAATGTAATTTTGTTTTTTAAACTTTGTTTAAAAAATGATTAATAAATCTACCTTCTACCTTTTTCTACATTCATAATGGATCATCAAAATTTAATGTTTCAGCAATACTGTGGTTAATGTGTAGTTAAAAATAACTTGGTTATAATTAGGAAAAGATCATGTTTTGGCTCAAATAACAAATTATGGTGGCATTATCTCAGCCAGAAACACAGTGATGTCTCAGTAAAAAAAAAAAAAAAACATTTTTCCGGTCAATATTATCACAGCAATGTCTCTGAAAAAATGACTTTTTGTCATGACAGTATCTCGGCCAGAAACACAGGGATGTCATGGCAAAAAACATTTGCTTTTGGTGGCACAATCCCAGCAGGAAATGCAATCTTGTCTCGTTAAAACAAAAAAGCAAATAGGCTGCTAAAAAATACCCACATTTGGTGGCTAAAAGCCGCTGGAAATATAGCAAATACGTCACTTCCGAAACATTGATATGACACAATGAAACAAACAAATATAATGTATCTGTGGTTTGTGGAAACACACAATGCCAACATTTTTTCTGGCAACTGGGCTTTTTTTTTTACACGTCTTGGCTGCTTGGGGGCTGCCGAAAAATCTGAGGACACAGAATTGACGTAACACTGTTTTATAAAGTTGTTATGCAGAAAGTCTCACTGAGGTTACTGAGGCCGTGGCGGAGTCGCTCATGTTGTGTCTGACTGATTCAGGTCATGTCTGAGTCACTGAGGTCAAGTCCAAGTTTTTGTCATGGTTATGTAAGTCATCACAGTCAGGTCAGAGTAGCAGACGTCATGTCTATTGTGGTGTGTCTGAGTCACTCAGGTCATATGCAAATAAAGGTCACTATGAAGGTTGTTAAATCTGTCTCTGTTAGTTCACTGATCTATTACATCATCCTTGTTCTGTTGTCATCTGATATATAAGATTAATTTATATATAGAAAACTGAGTACAGCAGAGGAAAAATATACAACATAATGAAAGCATTAGAGACAGTCACTGAACACTCATTAAAAACCAGCCAGTGGGATGAGACATGCATGTACTGTATATCGTTTATGCCGACATTCAGTCTGGGGAAACCCGTCTCTAAATTGTGTGTAGACATGTGATATTGATGTTGGATTCTATCGTTTTCTTTTCCTCCTAACTCATACCTGAAACTGTCCCTCGGAGACGAGGAAGGCACAGAGCAGAGATCCAACCAGCAGTCCTGATCCGATGATGATGTTCTGGGTTTGATTCAGCAGAGCCAGCGAGGCCGAGCTCTTCCACTCACAGTGCTGCAGACATACAGCAAAAAAGGGTTAATTTTAAATCAAATTAGGTTAAATTCATTGTATTTTTTAAACTCATACATGATGCATATTCAAGGTATTCATACAAGCAGATATGATTTTTCTATTGGCTGGTGTTTGGTGGCAGATGATGTTTCTTTTCAAACTTACTTGATATTTCAGGATGGCTTCCTCAAAGCAGCGGACTTCGTAGTCTTCAGCGGAGTAATATTTTACCTGTTAAAATAAATCCAATTTAGAAAGAGCAGACTGAAACATCCTGAAAAAGCTTCTTAATTTTCTGAAATGACCAGTAACTTAAAAAATATTTCATCAAACATCTGGAAACAAATGCAAAAGAAATGTGCTATAACTTAAGAAAAATCTTGAAAAGCTGTTTTGTACCGGGTAAACAAAGGCTGAAACGCAAAGATTTTCAAGGGTAAGTTAAATATTTTCTAACCTGGACCCGAATGACTAATGAGAAATCGGTTCAGTATTGAGCGAGAAGGCTGCAGCCTGCAGCAGTTAAACTGCAATTTGACCTTTCAGGGCATGTTGCACCATCGATGTATGTCCACTAAAAGTGCATCTTTTTACTGCTGAAAAACTCAGATTGTTATTTTCAGTGTCTGAGAACCTCCTGCAGAGACAGAGCTTTTTGTTAAAGAATAAGATCTTTTTTTTTTAACCAAACTCCATTCAAATAAACAGAAATTTTATCAGTCAATCAAATGTTTGTTAAGAAATAAATGCATACAAACTTATCAAAATCATAATGCAAAAACACGTCAAACTGCAATGACATATTCATGATCCTTGGTTTCCTATCTCACAGAAAGGGGTTGACATGCTGTGAAGTACTTGCGCCTGTCTGGTCTACATATTTTATTTTATTTTATCTTGAATGTATTTTATTCTTAATGTATTTTATCTTAATTATTTACTGTTATTATACTGTAGTGTTTTAATTCTTTTAATTTGTAAGCTGATTAAGTGTATAGTATTTATTACTTATTTTTCCAAGATTTTAGGCATCTATAGGTTTGCTCAATCAGCATTTCATTGCACTTGTACAGTGACAATAAAGATATCTATCTATCTTTAATAAATAGAGGAAATGTGTGGTCTTATCTACCGTCTCAAAGTTGAGCAGCGAGTCTACGGCTCTGGACTTGGCGTGGTTGTCTTGGTTGTTCATCTCTCTTCTGTATTTTGTCCTCCACTCTGTGATCAGGATGGTGCACGCTGCAGACACGAGCACAGTCGGTCATTGGCAAACTGCATTTGATAAGTTTGGGTTTTTGTTAAAAAGAGGTATTTGCAGTTTGCATTTATGGAGCCCTTACTTATTTGGAGAGAGTGCAAATTAACCTTATTAGACTGAGTTTTGGGTTAGGGCAGAGGTTTTCAAAGTCTGATACACACACACACTGACTCACTGAGGTAGAGGACCATGCAGGTGAAGACGATGAGTCCAAACCAGACGCTGAAGTAGGAGACAAAGTAGATGATGGCGATGACGATGTCACAGATGGTGGGAAGGATACTGAACAGGATGTAGCTAAAGACAGAAAACGACCAAAAAGTTATTACTCACGTGTGTGTTGGGTCATGGCTCTGTGGTCACACGTGTGGAGGTAATCGAATAAGTTTTCATGGGAGCATGCACTAGTGTGCAGACTTATTTTATTACATTTTATTCTTTCATATCTATTTTTTCTTGGTCCAGCACCTAGTTTTTATCACTTTTGGATGTGTGCGCTGCTTGAAGTTTTCTCTAATGGCTCTGTGGTCTCATTGAGCCCAAGAAGTGAACTAGTTCTGATAACTGAACCCAGGTTTATGTGAGCTGAGGCTACATGTCTCCAGCTATCTTCCTGTGCTACCTCAGCAGGTTGTTGATGGAGGAGGTGCCTCTGTCGACGCTCCTCAGCACGTCTCCAGTGCGTCTCTCCAGGTGCCAGCGCAGAGACAAGCCATGCAGGTGGGTAAATAAACACACCTGAAGCGTGGAGGGAGGGGGACACAGGGAGACACTTAAGTTACGTCACATATATTGTCTAATGTAAGCTATTATTTCATTTTGTTATTTGTTATTATACGACTTTTTAATTGTAAAATAATGGCACGCTTACTGTTGGCTTTTGTTCACACATTACATCTGTGGAGTCAAAGACAGCAGGAGCAACAGAATATCTGGTTGCAGAGATTTTCTTTGCAGTTTTTAGGCCATTCGGAGCACAGGTGGTTTATAGGTTAAGACATAAGGTGTGGGAGGGCAAGCCAGTGTATTTTTTTTTTTGAAGAAAAATCCACCTGCATTGATCACGTAGGAGTTTTAATAAACCACAATTGTCTTTTCATTAATGAACCATAAACTAATTATCCAGAAATACTCGAAATATTGTAAAGTGCACATGTGAAAACACTGAGAAATACTGCTTAAAAAGTCACATGTCAGACTCAAAAAACAAGCAGACATAATAGTAACAAAAACCGAGGTTGGAGCGGTACCTGAACGCCTCTGCTGGTAAACTGCTGCACTTTGATCCACATGAACTGACGAAGGTTGCTGATGAAACCAGAGGTACCTACAAGAAACAACAGAGAGGAAGTTAACATTCACTCTGAACCTCACAGGTTCACCACACAGCTTATATTCTATAACATCTTTTATTTTGTACACACACACCTGCGCCTCCTCCCTGTAGGAACTTGAGCAGCGTGTAGATGCAGACGGTGGCAATCAGCGAAGTCCAGCTGCCTCCTGCAGAGAGCTCATTTACTGTAGACACACACACACACAAAACACACACAGAAAACTTTTCCTTTTTGTCTGGACCATCAGAAACTTTCTGCAATGATAAACCAGTACACTCAGTTACTCCATATTAAACCAATATTTTGACTTTATTCGGTGCATATTCAAAATTTGCACATTAAACATTAAAGGTGTAGTGTGTAAGATCTAGTAGCACCTAGTGGTGAGGTTGCAGATTGCCTTATCCTAACTATTTCATGTGTCAAGCGTTTAGAGCTGTGGTGGCTGACGCAAAAATGCAAAGAAAATCGAATGTAAAATGATGTATCCACTTATTTTCAGACCTCTATTTCCTAATGCAGCTCTACTCACGGGAGGAGTTTCAGTTTGTTGCAAACCTGCAACCTCACCACTAGATACGACTAAATCCAACACGCTAGACGTTTAGGTAAAATATAGTGTTTTTGTTATGTTTGTGTAATCATAGTATTTCCAATCTGGATACTACTACTACTAATAATCATCATCATAATCGTTATATCACTTTCCAAGTGCTTCCCAAATAAAAAGCTTAACATAATAAAATAAAATGACAGATATCAGATAAGACGCTAATAAAACAAACAACATCATTTAAAACAGGTTAAATGCAAATTTTAAAAAAACTGACAGTGCCGACGATAATTACAAACTAACTAATACCTCAACTTTTACTTAAGTAAAATATCTGAGTACATCTTCCAACACTGACACACATACAGTCATTACCACATTCAAACACACTCCGCTCTCTGCCATTCAGACACATTCTCATTCACATTCATTACCATTTTGTACAAGTTCTGGGAATCGGGATGAAACGAGAAAACAGACAGAGATAAAGAGGAGGAGGAGAAAAACTGAAGATCCAGACAGAGAGACATGGTGAGAAAAGAAGGGAGAAAAGAAGATAAAAAGATGGACAGAAATGAATAAAGAAATGTGTGTATTCTTTAACTTTCTAGTGTGTGTTTTCAGTGGGGGGTATTTTCAGCTCTCTGGCATCAGGTCCTGGAGTCGGAGGGTGGGAGGCAGGGTCCGACCCAGAGACAAAACGTCCGTTGTACCGGTGTGTTAACTCTGCGAAAAAGGCCGCTAATGCCGGCTAAGCATGACTGGCAGGAGGGGTGACCTCCCAGAAAACCCTCCACACACACACACACATACACACCAACAACAGCCCCCCCTCAGCCCCCGCCTCCTCCTCCTCCACGCCTTCCTCATCACACAAAGCAGCGCTCGGCTTCATTCTCGCAGCGCTGGCTGATACTTTCATGTTGCTCCAAAAGCCAAATGGCCGGTTTTCTAAAGGGGAAAGTAGCTGAAGACAAACTGAATGCTGACTTCCTCTGAAGTGGAGGCTTCTGGGTCGTTGCCTTGTGGTGGATGCAGTCCTGTGTACAAAACAGGCTACAAAAGACTTTGGCAAATGATGACACCCCCCTGAAAAATGGAGGCTGCTTCCTCCTTCAGACCAATAAGATCTCATTTCACAGGAGCTGAACTGATTTATAATGAATTACTGCACCAGCACAAACTGTTTTGTAGTTTATGGTGTTTAATTATAATGACGGTCTGTATTTTTACAACTCTTATCCAGTCAGTTTTGATCTCATTTCTTGGGCTTAACCTTTGACTTATTTTGTAAACGTTACAGTTAGAGATGTAACAATATAAAATTTTCAGAATTATGGTGATAATCGATATTATCGCGATATTGTTGACATGCTGGAATATGTTTTTTTTTTAAAAAAGTTTGACACACACTAAAATCATGGGTATTTTTTTCTTTAAATCAACCTAAAAGGCTCACATACATGTTCACATTCAAGATTATTCCTGTTACAAGCGTTGTGAATTTCTCTTTTAGTGATGTTAAACTCACACATTCTTTTTGACTTTGGGTCCCAATATTTTAATCTGAAAAGCATTTTTTTTTTTTTTAGAAAAATCAACCAGTGTGCACAGCAGAGGTACTAATGATCAGCCAATGAATGCAACGAGTGGGACTAATGTTTACCTTTAACTCATAGACCGTTTATAAAGATGGAAAATGTGCTCACATTCACCCTCAATATGCTTAAGTGAAGCTAAAATATCACGGATATGCCTGCTGCCATCTTGCACTGGTGATGTAATTGGGAGCCAGAGATTGCGCAGTAGCGATGTCCGCGGTTGGGGTGTTCCCGCCAAAACACCCGTCTGACCAATCGCAAGCAGCCCTATTGAATGTGAGCACATGGATTGGCTGTCAGAGCTATCAATCATGGCGGAAAGTCCCCTTTTTGTTGGATTGAATAACCGAATTTATCATAAAAACGATCACTTGAACAAACATCAAGGTGTTAAGAACTACCTTCACTGACAGAAATCATCAATTTATGTACATTATGTTATAAACAGTCTATGTTTTAGATTCACAGCATGCATTCTCAACTTTCCTGACATCGTAGTTCGTTTTTTCCTTTGCTCTCAAAATGACGTTAGATTCATTCATATATGTTGGTTTCTACTTATTGGATTATAATTATCGCCCACCCCTACAGACTGATGACAGTTTTTCTTCTTTTTCATCAAATTACACCCGCCAACCGTATCACTGTGCAGAAGAAAGCGTGCATCTACTCATGAATGAGAGGCTCACACACATGAAAAGATGAGACGTGAATATTTATGGCGTCCTTGGTGGCACGTTACAAAAACTGTAGAAGGACAAGATAACTATTTTGTCAGTTAGCTTCTACTTTTGTGGATGTCTTGCTTCTAAACCCACAATAATAAACTGGAATTTTAAAATTACTTTTCAATGTAATCCATTTAATTTCTAATTCCTTTTCCTTTTCATGTCTACCAAGGGTCAAACTAGGTTTACATCAAGACCCAAGAGGCTGCAAATGACACATTGGTGCATGCTGGAGTGCAAAACTACTGATTCTGTGCAATTCTGTAATTCTCAACATAAAATCAAAAAGCGATCAAAAATTCTAAATCACTGTTAAACTAAGTGGTGACAAACTGTCAAAACGCAATAAATGAAAAATGCATCAACTCTGAATGAACATCAGCCAAACTTTTTTTAAGTTCTGGTCCAAACTTGTGCTGTTTCCACAATATGACAACCCCACAACTCAGAGAATACGACCACAATAAGAGGAAAACCAGGACACAATCAGTCAGAGACGCGAGGAAACAAGGTGGACCACACTTTCAAAATCCTTGAGCACACTGCCATCTATAGTTTGGACAGTGAAACACAGCAAGTAGACGTGACAGCTGTTCTAGTTTGAGCTCTTTTCCTGCATTACATGTGCATTTAAGTGTTTCCGTTTTTGTAGTTACAGGAGATGTTATTTCTATATAGCAGCTAATTTTGCTTTAAGTGCTTACCGATGTTTTTGGAGTAAACCGGCACCAGCACATTTACCAGTCGCTCTGCTGCCAGCAGGCCCAAACACAGCAGCACGAGTCCCTGCAGCGCCGCAGAGCCTTTGGGCCAGACATAAGGCAGCAGCAGGCTCACCTTCCTCCCAAAACCACACCACACAGACGGAAAGGAGGAGGAGGGAGAGGAGGAGGGCTGGATCTGGATGGAGAGAGAGGAAGTCACATTCTGTTTTATTATTTTCATTAAAGACTGTGTATCAGCATTTCTATTATTGTATGTTTATTCTTCATATAAATGCCTTGTTTCTTTTCTTTGTGTAAATCATTTCAGGTTTGTTAGACCATTTGCAACAAAAGAAGCATGTTCAGACTGAACCCAGTGAATTTCGCCTTGCTTTAAATGTGCAAATCAACTTTTGCACAGCCATAATGTATCGACAGATTAGCTGCAAATATAACAACCAACTAGTCTCTATCCATCAACACTTCTGCCTGTGACCAGAGAGCACAAAACTGCAACTACAGTCTGACAGAAATTCAGCTGAAGTCCCTGAAATTAAAAAACAAAGTAAGCCTATGCGACGACACATTGGAGCATCCGATCCAGCGCCCAAAAGTGTTTTCTGAAATGGTCAAAAAATCCACACAAAAGTATGAGAGACAGATAATCTGTGGAGCTGGAGACGTATAAGAGAGACAGGTGTGAACGGTGATGTGTCTCGGCTGTCCACAGATTACCAAAACACATATTAAAATCAGGTGTAAACAGACTCTAAAAGAAGAATCAACTGATTCAGCAGATATGATTGATAATATCTTACTTATGATTAATAGTTTAAAAAATGATGGAAAAGACATTTATTCCACTCAGTCTTCATCCTTATCATAACCTGTTGCCTACATTACCCACAATGTATCTTGGCTGCCAGTCGGACAAAGATTCAGGCCTGTGATGCTAGTATCAGCTAATGTAGCCTCAAGCAAAGATAAGGAGTAGATTACAGAGGTCTGGTGAGCTCACTTCACTGGTTACTGACTCCACAACACAATTTTTACCCCCAGAAATCAGTTAACAGACTTTGATGGTTAAATCAGTGGAGTTCCCCTTTAACAGTTTTAAATTGTATAAAACTAGACCTTCTGACAATCGAACCCGATCAAATGAATGTGCAAAACTAAAATTTCAAAGGAAAGTAATTTGGGAAAACATGATTTCACACAAAGAGGCTTTAAACCTAAAAAGGTGAGAAAGTTTATTTAAATGTCTCTTGTGTTTCTAAAATAATAAGCACACAAAATATTATCGAGGAATCCCAGAAACTCACCTCAACATTTACGACTTCTTTTTTAACTCCTCTTCCTCTCTTCACGGTGACGTCTGCCATCTGATTCACCTCCAGTTTACTGAGCTGCTAAACTCATTCAGCTGCAGAGCAACAACACACACACAGCACCGCAGCAGAAAATATTTCATTAACTGGAGCTGTATTAGTGCCAGAGAGTTTAAACCTGCTGTGATGGATTTTAAAAGCAGTCACAGTGAGTGTGCGCACACACACACACACACACACACACACACACACACACACACACTGTTCTGTTGTGTTTTCAGCTTTCAATATAAAGTAGCTGTGGTCAGCATTTTGTTTTGAGCTGTGAGCAGGGCAGCATGAGTGTGTGTGTGTGTGTGTGTGTGTGAGAGAGAGAGAGAGAGAGAGAGAGAGAGAGACAGAGAGTCCGAGTCAGAGACAGAAACATACAAGGTTATTACAAAAAATAAAACTAAGATGAACACAGTGAGAGAACAGTTAAAAAAAAAGTGCTTGAATATCAGATAAATATGCAAAACTCTGTATTTGTAAATAAATATATACGCCAGGACGTCAACAAACGTACATGCTGGCACAGATGGTTAGGTTTAAGCAAAAGAGCCACACGGTAAGGTGAAGAAACACCATCACACTCAGACAGGAAGCGAACACCAGACTCCCGTGTAAAAGTCCAGGGTTTGTTGGATCTATCCACCTGCGCTTTGAGTTTGGGGACCTTCATTCTCCTAATGTTATGTTGTTACCGACAGCATTTTAACCTGACGTTCTGTCATGTAACGTACAGACAGCACAGGCTGCGTCCGGCTGCGTCCTGAGCTGACACCAACCGACCTCGGTGATTTTGAGAATGAGGTTCATTTTTTGTTTTGTTGCCCTGTTTAATGTTACTTGAGGGATGTACGTTCTTCTAAAATGTTGTCGATTTATCCTCACTTCCTGTGGTTGGATGAATATAAAAAACTTGAGTTGTGCTTCAGGAAACAAACCTTTTTTGTAGCGAATTTCCTTTGTCAAGCTTGGGAAAGAAGGCAGAGTATTTTGTTTTAGGCCGAGCTATAAAATAATTTGTAATGTAAGGAATTATTTCACTGCTGCAACTGTAATTTTGGTGTCTTACAAACCCATGAAGGATGGGCACATTGTGTGCATGACACGAAAATAAAAGAAAACCAATCAATTCTGTCTGGTGGCGTAATAATAAAGTGAACAATTCTGTCCAGCCACAATCTCAGCTGATGATGTCACGCAATGTATCAAGCTGACGCAAAAGGTGGCTTGATATGAGCTGTGTCTGAAATATAACAAGTTGAAACTAGAAGCTTATTGCAGCTTTACGATGTTCATGTGAATGTATTTAGCTTTCTATAATCTCACTGAACTCTAAATATCGGCCAAAAGTCACAGAAAGATCAACTGCAGAAACCTGAGTGGTCTGAGTCACAGTTTACCTTAAAGCTAATGAATCGATCAGTAAATCAGTTAATGAAGAATCACACAGTGCTTTCACCTGTTGAAACTTGTGACATTTAACCCTTTAACACCTGGATCGACATCAGTTTTCCTGTGCTGCATTCGGAACCCTTTCACAAGTATTTAAACATCTGAAACCTGAGAAAATTAGTCTGATTTCTTTTGAAAACACGTAAAAAAGGTAATGAGCAACTTGTTAAAGAAATGTCCTGCAAATTGCAAAAAAATAAATAAATAAATTGTAAAATGTGACAAGAAAATGACCTGAAAATTAGCTGGGGAGAGATTTTAAGTTATATTATAAAATAAAATAAAATTTTAAAAAATAGGGAAAAGTGTACAGAAGACAATATTTATAAATCTTATAATTGTATTTTTAAATTATGTTACAGAAAAACAAACAAAAGAATATACATAACATTTCCTTGTTTGTTTTTGGTTTTTATTAGTATAAGTAATTTTCTTGCCATTTTTATACAAATTTCTTGCTTTTTTTGGGCCATTTCTTGTTCAGTTGCTTGTTGCCTTCTTCCCATGCTTTTGTGGGTATTATGGGTGAACCACAGTCTAAAATATTACAGCACCACCCAGTGGGGAAAACACACAGAGAAAGCCCTTCACAAAGAGGTTTCAGAGAAAGAGACGGAAAGAGAAGAAAATAGAAACAAGCAGGTTCTTTATTAGTAAAGAGTAACAAACCAGCAGGTTGGATGGAGTAAGAAGAGGCAGCCTTTACAGAAGAGCGCCGCTGCACAGCAACATGAAGCCATAACGTTGTTTCTCTGTGGACAAAGCTCAGCATGAACAACATCAGGATACAGCACAGGCTTGCATTCAACAGGGTGGAGCCACCACCGTGCTACGCGGCTCACCAAGCCATGACAGATGCATTGTGGGATTGAATGGACACCAGGACAGCCAGCCTGAAGATTAACTCTGAGGAGAAGAAGATCTGTCCACGGCAAAAAAACGTCTGATTAAAGGGTTTAATAACACAGTGACACTAATCAGCTGTCCGCACGTCATTCTGTTCTACTGCAGTTAGAGGCAAATATTGTACTTTTACTTCACTGCATTTATTTAATAATTTAAATTACATGTTATTTTATGGATTTAGATTACAGTGCAGTCACCAAAAGAAAATGTTGGAATTGCATTTCAGCAAACCACAGATATGTTATATTTGCATGTTTCATATGTATTATTTCAACATTTCTAAAGTGACGTTTTATATAAGCTGACTTTTTTTTTGACACCTAGGTGAGAAGCCTTTCCAAACTGAAGACAAATAACTGTTTAAAAGCAACAAATAGCAAAACTGCTCTAAACAGGATATTTTCCTGACGATAACAGGTGTTTTTTGTGTCCAAATCCCACCACATTAACCACAGCAATATCAAAATGTAAAGTTTCAATGTATCCACTTTGTAATAAAGTGCAAATGTAACATATCAATGGTTTGCAGAAAACCTTACATTACAATGCAATTTTTTTTTTTTTTGGGGGTGATTGGGTTGCAGATTAATAATAAAAAACAGTTAAATAAATTTTAAGTTTGGATGAAATAAGACTTTATCAATCACCAGAGGGGAAATTCAAAAGCTGTTCAGCAGTTTATAAAGTGGTTAAAATTAACTCCATCTTTATCAGCTGCGACATAAAAGAGATGCACACATTATGGATTCAGTTGTTATAATCCAATAATGTGATATCTGCAGTGACCCGTTTCAAAAGGGGCCATTATGAAATGGGTCCAAAACACGTGAAAAACAGGTGTGAATTTCAGCCTGCTTAGAAAAGGTCTAGAAACTGACTGGAAGGACACCGAGTTTTATCTACACACTGAAGACTTAAGATGCTTCTAAATATGGTGTACCCTCATAAAGACAAAATGTGAATAAAGGGTCTTTCTTTGACTCACTAAAATTTGACTTGAAGACTTCATTTTTAGACATCAGATCAGCTCTGCTCTCCAGAGAGTTAATCCTCTGCTGCTGTCCGGGGTCAGACTGCAGGGTGAAGCTGTACTGGGATTATTTTCCATTCTGTACATGACTACTGCATGATAGATTTTTAAATTTCCATTGTCAGTTAAATAAGATGGGCAGACTGAGGATTAGAAGAAAAGAAAATCTAACTCCAGAGGCTAAAGATAAACGTCGTCTTTACAGGAAACTATTCACAACTTTATGACAAGAATGAAATACAGACCTCAGTAAAGCTTAAATATTCTGATTTGCTGAAATATGATGTGTTTTAAAGGCTGGCTTATACCTCATGAAGACCCTGAGTGCTAGGCTAAAACACGGGAACACAGAGCACAGACTAAACAAAGAGGAGATGAGGAGCTCTTTAAAAGATAAAGGAAACCAGCAGAGACAGACCTGTAGCGTGTTTAGAGATCTAAAACTGCGAGTACACAAACCGATGAGTGACTTCACGGCAGCTGCATTTGTTATTTGTACAGTCTGTGGTTTTAACAACTAAATTAAAAATATCTTTGGAGTTTGGTGATGTTTAGACAAAATGTCACAAATTTGATTTTTTTTAATGTTTGGACAAAGATCTTCTGATTTATAGTCTAATTTGTGTGAAACTTTTTTTTGTTTTTGCATTTGTTGCACTCCCCGGTAGTTGATATGAATGACATTTTCAGGGTATGTTTCGAGTACTTATGTGGACAAATCCTGAAAGTTTCGTCATGATTGGCCCAACAGTAATGGGGTTAGGTCTATTTACGCACTGAGCCATGCCCCTTTTGAAGCTCATTGTTCAATATCTTCAAAATGTTGAGATATAAACAAGCTTTATGCAACTTATGATAGGTTTGGTCCTGCAGCAGTCCACAGAAATAACACAAGTTGTCTTTATTTAATAATTAAGAAAAAAAAAGTCTCTGATTCTGAGCAGTCTGAGCCTCCATAGAAAAGAGCGAGATGATGATAAATATGGATTATGCTATCTATTTTTTGCTTTTGTTTTAATGGACCAATGGTTTTAGCATGAATGTTGTCAACAGCATTTAACATCAGCTAGTTAGTTAGTACTGTTAGCAGCTAACTGCAGGTACTTTATTATCATATTTATTTTTAACCACTTAACAGAGAGCTGTTCTGTGTATTAGGAGGAGAAAAGAAAACATGTTACCATGCCTGATGGTGAGATAATTGTACCTCTGATCCCTCAGGATAGAGAAATCTTGTGTTTCCAACTTGATCCAGAGTCCCTGCTGAGAAGATGAAACTGAGACGAAACAGCCGAACTCTGCTGCTTCACTGGTACCTGAATGGATCTGGTTACAGCTGCACTGATAAACACAAACAATGACACTTTGCAGATTTGCACAGATGTTGTTGTTCTAGACACCAAACAGGTGAAAGTTGCCTCTACAGAGCAAAGGTGGCTTGATTACATTTGCACCATTCTGCATCCCCGGCTGCATGAAAATAAATGCTTGCTATTGTCGTACGCTAAATGCTCGCGGGGAGGAGTTGGGGATGCCAAATGGTGAGAGGGGAGGGTTGTGAAAGCGTTTGGTGAAAGCAGAGGACAGCACTTGCGACGGCAGAAACACATTCTACTTTTTTTTTTTTTACATTCTTCATTAGAAACAAGACAGTAAATGGACACTTCTGTCTAAATCTGAGACTGACTCTGCAGCCACGTGAACTATTTTACACGACAAATGAGAATGAGGCCCAAACACTATGGTTGGTTACTCGCCACTGCGGCTGCTGGACAAATGTACAAACAGAAAAGTTTTCAGGGTGGAGTTCGTTTCCCACCCTTCACACCAAATGTCACAGATTTCTAACCTGATTTCTAAACCGTCCCTGGTGAATTTACATGCAGGTTTTCCCTGATTATTCTACTTTTTTTTGTAAACTATCTAAGCATTATTTTTGGACAAAGTATTTGTAAACAGTGATACCAACAGATTTTCATCTAGGAAGGGTTTGAGTCTCCGTCGTGCCTTCGCTGTGATCCTGTGAGGTCCAGTGTTTTCGCTCTACAAGTTCATTCAGTGATTTCCTTTTTCACTTTCACCTCCGTCCATCCATTTAAACCCAGTTCACTGTAGTTCAGTCCAGTTTAGAAGAGTCAGTGGTTTCATGTAAACTCCAGCAGTTCATTACGACGCTATTCACAACGTAAACTCTGCTGCCGCTGCACAGTCCAGCAGCTGTTCAGTGACTTCGGTTTGATTTAGTCGTCTCTAAATCTCGACACCAGACTGCTCCTGGTCACCACTGCAAAATTTCAATCTCAACCTCAGTCCTGACTTAAATAAATATTAAATAAATTAAAGGTATATCGTAGCGAGATTCAGTGCATCCAGTCCAGGAAACGTTGGTGGTTTAAATTGCAGCTACAATTGTTAATGTACATGAAATGCTATCCAGAAATCCTCTGTGGGGACTTAAGTGGTCTGTTAGGCTTCATACTAAATGGACAGGAAGAGTTAAACATCCCTTTAAAGTTGAGATTTTCTTTTGCTTTCTGACATTTAGGAGGCACCTTTTTTAATGATTATGTCCTGTGTGGAGATGACTTCCCACCAGTGATTTGGACGAGCAAATCAATTTATACTTCAGTATAGTGTGGACAAATTTAAGTTCCCCTCCTCAGATAATGATCACCATAAATTTATATTCAACAGCCGTACCCCTGAGTGAAAAGTCTGCTTTTCACCCCCGGGTTTCATTCATTAAGTTTTATTGACGGCTCTGCTAAAACTGACCTTCACATTGTTCTTCAAAGTTACTATTTCAAAATTGCCAAACTTCTTTGTTACTGTAGCTGCTATGTGTTATATGCATGGACAGTCTCAGGATCAATACTCAAACTCTAGGAATCCTGTCAAAGTGCTCTTGAGCGAGACATTGATCCAGGATGAGAACAACATCATTAAAAAGCTACTGGTGTGATCAGTCAGATTCACTTTGAAAACAAAAAATGTATATATTTCCTTTAACCTCCAGTGCTATTTACATTTTAGATTGTTTTTGCCAAGTGTTGGAAATATCGGCCATGCATTCTCTCCAATATGATGAATCTGTGTAACAATATAATTCAAAGCACCAAAAGAAAATCTGTTTTTCAGTCCACAATAGCACTACACGTGAGAGGAAATGAATGTAAATTTGATTTTGGGGTGAACTGTCCCTTTAAATCCTCTGTTAGAGTTTCTTTGTGTCGTTAATTCAAATCAGATTAGATGAACACAAATGCATCATTAGCAGTTTTGTCACAGTGTGTTACCATTTTTGCGACTGACCACTGAATGATGTCACTAGGCGGGTTTCCATTAACCCTAAAATTGTGCAAATCAAAATTGCGAATATAAAATGCGTCTAATAGAAACACATACATTTTTGGAAAATCGTCCATTTATCACAAAAAAATGTTTATGCTCGCATGTGTTGGTATTTTAGGCAATCCCTCGGGCATGATGCAGCAGGCGCCACAAGAGGTGTTATTGCATCACATAACTTCAAAAGTTGAGTGGATTATCTGGAAGTTTTGAATCCACAATTCCTCTGTGAAATTGTGGACTATCACCTCCCAGAAATCCCTCATACGTGGCCGCTCCAACATATATAAAGGGCTTGCCTTTCCATTATCACTCACATAACACACATATGCTGCCTTCAGATGGAAAAAATGACAGCTAGTGCGGTGGCTGCATTAAAATAAACCTGCTGATGTTTTGAACTTCCATCGCCGTGCTTTTTGAAATGTTATTGTGAGAGGAGAAGTTGCAAAATATCACTCAATGGAAACACAGTCATATTGCAATTGTGTTTTAGTGACATTTTTTTAAAAAAAAGCTTATGTTTTGAGCAAATCCGTAATGGAAACCCGCCTACTCACTGGTCAAGCAAAACATCACTGTAGAAAATCAAAAAGCGTTTTAAAAATATTTAGTTATATTATCTGAGGCATGGTAGCTTAGCCACGGTGGTAAAATGCCTCACAGCGAGTCCTGCAGGACTCAGTGATCCTGAACAAAGATCCTAGATTAGATTAGCTCCTGACGGGCTCTCGCCTCCAATATATCATCTATCCCTGGAAAAATAAACACTACAAATATAAACTAACATGTTGTCATTACGCCGGCTCACAGTGTGTTTCCTAAATGCTCATTTTTTTTCAACTTTGAGGTAATGTCTTTGGGTTCTTTTGGGGTGTTTTAGGCAGTTTATGGGACCTGCTTCATATGTAATGGTTGATACTCGGTGAACAAAGATCACATGAAGTGTTAGTCAGTACTTAAATATCATACAGCAATAAATTTCAAATAATTTTTCTGCTTAGAAGTTTGGTCTGGTGGTGACAGAGAGGTCCTGTTAGCAGGAAGTAAATCTGGCACCACTGGAAGGATTCAGGCACCTCTATCACTCACACATTAATAAATACTAAGGAGAATTAAATGCTTAAAGTGTACTGTAATGTTATCGTGGTACCCTGGTGTTCACGTTGTTATCGACACTCAGAGCTCGTCTCCGTCACAGTGTGTTGCCCATGCTGCTGCTCACCAGCCCTTTGATATTGGTGATGGGCCGAACGTCATGCAGCTGTCTCCTTCGGTCAATGAATGTGGCCAACCGCGTCGTGTCCAGGGGCGTCTTGGAGTACTCCCCGCCGTGTGCACCCCCGCGGCCCACCCACGGGTGCTGCAGACAGGAAGTAGCGCTCGGCCTCTTCCTGGGATCCTGCTGCAGCACCGAGGACACAAAGTCCCTTGCAGCCTGGCTCACATCGCGGAAGTACTCATCCGGGAAGCAGAAGTCCAGGCGGCAGATATTGACGCAGGTTTCTTCTGGGGATTCATCCAGAAATGGGGAGACGCCGCTGAGCATCACGTAGGCCAGAACGCCGATGCTCCACACGTCTGTAGCGACAGAGACCGGAGTCCCACGGATGAGCTCAGGTGCAGCGAACTCTGGGTTTCCGAGTAGGAGGTGGACGTAGCGGCGGTGGGCGGACAGCTGGACAGCATCGCCGAGGTCGATGAGCTTAATGCCCGGAGTCGGGGTGTGGAGGTCCACCATGATGTTCTCAGGCTGCAGGAGAGAGAAACAGATTCAGCAACAGATGGAAGTGAATGATTTGGTGATAAACTGTGCAGGGTTTTCTTTAAAAAAACATGTAGTCTTATACAAAAATGATCCTTTTAAACCATCACTTATGACCCACTTGAACTATGTACCATGTAAGATCGGGACATTAAAGCAAAAACATAGCAAGCAGGTGTGAGACCGTCAGCAGCACACGATTAAGAGGAAGCTACGTGGACATAGCGCCTAAAAAATCATAAGGTGACACCAAGCAGAGCGAAACTGGGGTTCTCTGGTGATACTGTTTAAATACAGTGATTTCACCATTCCTGCATAGTATACCATGAATTCTGATATAAATCCTTAAAATATGACAAAAAATTGGACATGCATCATAAAGAGAACGTGTACATTTTCAAAGCACAAATGCACATAATTAAGACTTAAAAAGTCTTCAATTATCGAGCGCACAGACATGCGTGGTTCTCACCTTCAGATCCAGGTGTGCTACTCTGCAGGTGTGAAGGTGCTGCAGGGCCTCGAGTGTCTCTCTGATGAAGAACGCCACCTTCTCCTCCATCAACTCATCGTGGGCGACAAGGTAATCGAGTAAACGACCATCTTCCAGCCTGACACACACACAGACAATCACAGGCGTTATCTAATGCTTTAAAGCCAATTTGACATTGTGGCCAAACCGCATTACTTCAACTTCTGGGTCCGTCACATGATGCAATTTGGCACTAAAAGATTTTTTTATTTTTTAAACCACAGACTAACAGTGGGAAAAAGACACCTGTACACCAGGGGATATATTTTCTTGACTGTCACAATCACCATGAAATGACTAACTTAATTTTCAGAATTAGCGCCATTAAGTCTAAATACATTTTGAAATTCTCGACGAGCTGCACAATTAAATCAATTCATCCTCATTCAAGTTAGCAGAGGGCTAAACAGGAAGTCAGCCACTCCGCCAGCAGTGCGCTTGCTCAGTTAGTTTTCATTTTTCTTAGTTTAGTCAAACTTACAGCTCCAGGATCAGCATCAGAGAGGTTGGAGACTCGTATGTGTCCAACAACGCCACCAGCTGGTGATGCTGTACGTGTCGGAGCACGTCCGCCTCATGAGCCACCTGCTCCTTCTTCTGCATCTTCTTACTCACAAACTTAACCGCAACCTGAACAAAATGAAAGCAACATTTAACGGCAGACTGAAAGACAAAACAACACAACAGATCAGTCTGTCAGAGAAGCCGTACCTCTTTCTTTGTGGACTTGTTGAGACATTTTCTCACCACTGAGAATCGTCCCCTTTTAAGAAGAGAGAGAGCACAAAAAGACAGGAAAGGCTGAATTTAAAAAACACAAAACTTTCGGACTGGAAATCAGGTTTTGGGTTGTGAAGGACATTATTTTGAAAGTCTGTGAATTGTTTACCTTCCAATCTCACAGATCTCAGAGAAAGTCGACTCAAAGTTTTCTTTCCACTGGATGCCTGTTCCATCATAGCCAGAGTCTGCACAGAGAAAGTTTTCATTTTCAACACTAGCAGGAATTTAGTTTTACTTTTGTCTAACAAACTATGGACGCGGGAGATAAGATACGATACAATAAGATGTGAGAGAATGACAAACTCAGAAGTTCAGGGGCTCTGTAAGTTTATTTTTTCTAATGCCTGGTGCATAAGAAAGTTCAACTCTTTTTTTCCGCCATTTTGATTTTACTCTTTGAAATGCAAAAAAAAAAAAGAAATCCCTAATGCGAGGCCCTAACATTCTTCTGTAATCATGTCTACATTACACTCTTGGACAGAAAAAAAAACATCATTTCCAAAAATGTTGAACTATTTCTTTGAAGATGAAAATAGAGTGTGAAACAGTTTGTGTGTGCACACTTACTGCTGCTGGGCAGTGTGACCATATTTGAGGGCTCCGATGGCGGGCCGAGCCCCCAGCGGTTGGAGGCTCGCACTCTGAACTGATAGTGACCTCCGGGGATCAGAGCGTCGATCTGAACACACTCCTCTCTGCTGCTGGCCACCTGTTGCCATAGCAACGAGTCTGAGGGGGAGAGAGGAGAAAAGTTGAGTTATTTTAAACATTTCAAAGGAAAAAATACATGCATATACACACACACACACACGCATGCACACGCATGCACACGCACGCACGCACACACGCACGCACCTTCCTGTCTGTACTCCACAGTGTAGCTGCTGACGGCACAGTGAGCAGATGAAGCCGGAGGAGGCCAGTGGATCATCACCGCTGTGCTGCTGGCCTCCTGGGCCACCGGTCTCCCAGGGGCTGCTGGGATACCTGCATGAGACAAAATAAACATAAATGCACTCGACAAACCACAGCATGTGTTCTGTTAAGAAGCTGTTTAACATCGCGGTTACAGAAGGTGTAAAAATCGAAAGCAAAATCTTTCTGTACCATTACACTTTTGTCTATCCCTGACTTGAGTTGCTATTTTCTGTGAAATGAAATCCAGGAGTGTTACCTTGCACTTTAATGGAGGCGGAGGAGGAAGCAGACCCGTGGTCGTTCACGGCAACGCAGGTGTAGATGCCAGTGTCCTGAGGCATCAGATTACAGATCTTCAACAAGATGTCACCTGTATCCCTGGAGATAAGAAGGAAGAGGAACGTGAAAATGACAAGAGAGAGTAGAAAAAATATGAGAGGGAAGATGGGAGGAAGGCAGATATAAGTGATGTCAGTCGGTGCAAAACAAAGGAAACCGCACATGTATGCACACGTGAACTCTGTGTTACCTGATATCTATGGTGAAGCGGCTGTTGCTGGTCACTGGGTTCTGGTCGGGGCCCTTCAGGGTGACTGTGGGTTTGGGTCGTCCACAGACTTTACAGCAGAGGACCACAGTCTCTCCGAACGCACACACCACGTCTGACAGAGGGTTGAGGAACTCTGGAGCCACTGCACACAGAAAACACATCACTAAATCAGACAGTTTTCTACTCATAGTTTAAAAAAAGACATTACATCATTACATTTATCATGCAATTTAAATTTGAAAAATGTGTCCTTCAGATAGTGGCAAAGGCAAACAGAGGGGTCCAATGGTTGGTGAACATGGTGTTATTCTTTCCCATCATATCACAACTACTAATATATTGGACAATAAGCTGACTCAGACTGCTTCATGTGTCTCTTACCTTCCTGGATGAAGTTCGGGTTAAGAAGCTGAAAAAAAGATACGGTCAAAGTTAAAAGTTTGAGGAGGCTAAGTTTTTCAAGACATAACAAAAATACAATTTCAAGAACAACACAAAAGCATGTTATAATATTTAAAAGGACAAAACCAACAATATATTTCATGTTTTCTGTCCACACAAACATAATATATTTCTCTGCTATTTTCCACTTTTTTTTTAGATATTTTTGAAGATAATTTTGATAAAGGAAACTTCACTAAGACTTTTTTAAATGCATAAACAAAGAAGAAAAAAAAGAAACAAGACAGAAAGAACAAAAGAAAGAAATAAAAACAGGTGTGTGCATACCTCCATGCCTGTTTTTGGGTCAAGGTCATCATCACAGTCTGACTCATCTGAAGTGTGAACGTCCTGGAGCAGAACGGAGGAGGAAGAGGAGAGTCGAAGAACCGGAGAGGAGAGGGTGAGACGTGGGGTTTAAAGGAGGGGTAAGGGTTAAGGAAACATCAACAAGGAAGCGAGGACAACAAAGAAATTTGGAATAATGGAAGTGAAGAACAAGAGAATGGGAGAGGAAATACGGAAAAACAGAAGGGAAATAGAGGAGTGAACAAAGCTCCAAGGAAGGGAGGCAAAAGAGGAGGAAAGAGCAGAGGAAGAACATTCATAGCAAAAATGAGAGGAGCAAATTCAAGATGAGGAGAAAGGGAAGTGAGGAGGATTAAAAAAATATTGGGAGTACGTGTGTTTATTACTCTGTGGCTTTAATCTTGGCTGCTGAAGGGGCTTCTGTGCTCTGCACACTGATACTCACCTGAAAGCTGTTCAGTCATGTTTAGCTTTACGTCACTGCTCCCTCGTTCTCTCTATATACATAATTCTTCCTTTCTTAAGCTGAATGGCATATCCAACAATTTTACCAAGCAGAAATCAACCATTGCTAAATGTTAAAGTCAATGCAGAAGCGCTGTTAACTGTAACGGCCACTATACGCAACTCCAAGAAAATTCTTTATCATATCTAGAAACACAATTAGCCTCTTAAAAGCCAATTGCAAGTAAAAAACAAAACAAAAACAAAAACAAAAAACCCATCATAATAAATAAATAAATCAAAATAAAATTTAAAAAATATGATTCTTTAAAATGCAGAAATGGCAGCAAAAAGGTAAGTCTATTTCTGGGCATCAAAATGCCAATGTTGATGTCACAGTCCCTTCAATCATTTGTCTGGTGCCTAGTTTACACCACGTGACTTTAGCCTTTATTTTCCGCTCGGCAAAAGCTTTTGGAAATCCTGAACAAAATGCCCAGATCAGAGGCAAATCAGCATTGGCTTGACACTCGCAAATCCGCTCTCAAGTGTTGCGTGTGAAAAAGGAGCTGAAAGGCCTGTTGATGCATTGCAGTCAATCCCCAGATATTTAGTATGCTTAATAAATGGGGAGCTTGTCAGTGAGCTACAGCAAATGAGAGCACTAATAATGGGTTGAGGACAGAGACAAACAGCACTGGGGGGCTTTTCAAGTGAGTGTGTGTGATTTAGAGAGAGAAGGTGGAAGGTGGACTATTGCACTCAACGTTACCGTAAGTTATCTGCCTACTAACTTGCTCTGAACTCTGTTTTGTCACTTTTTGACTTTGATGATTACACAAAAGATCCTGCAATGTGTGAACCATGTTGCTTGTCA
Source organism: Plectropomus leopardus (assembly GCF_008729295.1). Lineage (NCBI taxonomy): Eukaryota > Metazoa > Chordata > Actinopteri > Perciformes > Serranidae > Plectropomus > Plectropomus leopardus. The sequence goes on from NC_056472.1 coordinate 27,962,224, forward strand.
GTCATGTAGTGTGAAAACCGCCAAAAACCCAACATGGATGCTCACATGGGTGTCGTTACTGTTGTAGTAATTTTCTTGGTGTTGATGGCGCTTTATAGTCTAGGATCTAAATTTTGTCTTGCACTCAGCAGCAGGCAGGATCCATGTTCATAAATAATCACATTTCTTATATTGATACAAATAAAAAGCAAAGATATTAAACCCAGAGATGACTCCAAATGTCATGTTTAAGTGAGGTTGTCCCGATCCAGACTTACACAAACTTTAGATCTCGTCATACCTTATGAAAGTGATAGTTTTGGGATTTTTGAAGTGGGGCTGCATGAGATACTTATGTATAGTCAGTGTTTGCAAAAAAAAAAATCCAAACTATCCCTTTAAATAACTATTCACTGCCTTCATGTAGAAACTCTTTCAGGCTGGATGCTGAGCAGAAGTAATTCATGTTTTACATACATGTATAAAACAGGGAAACATAAAAAGAAGTGATACAGTAAATTATCTTCATGTGACTATAAACATGACAACTCACATCTATCCACTCTGTTACCATGATACACAAAAAAACACTTGTTGGTGTGCTTTATAATGTTAGTCCACTGCTACAGAAAACACTGGTTAGCACAGCAGAGTAAAAAACAAATTCAAACTTAAATCAATACATTGGCAAATTCTACCTCTAACCATGCACAGGGAGGGAGAAATAAATCACAACACAAAAAGAAAATAAGACTTTATTTTCAAGTCAGTGCATTTGAGGGTTTGGGGTTAAAACAAAAGGTTTAAATAAAACTTGCAGTGTTCTTCTCTAGTGGTTCTCAACCCATCAAATATTTTGTTTGTCACTTTCACTTACATAATTAGTTTTTCAGTTATATTTAAGTGGTACCCAGCCAACTTAAATCTCAGGGTCTGTAGACACCAGCATTTATAACATGATTATTTGAATTGTAATCATTTCACTGCAGTGGAATTGTCGTGATTGGTAGATTTACTGTCTTTTTGAACTTAAACGCAAAACCCTGCACTGTAGCCTGATTTTTTATTTATGTATTTGAGTCAGAAGTGAGGTATTTTGACAAGATTCTCAGCTGCCCTGACATCATCCTTTTATCAACAATAATGTCTGCGCTTTGTTCTGCGGTTGTATAAAACAAAAAAGTTGCGGTCCCTACTGATGCTGGCTCGACCATTGGCTGTTTTAGTGGTAATTGGTTTTGAACAATCAGTGGTCCACAGCTCACTTGGAATCGCAGTAATGGTGGTACTAAAAAAAGTAAAAGGTACATGCAACTTTTGCCAATGGAAAACCAAAACAGAACGGTTCCAAGGAAGTCGAGTCGTGCCGTACCATGCAGTGGAAATGCTGCATTTGTCACCAAACTTCCAGGATCATATATTTTACACGACAAATTAATTTTGTTCTGCCATTTTTTGGTCTGAACAGGCACTTTACCCTACTGCTACATTACCCATAATAAAAGAAATAAATTAGTATAAATTAATTTAGGCTCTACTTGATACAAAACTAATTTAAGTTATGCCTCAGCCTTAAGTCATGGTTTGCTTATTAGCCAATCAGTGCTTTAGTTCACTACCTGATCCATAAATGAAAAACATACTGAACGAAGCACGGTCCATAAAAGTTGCTGCAGGTTGAGAACCACCGCTGGAGTCAAAAAGAGACACAGCAACGACTGTGTGTGTTTGTAGGTCTGCACACACACATGCGCGCACACACCACGGGTTAGGAAGAAAAATAAAAAACCAAGTGGGGGCAGGTGAGGGAATTCGGCACACACATATGACATCACCAGCGTGCGCCGTCGGCCTGCGTTACTCACTTTGCCCTTCGCCCTGGTGGCGGGGGAGGCGAGCGTTGGAGGGGGTGTGGTTTCTTTGGGCTTACGGAGGAGGCCATTCTCCTGGCCTCGGACCCCCACCAATGAGCCGTCCTTGGCTTCAGCGCGCTTCCTGGCACGCAGTGTGTTCCATGACAAAGACTTCCTGTACGGTACAGGAACGAGAAACATCAACCAGCCAATCAGAGAGAAGCTCAGCGGAGTCCAGCTCAGTCTGGCTGCAGAGGCAACGTGGCTGTCAGGTCTCGACTCTCTCAGGGACCCTCTGAAGCTTTTTTTTTTTTTTTTTTAAATTTTTACCCTCTGTAGCTTTTTTTATTATTTATTTTTTACCCTCTATAGCTTTTTTCAAAAAATGCTTTTACCCTCTGTAAATTTTTTTTATTATTTTTTTTTTACCCTCTATAGCTTTTTTTTTTTTTTTTTAAAAAAATTTATTTTTTTCCCTCTGTAGCTTTTATTTATTTTTTTACCTACTGTAGCTTTTATTTATTTATTTTTTATCCTCTGTAGCTTTTTTTAATTTATTTATTTTTAACCCTCCGTAGCTGTCAAACGGTCGAGATGTGTGTGTGATGTCATGTTTTATCCTAATGATGCATAACTTATTTTCTGTCTCACTTCTCATCTTTTGTGTTTTCTTTGTATCCATAAAGATCAAGCCAATATGGACCTGGAGAGACACCAGAATTACGTATGATGTATTAAATCAAAGGATATTTCTTTTCTGTGTTACCATAGATGCTGGGGTTTCTATTATGTTTGTCAGTACGTCTGTTGGCGTCCTTGTGTGTAATGGCAGAGGGTCCTGACAGAGTCAATGTTGCCTGAAGCTGCAGCCAAACTCAGGAGAGGAAGGACAGAGTGACAGAGTACAGTGGTCTGACTTTATTGAGACAGAAATAAAGTTAGACTGGAGGAAAGAGCGACAGAGAAACGTGAGACAAACAGTGATAAAATCTGTACAGAAACAACACTGTAACTTGTTTTCAATAATCACACCGGCAATTCAGCACGCTTGTGCCTCCTGTTGACTCAGAAATAATTTATGTTAATTTATGTTAACTCATTTACTCTTGAACATGAGCAGTGACAAGATTTGCGGCCAAACTCCTTTCTTTTGACTAAAAAGTAGAGGATGAAAGAATCCTCCACAGTGATTGAAAAATGTATATAACTGTCTAAATAATATTACTTTTTTAAGTGTCGTATGTTATATCATAGATCATATTAACCATTACTTGGGGCTACTTTGTCAAACCAGTAGAAAAACTTGGAGGCAGTTTTTTAGTGCCATTACTCACATAATTTTTGTCAATTCATAAATAAAAAAGAAGTTTATAGTGGTCAACACCCATTTTTTACAGCCTTACATCCTTTCTTTTGCAAAGCTAACATTACACCACAAAGCAGCTGCATTTCTCATCATTTTTACACTTTTGAATTCATATTACAAGTCTGTACCTTCTGTGGAGTGTCAAACCGTTGAGTTAGTAAAAACTGAAACAAAAAAGGTAACAAAATAAATGTCACTACAACATATAACAAATACATAAAGCTGAAATTAAACATACAGGGGAAAGTGCAGCGAATAATTGTATACATGTTGCTCTAATGTTAGGTGAAGAAATGTTCAGAGCTCTTACACTTTATAGTCATCAATTCTCAATAAATAAATCCTGTTATCGCTTGACTAAGTCTAATTTCCTGAAAAGGAGGATCCTCATGATATAACCTTCAAAATCGTTAATGATAGTTGCGTGAGTGAATTTCTGCTGTCTTCCTTCTCTTCATTACTCAGGAAAAATGTTGGCATTGTTTCTGCATACCACAGATTTCTTAAATTTGTGCGTTATTATGTGAGGATACATTGTACTTTGTTTCAGCTGTACTGTGTTAACGTGTGGTTAGGTTTAAGCACAAAAAGCACTTGGCTATGGTTAGGAAAACATCATGTTTTGACCATATAATTCCTGCTTTTGGGAACACAATCCCATATGAAAATGCAGCAATGTCTCCATTAAATAAAATAGCTTTTTGTGGCACTATACTCACAAAAAAAAGTTAAATAAAAAGTGACAGGTCACTAAGAAAACCCCACATTTGGCACCTAAAATAAAGCTGGAAACACAACTATGACTTGCTAAAAAACAACCGGTCTTATGGTTTGCTGGTCTCAAACCATCACCCACTCCACCTACCAATGAGACAGCTCATTCAGTCAAGTCAACTACATCAATTTAGAAACATAGATACGGTACATATAAAACAAATGGAACTTATCCAAGGTTTGCAATAAAGTACAATACCAACATATTTGTTTGCAACTAGGCTGCTTCCTTCTAAGCCTATTAAATCTTTCTTTTAGTATGACAGTGTACACAGAAGCAGGCAGACCGCTCAGTTTAACATTTGCTGTTGTAGTTTATTTACAAATATTAAAAACTACAATCACCTTCAGCCTAACGCAGAACAAAACAACTTCACCTTCACGTCGCTTTGCTAACTCATGCTCAAGTCCAAAAGGTTTATTTTACAAATTTAAAATACATTTAAAATCATTATTATTAGACTACCAACAGTACAATGCTGACCGTTGCCATTAAACGCAACATATTGCACAGCCTGACTTCATTCATATTTTTTCTCATCTTAAATAGTGCAAAAGGGATTTTTTTTTAACAGGAATGTTCTAGAGCCTCAGTTGAAATTAACTTTGTACAGTGAACTGCTGACATAATAAACAAAATCAACATGGAGGAGGAAACAAAATCCAACTTTGTCCGTAAAATAAAATAATAATTAACAAGGCAGAAAAACAACAACAACAACAACAAGAGGAATAAACACAAATGTGTGTATAGATTGCCACAGACAACAAAATAAATCTTCTCCACTGCGGAGAACGGGGCTGAGTCCACCTGAATGCCCCAGGTGAGTTTTTTTCTTTCCAAAATGGTAAAAAGAAAAAAAAATCAAAAAAAGAAGAAAAGCAGGGTGTTAGGAACTGAAATAAGAGTCCGGTTTTAGCTCCACATGAGTGTCAGTGGTTTTCTTGCTCTGGTTTTTCAGAGTCAGCTACAAGTTACAAGATTTTCTATCCAGTCTATTTCTGTGGGATAAATCCTCAGTACTCGTTTACATGGAAAATTATCAGTGTGAGTGTGTTTTAGTTCGGTTGCAAGCCTGAAATCCATTTTCATGTAGTTGCCACAGAGCCGTCAAGTGACAATGGCTCAGAAATAAAACTGTCACTGCAGCAGCTTAACGGACAGTAAGAGTACCTTTTACCCCCGAGGAGCAACAAGTCAGGAGTTAAAATACAAAAAAAAAGTCTCCTGAGAGGTCCAAGAGTTCGTTTTTAAAGGGAGGAGGAAGAGGAGGGACAGGATATGAGGGTGGGAGGAGTTAGGGGGTGAGGGCAGAGGCAGTGAGAGTTAAGCCGATTCAAAAACAAAAACGTGTAGACAGAGTTTGTCACCTCATCCAATCCAAGTGCTTGGTGTGAAGCCCAACCAGAAGTGCGTCTGTCTGCAGGTAAAGAAGTGCTGGGTGGGTGGGGGACTTACTTGATGTTGTTGGCATCGGCCACCGCCGCAGAGAAGGATGAAGTAGAAGAGGAGTCTTTTATGGACTTTGTGAGCGGGCCCAAGATGTGTCCCGGCACCCAGCCCTCCGCAGCAGGCGATTGGCTGTTGGCTGGCCGGTAAACAAGGTACATGTTCTGCTGATTGGTGGCCAGGATCTGGACTGTCTCCCCCTGACTGACGCAGATCTCATTCTCTTTGAGCGCCGAGTAGTCCTGAGAGACCAACATGGTGGAGGAGACGCCGTTACAGCCTCCTTCGATGTCCTGTGGAGGAGAGGAGAGGATGGCGGAAAGAGAGGAGAAGACAAGAGGAGAAAAACACAAAGAGGAGGAGACCAAAGAAAGGATGGAAATGACAAATGAAAAGAAGAGGAGGAGAATTGAGGACAAGGTTAAGGTGAGTCTATGTGGGTTGGATAACAGTCCTGTTGGCTGTGATGCCGTTACAGCCGATCCAAACCTGAGGAGGAGCAGAGGGAGGTCAGGAGCAATGAGGAGGAGGAGGAACAATGAAAACCAGAATGTCAGCATTCTGTTCAGGCTTTCTTTTTCAAAGCAGTCTTTTAACTGAAAGTTAAAACAGCTGATTACCTCTACAAAAAATATCTGCAAGCAAGTCTTAAGCGATGCGTGGGTCAAAGTTTTTTAAAACCCGATCCAACCTGGCACTTATTAATCAATGACGCAAACCTGTGAACCAGAGCTGAAAGTTTGTGGTAGCGACCTACTTGCTGTTGGCTGTATGTCATTTCCAGTTAATATCACAATTTAAAATGTGTTTTTTCCGTTTTAAAAAGTACAAATAACACAAGACAGCAAGTGCTCACTGGTCTTTTAAATGTTAATCTTAAGCCTGTGATCTCAAGTGCACAACTGATAACCTAAAGGGTTTGTTTACATGAGTGCATAGCCGATAGGTACAGTGGTTTGTTTACATTACATTACAAAGGTAGATGATTAACAGATTCACTGTGGACAGAGAGACGCTTGCTGTAATGTCACAGTGTAAGGCCTACATATTTAAAGAAGGAAATATTTTTACCAGACATTATGACCAGAGAGATGTAAATATGTCAGAGCTTAACACATTTTCCTAATCAAAAGCCGAAAAAAAAAAGAAGAAAAACTGAGCACAGCAGTGCTGATGAGAAAGCTGCTTGTTGAGAGTCAGAGACAGAGAGGAGACAGGAAGAGGAGGCGTAAAGTTGGTTAAAAATGCCACAAAAATAGCAGCAAATGTGGGCAGGATCAATGCAGGTTGTTGTAAGCTGACTTGAATAACAAGTGCTCAAACTACGACCATAACATAACACAGATGGCATGTACAATTTGCAATTGTGCAGTCTTATTATCTAAAATTAAATAACAATGATAAATAGAATAATTCTATAAGCAGATGTCAGAGAGGTTTTTTTGAGATTTGCTGCTGCTGCCTCCACCCTGATTGATGGAGTATTTAAAAGTCATTTGAAAATGACATTTGTAAAACTTCTCTTACCAGGAACCCAATTTCTGGTTATTATGGATGATCCTCATACCTGGTTAATGGTTTTCATTTCCTTTTTGTTAGCGTAAGTAGACATTTTAGCAGCACACATCTTAGAAAGATGTTGAAAAAGAACATTGTTCTATTTTAGCAGAGTGTCACTTTAACTTGTGACTAAAAATGTGTGTTTTTAGGAACATTTCTCCCTTGACGAGGGTCAAGGTGTTTGGCAGGCTGTAAATCACAGAGTGAGCAGACTATCCAGTTTCCTGCAGACAACAAAAGGTTTTGAGTCAAACTAGGCCACAAAGAGAACAGCTTGCTATGTGTATGTATATATATACCCACACTGTATGCTGCTACACCTGCAGTAGCCCAGATTTTACCCTTGGTTTTTAGGGAACAAGTAACACTCACAGACATCGTGAAGGGGAAAAGTGTGCTTGATGCCCCAGTTCACCAGCTGTCTGCTGCAGTCTACAGTTAAAGGCTAAAAGCTAAGTCTAGACAATACAAGAAAAAAAGTAGCTATGTGTCTGAAACCAGACTCGGATGAGCTTGCTGATAAATTATGAAACATTAGACTTGTGAAAAATCTAGAAAACACTAAGAAACCTGATCAAATTTAAAACCAACGAGCCTGTTCTCCTCCCATCAGGTGTGTTCAGGCTGTTAGCAGGAACTCACCCTGGAGTCAAAACATGTCGAACCACCGTTGGAGGTAGACACTTTCATCTGGGTCCTCCCTCTCTCTGTCTCCTTCTCGCCGAGCCCGACAGCCGAGGACGGACGGCTGTGAGACGACATACCGGGCCGGTTCCCGCAAGACGAGCGGTTCCTGGTGAGTGAGGAGCTGCTGCCTGCTCCGCCCTTCTCCTTCTGGTACTCAATGGGAGACTGGAGAGCTTCAAACACACACAGATGGAACATTTATATTCCTCTTGAATGAATTAATGAATAAATGAGAGTTTTGGATCCTATTTGTTTTGCTGTAGTTAAAGTACATTTCAGCCCATTCTCTATACTCTAACATTAAATGTTGGCCTACCTTTCGGGCAGCTGTTGTTTTCAAAATTCTTACCAGCACTCCATGAAAATATACTTGCAGAAACTTGCTTGAAATAGGTAACAGTTAACACATGGCCTTTCTTTTCCCCCCTTAAAGCTGAATTATGATCATGTGTAATTCAGTTTCATGGGGGAATACATTTTCTTTGAGCATTCACACGCAATCTGGAAATCTGAACATCCAAATAGTCAGTTATCTTAGTATAAATTAAATAAACAGTCCTTTTCATTCGATGTGCCGATTGATTTTTTTCATTTTGTAGCTAAGCAACAAAAAACAAAAGATGCTTTTAAGCAACCAGATAACTGATGTCCTGGTACAAAGAGTTGCTTGTAGTGATGATATTCTAAGAAAAGTCATCGAATTAGCGTTCTAAGAATTTCCTGTTACAGTTAAGACTAGATCATACTCAAGATAAAAGTTAGTTACAAAATCTCTTAGCCCTTAAGAGAGTTCCTCAGATAAAAATCCTGTTCGGAGTAAGAAGGAGGACTTTTTCTCACCGGACAGGAAGTTGCTCTGAGCATCCAGAACATCCTGGATGTGTCGGACCCAGACCTGCTTGATGTCGACGTTGGCGGCCTGCAGAGTGAAACGTTCCGACGAGCCCCGACATGACAAGACGAACTTACACGGATCGTTATCGGCGCTGTCCTCCAGACCCAGGTAGGATACCTGTGGAGAAGAGTAGGTTAAGAAAGAGCAGTTTAAGCTGAGCGACTATCAGTTATTCAGCATAGATCAAATTATTTAAAGAGCAGCTCAACACCCAGTTTTAATGTGAACACGAGCCTTTCCTAAATTCAATTCAAACCCTGATACAGTTCATCATAGATTTTTGAGGTTCAAGTGAACAAAACAGCCCAAATTTTTCTGGAATTGAGGAAAAAAACACTTATTTTGTGATGAATACTGTAAAATGGTGTCAGGATCAATAGATAGTGTGATAAAGTGACTCTATTTCTATGTATTTAATTATTCTACTAAATCAAAAAGGTGGATTTTGTGATATTTTGAAAATGTGCATCCTAAATCTTATTCCCCATAAGAAGAGCCCCAGCCTCTGTGTACCTTGATGCTCTTCTTGAACTGATATCCAGGTGTAGACGATCCTTTCCTCAGCAGCTCACTGAAGATGACAATCTGCTCAAAGAGGAAAACTCGTCGCTCTTTGGAGCGCGACAGGACGCCGGCATCCTGCTCTGTTACAAAGAAGGTTTCCTGCTGCAGCAGTTTGCCCTGGCAGGTGAGTTTACCCTGCAGAGAAAATGGTTTGGTAAACACAATACAATCAGTGCTCGCTGGTTAGCTTTTCATTTTTTTTATTAGTAGTTAACAGGTGGAGAATGAACAGGAATGCAGACATAACATGTTAATGTGCTGCATGCAAACCTGTTATCAGTCAGTAGCAAGTAAACATACCTCGTATCCTTGCAGCCGACCCAAATTCATCATGTCATTACAAAGTTTAGGGACCTGAGACATCAAATCCACGGCTTTCTGTGAGAACCACAGAGAGTGGGAGCATTAACAGACATCCACCATCATGAATACGTTAAGGCTTCAACACAAAAAAACTAACATCTGCCCAAATTCTGCATTCAGCCAGGGCTGTAAACACAGCGTGAATACTGTATGTGATGTGTAAACTGTGATATTTCAATAGTTTTTACCTCAATTTGATCGCAGTCCATGCCTGCCTTTGAGCTGTACTTCAGGAAGTCCTGAGGAGAAACCGCACTGTCAATACACCACTGTACCCCAAATGTCACAAAGATAAGCCTTTTTTCAACTCCAGGTTTTCATTTTCAGCTTTTAACATTCGATCAAGTACTTTTTTAAAGTCTAATAATGACTGCTGCTGCCACTGTTGTGTATGTTACAGTTTATTTAGGAAAACGGTCATGACATGCACATGTTGCTAATGTGTAGGCTTATTAAATTTTGTTGTTTTTGTGTGTGACTGTCTTGCACCCATTATCTGCTAAAGTGCACACACACCTTGTTCAGTGATGCTTTTTGTAAAGAGGATTTTCAATATGCTTAAGAAATTAGCTGCTGGTTTTGATGATTACTCCCTCTGTGTTTTTTGCATGTTGATTTGGCCTCATAACTAAATTTGAACATATAAAAAAAAGAATATTTAGAGTACAGAGCGGGTCATGTACTTTCCCCTAGTCACTCAGGGAGACTCAAGGAAAAATATTTGTAGCTCTGGTGAGAATTAAGATAGAAAGAATAATAATTTTTTTTTTTAAAAAGAACAGTACCTAAGGAAATTTGTGTGTATGTTACCTTTAGAAGCAGTTGATATTTGGTGATTCTCTGGATCGGTTTGATTAGAAAGTCGCTGATGGTCAGCCTGGACTGGATGTCCTGCTGGATTGTCTGAAAGACAAAAAACAACAGCTTATTTTCCAGCCTTTTGTCTATTTCATGTGTCTCTTCATATATTTGGTCAGAAAAAAATCAAATAAACCAGATAATATAAGATAAAACAGACTCTTGAAATTCTATATTAATGTAATAAAACAGCTACACTAACATGAAATTATTAAAATCAGGGAGCTGTGAGTCTCAAAGGACATTTTGTTGAGATATTACTTCAATTTAAAGTTTTTATCATTTTTCAAATATAAAACGTATAAATATATATATAACATAACTGCTAACAAACTAACACAAAGAGTTAAAACACCACTTACGTCAAAATATGTGTCATATTCTGCAACGATGAACTCAGACTTCGGCTTATTCTGACAATAAACCACATACATGTGCAGTCTTCTTTCCTGTTACACACACAGACACATTGTGTTAAATACAGCAGATCATCCAGGTCTAACATATTGTAATAGCACAAAAGTTAGCATCATCATCATCATCATCATCATCATCATCATCATCATCATCATCATCATCATCATCATCATCACCACCACCACCACAGTGTTCCCCTCACATGTTTGATGAAGAGCTCAGGGAGGTGTTCATGGTCATCCAGACATTTCTCCAGCTCTCCTACAAAGAAGCTGTCAGCGACAGAAGATGGATGTTATCAGTAAGCTCAAATAAAGGAACACCACAGATCCCTCTCTTCCCGCTCTTGGTCCATTTTCAGTCGTTGAGCACGAATGCTGAACTTACTCTCTATGCCAGTCGTAGATCTGGTGTATGTTCCCGAAGACAATTTTGTCTTTTCCTTTCATGTCATCAGGGACGCCCTTCTCCTCAATCTTCTTCATGAAGCCCTGCAGGGTCACAGAGGGTCAGCAGGTTAAGGATGCTCTGCTCACTTCTCTTCAGTTAGTGATGATAAATAATGTCAGAATGCCTGAGGGATGTTTTACATCTCGCTGAGACCGTTTCACAGAGAGGTTATTAAGCCCTCAGAGTGTTTGCAGCCTTTTTCTTACTAAAGCTACATTCAGAGGTTCTGTGTTTATCACAAAACTGCCAAAAGAGTAAAAGAGGCAGAGATAAACAATGACCGTGCAGAAAAGCTGTGGTAACTCGCACATAAAAAAAGAAGCACGAAAACACGTACTGTCATACGATTGGCTATATTGAATCTGCACGATCAATACATTCACTTATGGACTATAGCGTACAACATGCTGCAGGGCAGAGGGCTAATATAGACTACCACTGGATACAGGTCTTCATGAGTCTACCTGGACCCTAGGACCAAACTGGGGAATTTTGTTATAGTCCATCAGGTTATGGATTATAGATGGTGAAATCCCTAAATTTCTTGCAATTGTGCACCAAAAAGCATTGTTCTTAAACTGCTGAACTATTTGCCCCCTCATTTTTTTATTTTATTTTTTTTCAAAGTGGTGAACATCACGTCATCATTGCATGCCACAACTTTCACAGTCTTTTGCTGCCCCTGTCCTATTCTTTTTTTTTAATTGTTGTATTCTATTTTTATTGACTTTTTTCAAAACGCCCCAACTTTTCTAGAATTGGTTGTTCTTTATATATAACATCCATATGTTAGAATTATAACAGAATCATCAAATACAGAAAAGCACTGGTGTGTTTTCCCTCAGCAGTGGGAGACTCACCTCCACCACGATGCCCAGGTCTTTGACGTAGTCCTTCTCTGTCTGAATCAGCTCGTTCAGGACAAACCTGGGCAGAATAAACAGTGCACCGTAACGTCAGCTGAGGACATGCTATCACCATTAACTATCACCATTACGTTACATTAGCAACGTAACATGATGATTGTGGTGGTAAACACTGTTGTGCAAAGTAGTAGTTCTTGAATTAGAATCAGTCGTAGCAGTAAAAGAAGTGGCAGAATGATGCATTTAGGATAATACACAACAGTACTCACATCCGTCCTCTCATAGCTTTGGCTCTTTGCTCCAGTTCAGGATTTCGTGGCTGGACAGGAGTGGTTTGCTCTGGTGGAGAGAGGGAGGAGAAGCCGGGGTACACTCCTGGTTCCAGGGTCTGAGGGGAGGAGGTCAGTGTTAAGAGGTGGATTCAATCTTTTTCCCTTTTTAGAATGATTTTTTCAGAAAAGCAGCCACACTATCACATCCACAACTGTACATCAGTAAAATTATCTTTTGTCAAGTCTATTATACTTATTCAGACCACAATCAAAGACTTTCCTGAGGAAGGTTTTGCAATATGAACAACATTCAACACCCTCTGTGCTCAATAAGCAACAACTTAAGGTAAACTATCATTTCGTGACAGCAGAGGGCAGCAGCAGCTTGGACTTTAGTATTTACAAGGAACAACCTGTACTGACTGAAAAGTGACTACCACTTAATTAAAAAATTCTACGTCAATATAAAATCTCAACTGATTCTTGGCTGAAGAGCGATTGTTCCAACTGACTTTCTCTGAAAAATATGCTGACATGGTAACAGATCTCATAGCATCATTTCTGTCCCCATTTGATAATGTTTTGCACCAGGGACCTCCTGAAATCTAAAAATATTCTAGTTGTTAGATATAATTAACACTAGAAAATTGCAAAGCCTCCTCATACAAAGAATTTCTTCTTGTGACTTCTTAAAATTGTGGCATTTTCTAAGAATTTCCCCTCTAGTTCATACTAGGTCCTAATAAAGATAAAGGTTACTCACAAAGCATCTTAGCCCTAAAGAGAGCTGCTAGAGTGAGAAACTGTTAGGAGTAAGGAGGAGGTTTAAAGAAACATGAGAGTTTCTTAAGAAGAGGATAAACTGACGGAAAGTATAAGACTTTAGAGAAATATTCTGCAAACTCTGGATGACGGTGAGTAATCCAAATGCTACAGATTAGATCTTGCAGGGATAACTTACAACTCCTTCTAGGATCCCTGGAGAACCCTGAATCACAAAGTTTTACTCAAATAGGTTAGGCACTGTGTTGGCAAATGAGATGCAACAGAAACTATTTCAGCTATTACTAAAAATAACATTATCTTCCTCCAACTTGTGGAGTCCCACAGGTCTTTGTTCCAGGCCACACATGTATAATTATACATACTAAACATATAATTCTATTTATGTGAAAATATAAATAGATTTATTTTTACCTTTATTACTTTTGCTCAAAACTCTCATGTATTATTAACACATTGTCCATGTATGGCAACATATAAACACAAAACACAACCATGCTACTACTGCTACACAAGCTAATTAACTGAAAATACAAACACTAAGTACACACACACACACACACACACACAAATGTGAGCACAAATGTAGTACAACACAAGAATGCTATACTGTACTTGCATGACTGTTAGCACGACACATATTTACTAGTGTATTAATTTAATGAAATGAGCAAAAAACTATCCAGATATGATGTGCTTAACGGAGAACACAGGTAAAAACTACTGTGTTCACTTCAGCCTTTAGGCCCATAAGATTCATTGTAAACATAACTGGTTTGCACCTCCTGTTTTTGTTTGCATCCCACGTCAAAGAAAATCTATTTAGTTACACTGGCCATGTGTACCACCAGATCATGCAGTCATGCACACTCACCATCTTGGTTTTAACCAGTTTTTCTATGGCGCTAACCAGCTCTGCAGCGCTGGGCACCTCAGAGGACGACTGCAGAGACGTTAGCAAGGAAGAAGACTGAGAGAGGAAGAGGAGGGGAGGATCAAAAGCAACAGCAGGTTAGACAGATTGGCAGTGAAGGAGAGAAGGCAGGGAGTGGGAGAAATAAAGAATGAAAAAAAGAAAAAAGATGAGACAGATATATAGACAGATAGAAAGATAAATCAAGACAATGAACAAATGAGAGAAAGAAAGAATAAATGTAAGAAAAAAGAAAGAACGAAAGAAATAATGAATTGCAAAAGAACAAACGTAAGAACAGAAAGAAAGAAGGTATGAATGAAAAAGAACAAATGCATGAAAAAAGAAATAATGAACCAACAAAAGAACAAACAACAAGAATTACAGAAAAAAACAAACAAATGAAGGAAAGAACTCAACAAAGAACAGCGGAAAAAACAAAGAAAAGAATGAGAGAAAGAACGAAAAGAAATAAAAAACAAAGGGAAAAAAATGCAAGAACCAAAGAAAGAAAGGAGGAAAGAAATGACAAACAGCTTAAACAAACAAGCAAACAAATGAACCAAAGAACAAATGAACAAACAAGAGAACAAAAGAACAAATGAAGGAAAGAGTGAAAAAAGAAATAATATAGGAAAGATAGAAAGAAAGGGGGAAAAATATATAAAGAAAGAAGAGTTTTGGCAAAAAAATAAATGTAACAAAAAGCAGTGAAAGAACAGCTGTTAGTTAGCAGAGGACTGCCGCGTATTAGAGCCGAGCTACAGGCTGCAGGATTTATACCAAATGAAAAGTTAAAGCATTTCAAACAACACAGAAAGAACAAACTGGAGAAAAAAAAAGGTAAAATTGAAGTTTGTCAGAAGGAAGCATATAAAAGCAAAAGCTGCTGGAGGTTTGGGAGATGTAAGCGGACAGATAGAATAAATTCTAAATAAAGATATTTAAAGCAGACGTCTTCAAGTCATCATCAGTCTACATGTTAATCTAACAGCCACTGAAGATCAATTTCAGTTTCTAAATGACCAACACTGAGAGAAACCGGCAGTGAAACCTCCTTCCCGCCTCACCTTGTGCTCATCCTGAGCTGAAGGGTCTTTGATGATCTCCATGGGAGGAGGCAGAGGGGTGTGCGCATCCTCGTCAGGCTCCTCCTCCCCGCCGCTCTGCATCCCGGAGGGCGGCTTAGAGAGGAGGTTACCTTCCTTACTGATGAATCCCTGAGGGACACAGACGCAGAATTCGGAGTCAGGATTTAAATTTCACTTTTAAACTGTCCACTTCAAACGTCACTTTATTGATCACAGTGATCAATTCATCATTAAATATCAGCCTCTCCAAACACCTAAATCAACATTCTGTCAGACTTTTGGTTTGGAATAAATTACACCTGATTGGACAAACCTTCTTGGTTGTCATTAGTCTTTATGACCAGTTTTTAACAAAAATAGACATAAACACAACATGAACTGAAAGGCAGGGATGCCCAAATATATAAGAAATGTATAACGAGAATATACATAACAGAGAGAGAATATATATAACACGTCCTTCCTCTTTGATATTTGTTTCTAATTTCTGCCATTGCCTTCCTGTTTAACAAACATTGCAGCTGCTCTTGGAAACTTGGAATTTCCTCTTCACAAATTTGAAATGAGTAATGAGTAATGCAACATTTTATTTAGTTTGGGGAAGTGGTGATAAATCACAGATGAGTAGCTCGTCATGGTTTTGGTCATGCTTGATGAGTTTGTTGAATTAGAGTCTCTGAGCGAGTTTTGGCACACTCTTAGACACAGGGCTAATTTTGAGTTAAATCCATGTTTATTCAGTAGCACCAGGACATTTTTTTTCTTTCTACCAAACGACACCTGCCAACTGCGTTACCATGAGGCCGGCATCTACGACAAGAGCTACATGCTCATGACACCAGAGATGTCAATATTTATAGCGTCCTCCTCGGCTAATGTGTGATGATAGCTGCTCGTTGATGTGTTTCGCGGGCGGAGTTTGGTAGAAAGAAAATAGTTCCTCGTGAAACTGATCAAAACGAGGCCTGCGGATTATCTTGAGTAACTGGTTCATGAGTTCTTGAAAGAGACATTGCAGTCGAGTTTTTAAAATGTATTTTTATGTGTGTTTTTTTATGTCGTTTTGAGCACCACAAGCAGTGCCAATACTGGAGAGAAGGCCGACATCTCTACGGCTGATACCTCCAACACTCTCAAACAAAACAAACTGATAAACAGAACTAAAGGAAAAATATGTATTTTTGATTTTAGTGTGAAGTGTCCCTTTAAACTGCACTTGCATCATTCTTATCAGCAACATGAGTAGTATAAAAATTATTCGAAGAACTCAGAGGTTTCATATTGCCATTAATCATTGAGTAATTCAGGACTTGATCACAAGTTTTCATACGTGGGTGTATTGGTGTTTTACAGAGAACGAAAGCATGCACACATAGAAAGAGGAACTTAAGAGGTTTACTGTCTGTAGCATAAATGCAGATATTATCAATGAATCTCTCTATGCTGGTATGACATGTTCACCACAGACAGGGGCGAGCAGATAGATTAGCTTTAAACTACACATGATCTGTAGACAGAAACAGATAACCAGCCATAAAACGGGGTGAGGTAATGAATATCGTTTAGTAAGATGACATGATTAATTTAGTTTTTGACCATATGCATTTGGTGCACTCACATATTTAGTCACATATGTCTTGTGTGACTGGAACTTACAGATGAAAAATCAGCATGCAAGGTGTTTCATATCTAATAATATTTGACCATATGGGTCTTGCTGTACCTTCAAACATTACTGATGTAAACAAACCTTTGAGAAAATCAGAAATGCAGTGGTTTAGACTTAGCTGTGGTGTTATAATAAAATAAAATAAAACAAACTAAACTAAACTGAAGTAAAAATAAAAAACCTGTCCTCCAATCAAAGTACTAAAAATCAAAAAGGGAGAAAATAGAATTGACAATCATCTACACTTAATTTAAGGCCCATTTTGGGAAAATTCATGTTTCCATCAGACCGCTTGTTGTTAAAGGGTATGTTTTTCTACTTTTCATGAATCTAGTTAAGCGTTTCCAGTTTTTCTGCTTACTCAGGGTAAGAAAGCAGAGTGTAAAAATACTTTCCTGTAAGAAATTATCAGAAGTAAAAATAGCCTCAACTCATCTGGATAAAAGTTCAGTAAACAGAAACACTGGTAATGTCTTTAAAAAGCGGGCTGACCTTAAGCTATGAAACGTCAGCAGGTTTATGAAATACCATTTATGGAAAACCAAACCACAAAAGTTGCAATATGCTTACCTCATTGATGTCACCCTGCAGGGCAGGGTCAGGCTGTCCAAGGTCAATACTCTTCCTGCTCTCATCTTTTTCTGGTCCTGTTAAATCAGTCCGTTCATTACTCAGAAATTTACACATGGAAACATATTTCAACAGGGTTACATTTAGACATCATGAGATTTTAGGATTTAGAAATTCAGGAAGTTTTGAATAGTCTACTAAAAGTTAGGTTGTATTTACAGATTCATTCAGAATAAATAACGTCCTACTTGACAAGATTTTGGTATCATTTGTTTCCGTTTGTCGTCCGAGATGTATTGACCAATCACGTGTGAGCAAACTTTGGTTGAAGCAGAAGAAACTGAATGCACTGACTGAAATGAAATTTAACTTTATTATTAACTTTATTAGCTGACTACATGTGTAAAAAATCTGGTTGTCGACGTCGTCTCTCAACTACAACTCCATTTTTGTGTCTTAAGTTGCCGATTGGACTGAAAACAATGACCAGCACACAGAAGAGGAAGTCTTGGCCCCGAAATCTGTTGGCTACACTGGAACCACTGAAATAATAACAGCTCCCAAAGACTAAATTGTCATCAGACCGATAGCTGACGGATACTGAGACTGATTACATTGAACATTTAGTTACAACTGTTAAGTCAAAGCTGTATCGTCAAATGGTGGGACAGTTGCAAGCAGGAACCTGCATATTAAAAACTTTTGCTGTTAGTGCATTCGTGAATACTTGGACACATTTATCGTCAGCAAATATTACGTTTGATAATATAAATGAGACGCTGCAGCAAAGCTCAAATACTGAAGCACAAAGCAGGTTCTTTTTTACAGTCAAAATTTTTACCAGGCTGATTTTGATAATGGAAGGATTCAAAGGATTTAAAGGGTTCAAATGTAAGAAAAAACATGAAAAATTTATGGTATGCTTTAAAATGTGACAGTTTGACACAATTCAATCATTTATTAAACTCGTCAGTAACATGTTATTATTATTTGACTGTCTTACCAGGCTTCTTCTGTTTGTTGTTGGGAGGTTTCTTAATGGAGCTGCCGTGGCTGAGGCGGCGGACTGGACTTGTCAGCCACTTCCTCAGAGTGTTTCCAGAGCGTTTGGGACCAGGAGAGCTGGACTGCAGCGAGCTGAGGGATGGCTGCGGCTGAAGGTTCGCCACGGACTCGGTCTTTCCATCTGAGCCACTAACGGGATAGTTTTCTGAAAGAAATCCGATAAAAGTGTATATTTTAGAAAGATCAAATCAGTAGCGATTACTTTTTCTGCTTCCCAGCATTCCAAAATTTATTTGAAGCGTGGTTTGCCACAGTGGTGATCGAAGAGTCAAACCTTATATAGTCAATTGAGATTCTCTGGAAAAATATCATCAATCAAAACACAGAAGTTAATACTGTAGGAGTGTGTTTCTTCTAAAGCTTCTGTGTTGTGGTTTCACAAGGCTGAAATCAATCCTGGCTCAGAAAGACTAAAAGTTCTTCACGGTGTTTTGCAGGTAAATAAAGGAACTTTTCTTGTCTGACATGTTTATAATTTATGTCCTCCTGCTCCATTTTTTGCTTTGTTGTTACTCAAAAGGAGATTTTTTTCTCTGTGTAGAAGGTGACATTTACAGTCATGTTAAATCAGCTGGCTGGAACATTAAGTTCACACACACCTACATCATCGACCATTAATCACATCACCGCCATCCATCAAGTTTTCACCCTGTCTGCCACTCCAATAAATCAGAAAAGCAGAAAGAGGTTGAGTGTATGTGTGTGTGTGTGTGTGTGTGTGCGTGCATGTGCGAGAGAGAGAGAGAGAGAGAGAGAGAGAGAGAGAGAGAGAGAGAGAGAGAGAGAGAGAGAGAGAGAACTAGGGCTTTGAAACCATAAGCTCATCCTTCGTGTTTATAGCTGCTGACAATCATATCATCAGTTCGAGCTATGTACATTTTTGTTTTGACTAGTCACGTTATAATTTACAATATTCATAAATGTATAGTCATTCACTGTGAAAAATTTGATTTATCTTAAATTTAAATTACCACTGGTCAGAACATCTATTGTCAAGTCGCTACCATGGCAACAGCAATGGTTAGGTAACTTAATCATGGCGTAACCTAAGATATAGTATAGATGTAGCTGTAGCTGTCACTGTTTCAGTGTGTTTCCAGCTCATGGAAGTTATTTTTAACATTTCAGTCGTCTAGGGTACGTCAAAATGCCTCAAAACTGTAGTCTACAAACCAATGGGTGACGTCAGATTGGCTACATCTATTATTTTAATACTGTGAGCCGTCAAAACTGAATTTTAGATCTAATCTTTAATCTTTAAATTTCATCCAATTGAGTCAGAGATTACAACATTTAGGTGAAAATATCTTAAAATCGTGCTTTTACTTCTCTTAAATGAGCTGCAGATATCTGTAATGTTTTGTTGTTTTTTTCAACATTTAGGCACATGTGTTTCTTTAATTATGTTCAGACACCACAGCGTCATGTTTTGGTCCGTAGGAAGTGACAATAACACTCCGACATCCAGATGAGTCTTTCTATTAATGAAAAACAGAATCTGTTTCGCAGCTGCTCTCATGTCACACATGTACCCCTGTTGAAGATATTGTCCTTCTTTTATGTTCGCAGTGTTATTACTCTTTAAATAATCACATGCAAATAACCTGAAGACATACATAACTGGAAAGGCAAATAGAGAAATATTTGGTTGTATTTAAAGATAACCACAAAGTAGGAAATGTCATGTAGATGTGGCATGCTGACTGTTTCACTGAGTTTATATCTAGTTTCCCTGCAAAGCTCACAGAAAAATAAAGCAACATTGCCGTTTAAATTCCTGATGCAAACCCCAGAACATCCGAATGCAACTGACTGAGTGTGTCTGTGAGGAGAAAGATGCAGCAGTCATGTGTCAGGAGCGTGGTGGATCAGCTGCACTCATATACAGCTGGGAGCTATGAGCTACGGCTCATGGGGTTTGTGTGTGTGTGTGTGCGTAAGTGTGTGTTTGTTTCAGACAGGAAATGAAAAGGTGAGGGGTTGACAATATCTCCTGAGGTGTTCTGCTGCACTATCTAGAAGTGTTAAACTTTTGTTTTCCCCCTTAATTTCTCTCCCTAAGCATGCCCTCCCATTCTTCCACCCAAACCCCTCTCCTCATCTCTACCCTGCTTTTTGTCTGAATCTCTCCTACTTGTACTTAAATGTCTTTTTCTGAGCTGTAGATGTTGAAAAAAAATGTTTCCTGTAAGATCAACAACAAAATTACTTTCACTTCCTATAAGTAGGTGTCAGCAATGCCACAATGTGCCCAGTGTGTGTTTGACTTATTAAAATACAGTACTGGCTTCTGAGAAACAACTACTGTTCAGTTTTTTTTGTTCTAAACACATTTATCTGAACTTTATTTTATTTTAACTGCACATTATTTGTCATTTATCGTATGAAAAAAAAGGATAACTTAATGTATCAAATTAAATGACACTGAGTTTGTGCTGCTTAACTTAAATGACATTACCACAGTAAAATATTTTTCCAATACTTTTGTCTGAGAGGGAACTCTATTAAAGGTCACCTGACGTGCACAGCTCTTCCCTTCATATTGTGCAGGTTAATGAGTCCATAATAGCTGTTGTTGTAGTTGTTATCTGACTTAGTCAGCATTGTGGCAAAGATAAAACTCTGTTTGGAAGCACAGCCAAGGTCACCCAGAGCTTTTAAAGGTGCCTCTGTTTCTCTTTGGCTCTCATGAGACAAACTCATGATACACACACACAAATATGACACTGCAGAGAGTGGAGTAGGACAAAGTACTACAAAGTACTAATGAATGTATTCACAGAGCTTCAGTGAAATCAATTGACCTCAGTTGTGCAAGACCATGAGATCTAGCCCCAGTGCAAGAGAGCCACTGTACTGTGCTGTGTATTTTGGCTTTAAATACACAGTGATATTTCTGTAAAAAACAACCACTTTTTGTGGCACCATACCTGTTGGAAACAATGCAACCAGTCACGGAAAAAAAAACATTTGCACTTGGTTGTTTAAAGCTGCTGTTAACAAAGTGATGGGTTGGTAAAAGACACATAATTATGGTGAGTTAAAATCAGCTGGAAATACAGTGACAGGTCCCTAAAAAACATCCACATTTGGTGACTGAGAGTTGCTGGAAATACAGTGATGGGTTGCTAAAAGACATACTTAGGGTGGCTTAAAATCAGCTGGAGACACAGCCAAAGGTTGCTAAAAGGTGTTTGGAGGCTTAAAAAACGCTGGAAAATCAGCATAAGGCAGCAATGATTTGCTAAAAACAACTATTTTTGTTGCTAGTTTTTGGTAGGGAACAGTGATCTGCAGCTTGACAGACCTCTCACCTACACCATCCCCTCCACCTCCAGATGACAAAGTATCTTACACACTATGTTACTTTGATAAAATGCGTATGAAATGTACAAATAACAGTTAAGTTTTGCAGTAACTTACTTCCAACATTTTTTTGGTGACTGCTTTGCACACACACATCTTTGTTGGTCTTTTTCTTTGTAATTGATGAATGAATTCTTCTGTTCTTCTAAGTTCACCTAACCTAGCACTTACTTTCAGCCTGGGATTTCAACATTGCAGAGCTGCCATCCTGCTCCATCGACAAACAAGGGCTGGCCAAAACTGTGTTTATTTTTCTTCGTCCTGTGTATATTCATAACAATTCCCTCATGCGGTGAAATCAATTGTTTTGTACAAGTGGACAAATAATTCAGCGGTTAAGCTGGAAACAAAAACAACTCAACACCACCACCCTATATTCGACATCACTCACCAACAAAAACATATTCAGCTGACTAATGAAAAATAACTTAAAACATATTCTTGTTTCTTTAAAAAAAAAACATCAGTGACTTCATCTTGTAAATGAGTCACTCTGAAACTTCAAGAAAATTTTAACAAACAGCTAAAGGAAACATGAGTTGTTGCAGTCTGTCACATGGTTTTTTAATTCAAAGAATGCCTCTAACTTACTTGAAACAGTGTGACTATGAGATGAAAGTCTTTTATTTGAGAGTGACATAGCATTTTGGCAACATTGTTTAACATCAAATAATGTGAACTTGATCGTCTTAACAGAACACATCTGTTAATACAGTGCAGAGCATATGGCTGCAGCACTGAGCAGGACACACACACTGTCCAGACATCAGATCAAGAGTTTCGACCCAAGGTCGTTCATTTACATAACACTGGATTTGGATTTGACATTAATCTAGTGCGTTTGCATGAGGAGACAAAGACTGCAAGCAAACCAGCTGAATTTTTTCAAGATTGACCACTTCACCACTGCTGTTCTCCCTCTCTCCCTGTCGTCACTCTGACCAGCTGTTTCAGTGGTTACTCCCTGAAGTGTTATTGAGCAAATCCAGTCATGTGTCCTCAAGAGAGGGAAGACGCAAGTCCCTTATGTCATGTCACAGGTCACCTGTGTGTGTGTGTGCTTTCAGCAGAACCAATGTCAGCCAGTGAGAGGCCTTGACAGCTCACTGACGACAGAAACTCATTACAGACTTGAGTGCATACACACACACACGCGCACACACAGCTGGCTGATAAGACATCACCACTGAAACATCTCCTCCCTTCGAGAATAAAGACACTGCAGAACGAGAGCTGAGCAGTCACTACAACCAGGAGTAGCTGTTAGAGAGCATCCCATTCTGTGGGGTGCTTCCATCCACCTCTTTTTAAGCACATTTGAAAAATGCTAGGAAAAAAAACTATTTTGGTGTTTTCAGAGTCTTTGTACAAAATATTCTGTGGGTCCTGAAAGATGACTTAAAATGGCCAGTAAAGCTGGCACAAGGCACTTTCCATTATATAATAGAGCTGGCACTCAACGAGTTAAAAAACAGGCTATCATTGCTGATTTGGATTTCCAGGTTTTTAGTTTATCTTCTGTCTGATACTGGTAGCTGAACATCCACTACAACACAACAATGTTCTTTCATAGTACTCCAGTCAGTTTTACAAAGCCACACACAGCACTTTCTGCTATAGAGCAGTTGGCAGAAAAGGTTATAAACAGAAGTGGTCATCATCAGCCATCATTAAGTGAAGTCCAGAGCAACGCTCATTTGAGAACTGATAGTTAGGGATTGTTAGCACTGTAGTGGGGTAATACTGAATACTGTGTGTACTGAAGAGTACAGCAGTGTCAGGGCCAAAGTCAGGTGAGACCAAACAAGGACGCTTTTGTTCAGCAGCTGACAGAAAGACAGACTGTCTACTGTTAAAATCCCCATCACTCACTATCTTTAATCACACACACACGCACACACACACACACACACACACAGACAGATCTGACGTCCAACAGTCTGTAGATACCAAACCATCGTTCTGAATGCAACACAACAGAGTTTTGTCTTACCCTCTCTGTCTCTCTTTCTCTCTCTCACACACACATACACACACACACACACACACACACACACACACACACTGTCATTCTGTTATTACACTACACACACACATTTCATCTATGAATGGCTCTATTTATAAGAGAGAATTAAAGCTCGACACATACATGAGATTCCAGGTAAGTTAATTAAACAGTCCAGGTAGTTATCTCTAACTATCTGTCTTAACTAGTTAAATCAGATGGAATTTGCATGACAAAATCTGTGTTATTTCCCTGTAAACTTGACAACATAATCAGCAGAAGAAAATTTTGGCATTGTATGTTTCTGCAAACCTCAGATAGGTTACATAACTTACATTTGCCTCACTTCAAAACTTCTTTTTTTTTTTTACTTTTTAAAAACAGCGTGGGTAATGTGTGGTTAGGTTGAGGCACAAAAACCACCTGGTTATGGTTAGAAAAAGATCTTGTTTTGCCTTAAAATATCTGCTTTTGGTGACAAATCCTGGCAGGAAAAGCAGCAGTGTCTCAACCACTTGTTGTGGCACTATGCCTAGTAGAAACACAGCGATGGATCCAGGATTGGGAATGGCTGGTAGATATTGAAATCCATCAGCCACAGCGGCAGGTGGACAAAAAAGTTCATTTCCAAACCCTGGATGGGTTGCTGAAAAAAAAAATCACATGTGGCTTAAAAGCTGCTGGAAATGCAAAAATGACTTGCTAAAAACCCCCAAAATGAAACATTGATATGATTTGTATAAAACATATAAATTGAATGCATCTGTAGTTTGCAGAAACATAAGATGTCAACATTTTCCTCTGGCAACTGAAAAGAACATAAGAAGGCACAGAATAAGAACAACGGTACACTACAGCATATGCAAATACAGTATGTGAGCAGTACTAACACTGTGGTTGTCTTTTCTTGTGCCCGTCTGCGCTCCTCCCATCATGCTTTTTTGTCAATGACAGGAAGTGACAGTAATCTGGGAAGATGACATTCCTCTCATACCTCTCTCACTCCCTCTTTCGCTCTCCTGTGCCTTACATATTTAACAAGACACACAACCACACTAATAATGCAAACCAAAATCCTAACAATTATTAGGGTGCAACTCCAACAACAGACAATACTTGTTTATCCACGGGAAAAATAAATAAATGAAACCTGTATACATGTATAAGAGGCTTGGAATCATATGCATCAACAAAATTAATGTCGTTAGAGAGACTGAACCCACAGACAACTGTTCAATGTAAATAAACTGTAGATTTAGTGGATGTAAAAATATTTCACTGCCACTTTAATTTTCTTCTCTCTTCTTCTCTTCACAGTCAAATTACATGTTATTGCAGATGTCATAACATGGCATAATGGAGACGCAAACAGAAAGGTTATTAAGACTTCACATGAAAATGTTTGCAGTGTGGATACAAACAACACACACACACACACACACACACACACACCAACACACACAGTCCCTATGGTCCGAGATCAAAGGAAGCTATAGAGATAAAAAGGAGCTTTAATCAAGTCTTCAAAGCAGCAGCATTGCAAAACTATACAATAATACCAGGAGGTTATATAAAGGGCTTGTGACATAGTAGCAAAACACACATAATTCATATGAACAAGTTTCATGTCTGACTTGAGAGGACTTTTTTTGTCTCTATAATCTTCTCAATGTTTCCTCCTCTCTCAATCTCTCCATGTCAATTTATATATGATTCAATTCTGCACTGAGTCAAATACCACTGTCAGTATTCATGCAGCATCGTCAACAGTAGTGGAGGTATTAGGACTAGTCAGACCCATCTCACTTTGTGCAAGTTGTGAACCCCTCATGATTCTGCACTAAGGGTAAAAAAACTCTGATTTGTTTGTATTTATCAAAAACGAACCACAGTCGTCTTTTGGGGGCACTAAGTGCAGGATGCAGCTATAGTACCCTTGCAATAGTGTCACAAGGGAACTTGTTTTACTGGAGAAGTCAATGCTGCATTAAAATGGCTAAATCAATGCAAAAGAAAATGTCACAGGAAACATTAAGACATCTCAGCAGCTAGTTTCAAAGTTGCTGTTTTATGCAGCGCTGATACAAAGTGTGGAGAAGGGTCAGATTAGTTAAAGGTAGAAATGGGAATTTTAAAAATTATGGATAACAGAAAGCACAAGAAGAGAGGCAGCAAGTGACAGACGATATCCTGTGTGAGACACTAACCCTGCCTAAAAAGAATATGACCAAATACAGAATAATCTTTCTATGAAAATCCATTAGAAAACAGTATATTTTGACACTCTTTCACTCAACAAAATCATTAATTATAAAAATCAGTTTGGTTCTGATTTAAAATTGAGCTGCAGGACAGACAAGTCTGAACACACTGAATCACAGCTGATGAAGCAGTGAAGCAAAGACTTGGCTAATGCTGTCTCAGTCCATTATGTCTGCTAAGAGACTGTGTTTGTGTTTGTGTATGTGTATGAGTGTGTGTGTGTTCCTCAGGGTCAGAGTAGTTTCCTGCCCATCTTCAGGTTTAATGGGTAATGGACAGAACGAAGGATCACTTTACACGCCAGTTAATCACTCGGCCACTGTCTGAGTGCGTGAGAAAGTGCCTCTGTGTGTGTGTGTGTGTGTGTGTGTGTGTGTGTGTGTATATGTGTGTTTATCAGGAAAACATGCAATAAAACATGCAATGTCAACAACAACTTCTTCCTTCCTCTTCAACACAGAGTCTTGATCAAAAAAATTAATTAGATATTGTGTACAGTTCATACACATGTAGATGCATGCTTTAATATATGCATCACGGACACCAATCTGACCAGCTGAGCTTTAACGCCAATGCAGTAATGTGACATTTATAAATGTGATGAAGGCCACGTTTAGACAGGAACTGCTCAACTAAAAACAGAAAAGTCTTTTCTTTGCATTTTTAAAACAATCTGCGCTCATATGATAACATTCTGAGAACGATCATAGTGTACATGAATCTGCAAAAACAACCAAAAACGCTGTAAAAAGCACATAAGGCCAGTAGTCTGCAGTGTAACTTTGTTATGATAAACCTCAGAACACCATGTGCATGTGCAAAGTGCGGCTGCGACATCACTGTTCTCACAGGATCTGCGCATTGCCTGTTTACACGGCAACAGAAGAGGTTGTGTTTTCAAAAGATTACACTCTGGAACTCAGTTTCAAAAGTTTGTGTTTTCAGGCCCCCAAAACACTGTCATCATGTGAAGGAAAAGCCAAACTGTAACAAAAGTTTCATGCATGAATCGTTGCCATGTAAACGACCCCTTACAAACTTGGAATCAGCAGCACTTGTCCTTCTGGTGCACACAGACATGAAACTGTTTTCCAAACTCTGAGACAGTTACTTATACAGTTTGAGTATTTGGTATCACGTCAAGTCTTATCACATCAAGTTTTGGTATCACTGAAATCAGTGTAACCAGTTCAGCTGCATGCCATTCTGTACATAAGCCTGCAGCTCAGAGGCTCTAGGGCCAAAGTCCCCTGTCTCTCCACACACAGAAGAGTTAACGTTTAGCTAACTGCAGCTGCATGCTAACCTGCAAACACACACACACACACACACACACCTTACATGTGCTCTTAAAGGTATCAGTTATGGAGGACAGTAGTCCTTATCCTTGAGGTGATTTTCAGCTCTTGACCCCCCCCAAAAAAAGAAGCACACAACTGTCTAAATTGCAGTTGTGCCAGAATGCTGGTCACCACAGTAAAACCACTCAAAAATTTAGCCTCCTTCAGTGCACTGATTGGTTGACAGTATGTACAGTAAATGGAGTTGCCTAAAATGAGCGAGGGGTAACTGGAACTCTCTGTACTGAACTGTCACATTTATAAAAGATATCTTTCAAAACATATTTCATTCAGATCTGCACCAAAATCACAATTTTCACTTTCTATCCGCTGAAGTCCATTGACTTTTTTTTAGTTACCCCTAAAACCAGATACACTGCAATTAAGTAAACCTTATACATTACACCACAAATCATCCCATTAAAAGTAGAATAACACATTCCAAAAGATACATTTAAGTTTCTGTAGGGACATAAACCTCATGACTGTAGCTGCACAGTGTTGGACATTAAAATCTGAACACCAACTATTTCCACTGTTCCTCCATGATGGAGATATATACAACTGCTGGGGCCAAATGATGAATCTATCGGTCTGTGTTGCATTTTTCATATAAGTTGGCTTACCAAGAGCTAAACAAGCAAATAAGTTGTTTGCCTTTTGAAACAGCCCAGTGAAGAGTCTTCTACATTTGTACAATTCCTATGTATCATCAGCATGATTAAAGTGTTTCTTTAGCAAGTCACCACAGCTTTTTGACTGGATATTTGGCCACCAAATGTGGGTGTACAGCAGTGTTTCCACCAGGGACAGTGCCACCAAAAACGGTTGTTTTTTGTTGCGTTTCCAGAGGGAATCGCGCCACCATAACCAGTAGTTTTAAGCTGAATGATGATCTTTTCCTAATCATAATCAAATGCTTTACGAGCCTAAACCACACATTAACCACAGCATTGTTGAAACGTTAAGTTACAACATGTCCACAACAAAAAAAACACACAAATGTAAAATATCTGTAGGTTTGCAGCAATGTACAACAGCAACATTTATTCTAGGCATTGGGCTTGAAATGACCCAAATGATTTTTGTGATTGACCTTCAGTGTTGAAGTACATATCTTTCAAACAATACACAACCAACTCTATTGCCCAACTTGAGAGAAAAGTCATTCACCTGCCTCCAAGAGGTTAAACAACCAAATTACGTTTTTTTCCTAGTAGGAATATTGACATGAATACTCTCCCTAAAAAGAACCTGTTACTTATTTACCTTTAACAACCATGGACCTCTCCACCAAAACAAACAAACCACAGACCTGTTCTCAAATGAACCTCACAGTCCCAGTCTAGAAGACCCAAATGAACTGGCACCTCAACCTTCAAGTTTGTGCTTTACCAAATTCTGTAAAATGGAAAAAAAATCTGTAAAATCAAAATTATGTTTTTCATTCATTAAAGAGCTGACTAGCATCTATAGCTATAAATATATATTAATTGTGTTTGACCTACAACTAAGGCAGGATGGATAGACCTGCTTTGACTCTTTGTCTCTGTTTGACTGAAAGACTGAGCTTGATAGTGTGGTATTTCCCCACTTTTACAGTGTATTAGTCACCATGTGTCTGAATGTAACCTGGCGACAAACAGACGCAGTCTGGGAAACAGTCATGACGCGGTCAACAACTCTGAATGAAATACAGTAGAAACCACAGTGACAGTGATTGAGAAATTAAGAAAATGACTACTATGATGAATCCTGTGCAGTCAGTGCCAATCCTTTGATACTGACCAAAGGGCTCTGTCAAAACCTGCTCTACACTATAACACACACACACGCAAACACTCACACACCCTGTGCAGCGGCTGACTAAATTGCAGGAAAACACATTGCACAATCCACCATCTGATTCTCCAGATACAAAGAAAGAAACTGTCCTCTTCTCTATGTCTCTCTCACTGCCAGTCAACCTCTCTCATCTCTCGTTCTCTTTCTATCTCTGTCTGTCTGGTGACACACAACTTCCTGTTTCAAAATTCATTTTCAATTCAAATTAGTTTCCAGTGGCACCAGAACACATAAAAATGAAAAATGAAAAGAACAGGAATTCCTCTCTGTCATTTTCTTGGCTTGTCTACCACACTTTCATTCAGTCACTCACAGACACAGAGACACAGAGACACAGACACACAGACACACAGAGACACAGACACACAGACACACACCCCTCTCACAGCTGAGATGGGCTGAGAATGCTGGCAGCCAGAAACCTGTTCTCTGCTTCATTCCTCAGCACACGCACAAACGTCCTAACTTGTAAAGCAAGCAACACACAACGTACAGACATGCCAACACACACCCCTTTAACGCACACTCCTATCTGTGTGTTTCCACATCTGATCCCAACCTGTGCCTTTGAAGCAGCAGCAGCAGCAGCGGGCGAGGATCCATCCACAGCAACGCCGGCCTCGCTTCATCCTCCCTCACACACACATCCTACACTCACACACACCACTCTGTCTCACACACACTTCTATTTAGCTGTCTGACTCCAGCACTAACTGGTTAACAAACTTGTTAACAAGACTGACTGACTGACTGGGAGAGTGTGTGTACACCACGAGCTGCAAGTCCAAACTGCTGACATTCACCAGAGAGAGAGAGCGAGAGCAAATGAGGTGGGAGGAGGAGGAGATGGAGGAGGAGCATACACACACACACACACACACACACACACACACACACACACACACACACACACTTGTCTGTCTTTCACAGACATAGTTGTAGAGTTTCTCTCCCTCCCGTACTCAGTTCAGTCGTCTGGAACAGAAGTCTTTGTTAATTATTGTGGAGGTCTACTTTCTCCTTTGTGGAGAGCCGGGACTCGGGTTCCAGCACTGTGTGTGGTTCTGTGTGTGTGTGTGTCTGGGAGAAAAGAAACGGAAGAAAAGTGTGTCTTAAGCCCCTTTCAGAAATCGACTTTGTAACACTGCCGGCCTTATCTGTCTGTTGAACTAATGGCTTTTTGGCATTTGGCAACTTGTATATATGTCCACCTGCTATGTAGAATTGCTGCAAGGACTTTAAATAGGGCAGTAATACAGAAGATAGAGCTGCAACATTTATGAGTGAAAAAAAAATGTTTCGCTTCACCTTAACTTGCTTTAACCCTTTGAAAGCTGAGCATATTGGTAGATTTCTTTCAAAAATATAAAATAAAATACCTGAACCTGGAAATAAATGAGAAAATTAGAAAAAAAAAGAAAAAAGCAAAGGACAAAACAAGCATGACTTAACAAAGTGCTCTTCTCTTCTCTTAAATCTATTTATTTTAAATATTTTATTATATTCTTTCTGTAAAACAATTTCAAATCACTTTTATTGTAAATAATGTTTTTCTCATCAACCGCCTCTCTTTTTTAAAAAACTAATTTTTAGGTATTTCAATGTCACCATTTTAAGAATTACTTGCCAATTTCTGGGACATTTTCTTGCCAAGTTGGCAATTGCCTTTTTTCCTCAAAAGAAGTAAAACCAATTTGCTCAGGGTTTCAAAAGCATCTGAACGCAACACAAGAAAAAACTTTCAGTTAATTTGCCTTTGGTAGATTGACACATGCATTAACTGGTAACTAACCAGATATTTTTAAAGGAAAAATGTAAAATGATGTGAAACATAAGAGGAGCTTTCCCTGTAGACTTTGACTCTATTGACTCGGTGAGCTTTAGGGTCGCATTTCTAAGTGCTACTTAGAGGTAGTGAAATTGTCTTGCCTTTTTTAAATTTTGTGTTGGCTTTGCTGATATACAGCCCACTAGCCATGTTAACATTCAGAAAAATGGTCTACTGCACTGATCACCCTTTGGTCCCCACTGCTTGGCTAGCTGCTGCCACTGTCCTGAACTACGCACTAGCAGGGCGGAGCTAACTCACTTGGTGCTAACAGCTGGTAACACTGTCCTACCCATGGTGGTGGGATGGCGTTGCTATGTTGCCATGTAAACATGCTGATTCCCCTCTGGTCTCCCCCGAGCACAAAAAATAGAAAAACTATTTATGGCAGCAGATGTTTTAATCTTGGCTGGCTGCCACAAACAAATGAATAGGTGGGAAACCCTGATGAGAAACAAAATGCAGTGCGTCCTTTATTGTTGGCCGTTGGTCAAAAGCTTGCTTCTCTAAGCTCTGAGCCACCACTGCATGCATTAATGACTACAATGAGTGTATAGACCCTCAAAAGTGTTTCTTACAAGCCAAACAAAACATGATCCCCTAATATTTTTCTCATCAATATCGTTACCATAGAGAATTTGAAGCTCCAGCGCATGCCAGTAAATGACAAGACATTAGGTTGTGACGCATATAATATTTGTTTACGAGCAGTATGTAAAACTTTTCGCTGGAATCATACTGTAACACTGTCAACAGGAAATATTTACAATGATGGTCTGACGATTATGTTTTTCCAAGGATTTAAACAAGACAGTTCATGTCCTTTAAGTACAGTTCATGTCTAAGTACTTTTTGAACACACATTTTTGTAAACAGACCAACATGTGACCAATCTCCTCAACAACTTCAAAAAAGTTTCACTGTTAGCATAATATAGTTTATTAAGGTAACAAAATTACTTAATGTAAAAGAGGTGATAAAAAATTAAAACTTCTCTCTCTGTATTTAACCCTGTGGTGCTGTGTCCTTTACATTGTTGTCACAGCACTGTGAAGATTGCTGCAGCAGCAGGTAAGACAACACACATGCACTTAGCCTAGATAAAGTGCTTCCAGCAGCTCTGTTTCCCTGCAGTGTCCCATTTTATACAGTGTACTTCAGCTGATGTTTTACAGCAAGAAATACAGGAAATAATACTGCAGCTATGACTACATACCACAGCAGCAGTTAGATACAACTTATTCCAGTCTCATAATACCTGTTTTTCCAATTACAACAGGGGTTTTCTGAGGTTCTTTGGCTGTATAATGCTGTGGTGTTCCATATTGCTATTTTTATGGCTTGTTAAATGTATGCATGGTGTGTATGAGTATAAATGGACAGGTTTACAGTTTTCATATGTGATTTTATTTATTTTTTATTTTTATTTTGTCAATTTAATCTACAGATTACTTCTATTATGGTAAAGTATTGTAGTATTGTATTCAGTAGTTAACTGTGAGCTCAAATGTAAAAAAAAACAACCTCAAAGTCAAACTCAAGTCACAGAAAAATCATAATAAAAGGACAAGCTTTGTTGGTGTAAAAGAGAAGCAAGATGGAAAGCTATCAACCATTATGATTACAGTGATGAAAGTCCTGATAGAAAAGTTCAGAGGCGTCAACATCAAGAAAGATTTTTATAATGATAAATATGTGAGCGTTCACGCTATGAACAAATCGTTCTGTCAACAGTGGTGTAAAGCACAAGGTGCACACTCACATGGTATTGGCAGCCTCAGAAAATGGACATTGATGATCTGTTACCACTGTATGATGTGCAGAGAAGGAATAAGAAAACCAGAAGAGTGAGGTGTGGTTCTCAGGCAGGTGATGAGTCAATGTGGACGGCCTTTTACAGCGCTCACTTCTATCTGTTTCAGTGACTTAAAAAACTCCACCGAGACTGATTATCAGTTCAGGTAACTTTAGAGCTTCAATGTCTTCACAGTCTTTCAGTGAGGACAAGGAGACCTACTTTACAGAGGAGTCACAAGACCCAAGACACACACACACACACACACACACACACACAAAAACAGGACAGAAAGAGGGAAAAGGCTGTGGCTTGAGAGAAATCAGCAGAAGTTCATATCCAGCCCACTTAATTAGCTCTTTAGGGTTAATTAACAATTTGACTCATTCATTAACAAATAGAGGACAGTTAATTAAGTACCCATCTGCCTCAGCCAGTTCACTGTTGAGTCAGAAGACACAGATTCTGCCTAATTCTGCATTTACACCATCCCTTCCCTGGAATCACGTGACGCTTGTGAGGCTGACATTGAAAGTGTGACATGTTTGCACATGTGATACATGTGATAAAGCTCTGCATGCCTTGCTACTGACATGCTGCTGAATTCACACTGCACAGCAAAATATTGTGAAATGCTTTGCAGAGGCTTGATCATTTTGCCCTAAATTAGGTGTCAGACAGCCTCTGGGAGATGAAAATCCCCTTGTGTACGGAAGTTTGCAGAAATATTGATGATAAAGCTTGGTTTCACAAACAATATCAAAAGGGACTGGATGGGGATCAGCTGTCTGCTGGAGCCCCAAGTAAAACAAACAAGTGTAAAAGACGGAAGTACAGGACAATGTTTGATGTATCTGCGCTGTTTGCTTTCTCTCAAACAGTGTTTTCTCTCATTACCTGAAATTTATCGTGTTCCCATATTTTCGCTTCTGAAGCCCTCAGATTGTCTCTGCTCAAGCTTTTATACCAACAACTCTGCAGCTTCTGCAGCTCCCCCTCCACGCTCAAAACAGAAAGAACATCTATTTTTGACACATTTTATCAACTGCTTCACATGATGTAAGTTATAATACTCATTCGTAACAGAACCACAACTTAACTGTGACAGCAGATCAGTTTAGGTTAGGATAAACTGTTGTAGCTGAGGATACTCATTATCAAAATTAATTCTTGTTAGTTCTGTGGTCTTAGGCTATCCAAAAATATAAGTAAACATGAATATATCTCTCTAAAAATCAAAATCTAGAGTGCTAAAAGTCTGGAGCTGGGAATGATCTGAGTATATGGGTACATTTTTTGCCTCAGAACTGAGAAAACTTCAACAGAATAAAGCTCATATGGATATAAAAAAAAAAAAAAACACTCTATGGCAACACAAAACCAGGCAAAACCAGGCTCAGTCAGCCATTCATAATTTCTGAAGCAGCTCCAGACTTAATACTCTATGGCCCCGATTGCACCAAGATGCCTCACTAAAAATGTGTCGAAACATTAACAAACCATAGTGTCTTATGATACAGTGCACCTGGCGTGCCTGACAATCTTATGCTGCGATTTTCTACCAGTTTTTAGCTGCACACAAAAGTTAAAATCTTGTCAACTTTTCAGCGTGAGGTGTGGAGTGACATTGCTTGTCGTGAACCTGTGGTGAGTATCATGCCATTTACTATGTGAGAGGGAAAGGGGAATTCTCATGTAGTGACATTTTCATAAAGGCTTCTGTCTTTAAGAAAGAGCACATTTAGGGAGGGCATCGAGAGGATTACAGGAGATTAGTTTATGTAAGTCCGGCTCCACAGGCATACCATGCTGTGCCCAATGCGCTGCGCCAAGGTGTTTTTGAAGTGGCTGCCCCTGAAGCGCTGCAGCTGGTTGTGTATGTGAGCTATGACATCACAAGTTTGAGACTCACATCTCTGATTTCTGGCTTTGAGAGAAAGAAGTTCATGTTCACTAATATTTATTGAAATTTCCTAGGTCGTTGAAGTACTGTAGTGGATAGATAGATACTTTATTAATCCTTCACAGGAAATTACAATTGTTATGGTAGTTCATTCACAACTAACCACACACAACCACACATAACATAAAAGCACATCTGTAACTATCCATATCGAATTTTTTTTTTTTTAATTCTAAGAAAAATACTAACTTCTAAATATATCCAATAATAAACACTATGTAGTGTATGAAATTCCAGTATGCGAGAGTGCAGTAGTTAAAAACAGTGTTTATTTAAGGACATTAAAAAGTCTAATTGCTGCTGGCAGGAGAGTCTTTTGGCAGCGTTCAGTACATCCTGGTGGAATCAACTAGTGGCTGACGGCACTCTGCCGAAACACCAATTCATTATTTACAAGTTGTTTCCCTAATAACGCCTGCTAATGTGATTTCTATGATGTCATATATAAAATTGTAACTATGACAAAACTATGACACAGGGCCCCTTTTTTGAAATGACCACACCAAACTGAGTCTCAGTGGATGAAAGCTGTAGATGGTTTGAGGAATAAGCCTAATGACCGTGTTGGCCTTCAGGGAGCCTCAGACAAATAAATTTGTCCAAAGTTAACAGACGGTAAAACTTTGGATTCAACTACTGCAGCTGTATTTTGTGACCTTTTTCTTAAACAGCTATCTGTTTAGCACACTACAATCTTCATTTTCAACTGCTGTCCCATGTTGTTTGCTTCTTCAATGTGTGTCTACGTGGCTGTGTGTTTATTTCCATGTGTAGCAGCTGTAGTGGTCTGATTTGCATCTCTCCACAGAAATACAAAACATCCTTTTCATCGGTGAGAGCATAAAACACACCATGGCTGCGGCAGGCAAATCAGCTGATCTTGAGCTGTGTGTGTGCGTGTGTGTGTAACTACATAAACATCCCCCCCCCCCCCCACACACACACACACAAACCTTTTCCTTGTTGTTTATATCCCTTAGCAAGACAAAACTAAACTGAGTTATACTAGGAAAGCAAACTGAGTGTGTGCATGTGTGGGTAGGTGGGAGGAAGTTTATGGTTTGTGAGTTCA
This sequence comes from Plectropomus leopardus, assembly GCF_008729295.1. Lineage (NCBI taxonomy): Eukaryota > Metazoa > Chordata > Actinopteri > Perciformes > Serranidae > Plectropomus > Plectropomus leopardus. The sequence continues at coordinate 27,998,145 of NC_056472.1, forward strand.
AAGTTTGGTATTCAGAGAGTCCTGATAAGATGGGAGGATATGTATGTTTGTGTGTGTGTGTGTGTGTGTGTGTGTGTGGTTAATTTGTGTGCTCTGCTGCTGATGATTTCTTCTGTAACAAAACAAACATGACCCTAGATGCTGCTTTAAGCAAATGTGAATGACTAATTGTTTTTAGCATCCACCTTGACCATGCAGTAAAACTCCCATGATGCAATGAGGTGAAATCGGCTTAGCCTTATGTATCCTCACAATGAGGCATCTACACACACCATCGGCACGTAGTGTATCCAGCAGTGATAACAGTCTGAGGTCACCTATAACCAGCAAGGCGAGGACGTATTACAGCGGCTCCATTTCGCCCTCTTTAGGACACAACAGGAACACCCAAATCTGTGTGTGTGCGTGTGTGTCTTTTATGTCTGTCATTTTTTAGTTGTGTGTATATTGGTATCCATGCTAACCATGACAAATGAGACTGTGGCTGCATTGGAAATTCCATGTTAACCTGTTAACCTAAAGCCCAGTTCAGACCAAAGATTCGCCACAAGACACTACAGTTTTAGAACGTTGCAGGGAACAGTTGTGTGCAGTGTGAATTGGTGTGGCTCACCTGTGACTCAACTTGTCAATTTGCTAGGGGCTGATTTCACCTTTTTCAATTAGCCAATCAGCCTACGGTAAAGCCTGCTGGCCAGGTCAGATGAACTGTCAGCAGATGGCGTTTTTGCGTGTAGCCCTCCATCCCTGTCGAGCCATTTCCATGACAACTGACAGGTATGTCGGTTCCCGTCCTGACAGTGTGCTGGTGTGGGACTGTGGATAGCTGCTGCTCCTCGATGTATGAGCGCATTTAACACAAACACACTGACTTATTAATCAGCTTTTAATCAATTTGACTGTAGCAAGTATCTCGCTATCATCAATACCCTCATTCATAATTGAAGAAGCTACGAATTATATTAAGCTACAATATGAGTGTGAAAATCTGAAAGTACTATTACTAGTCTGTTACTATGGAGGACATGAACTGTCTTGTTTAGTCATATTGTAGACTGGCAGGTTTTCAGACTGTGTAAACTGGTACATTGCCAAGTAGTTGCAAGTTCTACTTATCTTGTTGTGAAGCTCCGGCTGAACTGAGATTAAAACAGTATGAGAGATGTTTAGAATGTCAGAAACCTTAATATGAAACCAAAAGTATGTAAACTGCATACTATTTCAGGTGAAATATTACAGTATTCAAACACTCAACGCTATTCCAGCATCAATATCCCACGATGCAATTCAGTAGTGTGGGCAATGTTCTTAATAGTGGAGAGCAACCAAGGCAGCATTATTACATCAATAAGCAACAACCACCACTGGTGGTAAAAAACTAATAAATGACTATTGAACTTTGTTATGGGCACAATATATGTTTGGGATTTTTAATAGCTGTGCTGATGATGTGGCTCCATGGAAGCTAACTGGTCACTTTACCACTCTGATCCAGGCTGATATATCTCAAAACTATTTGGATAACATTCCATGAAATTCAGTGCACACAAATATTATACCTAAACATTATCTTGTTAGCCTTCTGATGTTTTCAGGAAAGTTTGACATTAATGAACACTACAAGCCACATTTCATCGTCCAGCAACGTTTCTGAAACATCTTCCTTTGCCAGATTTTCCTGATGTTACACTGGAGAAAACATCCTCCCCACGTGCCAAAACATCTGTTTGATTTATACATGATGATGACTTAATTTATGTCTTAGGTCTGGTAGATAAAGCAGGACAGGTGTCATGGTTTCACCTATATTGTAATGTCCTCAACTCACCAACAGAGGTCAATACAGACCAGATTACTTCAAATGATCCAACTACTTCTGTCTGACTGAAGAGAAAGGCTCGATGAAAAACATCAAAGGCATCATTTGTGAGTTGGAGTTTAAGTGGTTGAAATCCACATTTTTGTATTTTCATAAATCTTTGAGCTAACTTTCTGAAGAACATCAGAGCATCAACTTTCCTAGATAACTAGATAATGACTGAAATCCATCCAATCAGGCCACCTTGTAGCATTTGAACTGGAAAGCATCCACAATTTAGAATTAGAGCCTCTGTTTGTGTTTGTGTTTGTGTTTGTGTTTGTGTGTGTGTGTGTGTGTGTGTGTGTGTGTGTGTGTGTGCACGCGCATGAGTGCGTATCACTTTGAACTTACTCTGAGTTTTCAAGTTTATGCAGAAAACAAGATCTGTAGTTCACACAAGCCTGAAGGCTATAGATGGTAACTTTTATACAAAAAAACCTTTGTTCTATGTTTATATTTTATATATTTAATTTACAACAGTTTATTCTGGGTTAGGGTTAGTGTGTGTGCTGTGGGAGCAATGTGGAGCCAATAAAATTGCATCAACAAAATGATGTTGTAGCAGCACCTCTTAGGTAATGATTGTCACACTGAGCTGCATTTATCTACAATGCTCCATTAGGAACATGCTGATCCTGAGCCAGCATATTACGAGAACAAATAAATAATTATATTAAGTATAATACCTTGTTTTTTCTCTTACATTTATAATTTCTATGTTTTAAGTTTAAGTTACGTCTTCTAGAAAACTTTTTAAACTCTGCTTTTACACCGGATATATAAAAAAGTTATAGGCATAATTAAAAACCAAATCATAATCTTAGACAAAACAGCTGGTCAGTGTACAGAGTGGCTTTGGACTCTCTTCCTACCTTTCCCCGAGCCGAAGAAGCAGTCCATTTCCACACTGGAGCGCGAGTGGGATACGCAGAGTGTAGAGCTGGGAACCAGTCCCTCCTGTGGGGGGCTGCGTTCAGTGGTTCGGACTAGACACCAACCAGGCCGCTCGCTCGGCCGCTCCAACAGCTCCACCGTCTGGCCTGAAGAGAAGAGCAGACAGCTGTTTCCAGAGTGGTACTGTAACTTGAAACAATCTCATTGTAAGAGTTTTAGGAGATACTTCCATGGAAAAATGTACTGTAGTTTCAAAGGAGATTTTGTTTTTTCAAATTAAGTAAAATACTTAACCCTTTGGAACCTGGATCAACATCAAACGCCTTCACAAGTATTTACAAGTATTTAAACCTTAAACATCTGAGTAGACAGTAGTCTATTTTTTTAAAAACCTGTTTAAAAAGGGAAGGAGCAACTTTGAAGAACTGTTCTGCAAATTGCAAGAACTTAGTGGATCTGGGATTTTTTTCAAAGCTAGGGAAAAAAATGTCCAAAAACTATATTTATAATTTTCATTTTTAAATATTTTAATTTTTTCATCAGCATTTCCTTAAAATACACAAGTATACCTTTATCCTTTTAGCCAAACATAACTAAACTGAATCAATTTAATAGGATTAAGTTTCATCCAAATAAACTACAATCTTTGGATAGAACTATTAAAGGCAAACTAGAACAGAGATCCAGACTAAAATGTGTGAACAGGAAAAGGGAGGTTTCCCTCACCGGTGGTGACAGACATCTCCGTGCTGCATCCTGCTGTGAAGTCCTGGAGGACGACTGTCAACTCACATCCACCAGAGAGCTGCGAAAAGAAAGACAGAGGAGACCTTTGATTAGACTTTTTAAATCTAAAACTTTTGTAACAAGGGCTTTAAAACTATGTTGTGTTTGCATATATGAGGCAAAATATTAAACTATTAATTTCTAATGGTGTTAATCCACATTTCAGCCTCAAAGGATCTTTTGCGAATCTACTTGATGGTAGAGGAGCAGAAATGTAATCCTTTAGTGTATACACAATAAACACTGAATAATTCCATAATGAAAACGATAAAGTGCATAACTAAGCTGTACTTGATGTTGGTGTGTCTGTGAACTTCACAGCGAGTGCTAAACAGGTCTATAGAGCCTAAAGCTGACAAAACAAGACTATAAACTTTGCATTTTAGATTACAAAACTAGAAACCCCAGCAGCTGCAGTTTGCTGTTTGCAGATCTAAATTTTCTGCAGGCTGGAGGAACAGGACAAACCAGCAGCATGAGGACATGACCCCTGTTTGGTTTTATAACAAACACTGAAGCTTACAAACAGAGAAAGAGCTGAAGTGAACATGAATAAAAGTTGTGGGAGAGCATGAACAAAATCCTCATTTAGTCCTGAAATCAACCAAGGACAACTGACCGATGTGTGTGTTACCACAAAACATTTCCACACTACAAACCTGAACCAATTCCTGACCTTTAGGACTGAGCTCTACTCGTGTGAAGCATCCCTGCTGTCAAGATTGTGGTTACATTTATCAGTATTATATAGTAAATATAAAGCTCGACACAGTTATATAATACCTTGTAACAATGGACAGCCAAACTTTCCCAACACAGTCAGAAGTTTTCATCACTTGGGCTTAAAGTTAAATCACAGGCCATTCACAACTGATCACACTGAGCTAGATAAAGTGATCTCAGAGAAATCATTTCAAACAGCTGTTCTAAATATTAACAAACAGAAACAAACTGAAAATGCAACCCACAGTTTGAGTCATAAAGTGTTCAGGGTCCATGCTGTGGACTGGATCATGAAATGGCCTAATAACCTGTTGCATAAAGAGTAAACTGACATGCACGCACGCACGCACGCACGCACGCACGCACACAAACACACACACCCAAACACACACACGCAAACACACACACGCAAACACACACACACACAGTTCATGTCATACTGCTGAGGTGTGTTGACCTTTACCCCCATTAAAATAAAACAACATGAGTCACAATACACCAATAAAAGCACAAAGCAGAACAAATTCAGCTGATTGAGTGTGTGTATGTGTGCGTGTGTGTGTGTGTGTGAGGAAATGTGTGTTTAAAACAAACAAGCTCACTGATAAATCCTCCTGCACTGAACCAACCTGCACACCTGTGTACAGTAGAAACACTGTCAGCTGATGACTGTGTGTGTGTGTGTGTGTGTGTGTGTGTGTGTGTGTGTGTGCGCGCGCGCCTGTGTGTATCGTACTGTGGAGTGTGTCAACTAGCAAAGCCAGACATGACAGCACATCACCTCCATTGGTCCCATGTTGTTTTACTGGTGGGACCTCTCTGACCTCTCGCTCACCTGAAGGCAGCCGTCACAGCAGCAACACAATCGAACTGAGCTGGTGTTTGTCTGAAACCGCCCTTGCTCCTCAGACAGACTTATCTGAAAAGCTGTACCTGCTGTTCCTTGAATAAGACATGGACAAACCAAACACCCCACACCATCCACTACACTCTGCAGCTTCCAATCTGTCTGCTACTCCATCAATGTCTCAATTGTTTGCTGTATTTATATACTTGCATACTTTTCGGGTTGTACTCTTACATTTGAATGCACATAAAGCTTTTTCAGCCTTATTAACATGCGTCTTATGCATGCAGTAGACATGCAGGCATTAGAATGTGTCTCCATATGTATCTCGCATCGGCTATTGTCTGACAACCATAAAGCCTCTGGGGTGAGGACCAATATTTCAGGCTGTTTCTGTGCTGTCAGCAGATATCTGGGTCAAGACTTCCTCTTCTGTGTGCCGGTCACTTCGGCTAATCTCTATAAACAGATAACTGCACATGAATGCAGATGAATTGAAAAATAAAGCAAACTCATCATCAGATAACAGCCAGTAGGTTCAGAGATTGCATTTAGGCCAGTGTATTCTGCCCGCCACACAGACTAGTGGATAGTGGATGTCAGAGTGATATCAGCAGTCCTTAATATTATATTAAATTACTGAAATCAAACCAATTAATTCTGTCAGACTGTTGCTATAGTTTTATAGCATTAAGTAAAAACTAAACGATAAATCATTTATAATGACACAAAAAGTAGCTGCAGGATGTAAATGAAGTCCTCTTCCTCTATCTGCCCTGTCTGCTCTATTTTCATTGTCTTGGAAAATGTCAGGGGAGAGTGTGTGTGTTAATTTGTGTGTCAGCAGGCACTCTTTGCAAGGCTAAAGATCTCCTAGCAACAAGGACCCTGGTTTCTATAAAAGGTGCAGGTGAGTTTATACCTGACAGATGGCAACGCACACACAGCGTCAAAAGGCCCTGCAGCCCCCACGCAGGTGTTTTTTTCTACTTTTTCTGGCTGATTAGACCACTCAGGTTGAAGGCGGAGCTATACTTGGAATCATGACGTCAACAAACTTCATGCACTAATAATAACTTAATTCGCTCCATTTGTTTTTGCCAACATGCGGCTGGTTACGTAGTGGCATTGGGTGTGGAAAGCTGCAGATAAGAGTGCAGGCTGCAAAATGAAGCAGCAGTTCTACTGAGTCTAGCAGCTGATACCAAACAGCAGCAGGTAGCTGAGATGCTGTGGAAACTTTCCACAGTCTTAAAGTGTATTTTATCTTCTCACTAATACATTAAACAATGTGCCCCCAAAAACACAGCCCCCTGAGCTGCTTTAATGCAGGGCTGTTGCATAAATGTGTAAAATAATCCTACCGGTAACTACAGGTTTGCTGACATGTCGACAACAACATTTGGCATCCCAGTTCAGATGTAAAGGTCACACAATGGCAGGGATGGGAATCAAGATCTGTTTCCAGTTGAGGATACAACTGTCTGATTGAAAAGAGTCATATGCCTCCCAGCTTATCAGTTTCTTTTATCTGTGTCTGCATGTTTCTTTTGGACAGGCAAGCATCATAAAACAATGACGGTGTGGTGAGCCATATTATAGAGACATTCACCCTTTAAGAAGCAGAGTTCAGAGTTTACAGAAGGGGGATTCTGGGAAAAGCAGTTTGGGGGAGTGTTGTTAGTGCGGTTTTAAGCTTTAACCAGCAGATGATCTGGAGCTTGTGTTGGCATGTGTTGTTGCTGTTTCGAACTGAGAGTAAATGTACTCGACTCGACTCAGTCTCTTCATCTCATCATTCCTGCACTCCCACAACGTCATGCATCCATGCTCCTGCAAACCTGCAACAAGGAGTCATGGCAGCAAGGAAGAAAAAGTCTATTTCTTCATTTCATGAAGAAAGATGGCACAGTGCTGCTTGTAATTTCTGTAAAATTATAATTTCAAGGAAGGGCGGAAACACCACTAATATGCTGAAACATTTTTTTCAACACAACACGAGCTTAAATTCAAGGAATGCTATGTGTTTGACACTATGCACAAGTGCCACTGCTTCCCAACCGAGCAGCATTTCAATTACTGAGGGCAGATTTCCTATTTAACAGGCAGGCTTAGATTTGATTAATGACTATGAAAAACTATGAAAACAAGTGCTGCACAAATATCCTTTCCTTCCTTAAAATTTAGATGATAACAGTGGAGCTTTTGTGACACGAGTCACAAGCATTAATAAAAGAATCAGACCTAGAAGGAGAATTGATAATAGCATTAGTATCAAGAAAATGTTATGAATTCCCATCCCTTTCCAAAGGTAGTAAATGTTCAAGTGCAGTGAGATATTGCATGCTTCACTCTCCATCAATAATCAGCTAAACGTAAAACATTGCTAATCGGTGGTTACTCCGATAGCCTGGTAAGACCATCCTGATAATGTGAGCTTAATGTTGTGCTTGAGATGCCATCTTATGAAAAGATTATATTTCCAAACTGTAATTGCTGAAGTTTATCCATCTGAATTTTAAGTGTTCCAAGAAGAGGAAACGAGTTTGAAAGCAGTATAAAGTTGCAGAGGACTTTCTAATGTGTCTTTTAATGTGAAAATATGCCTTAGTACAAAATGAAGAAGGATTAAATATCCACCATCAGCAGATGGGAATTTGCACTTTTATCAGGATTTACATTTGCTAAAGTTTAATTTTTAGTGTTATTAAACATTTTCGCAACCAAACACAATATGTTATTATCAATATGAAAACAAACTTTTATACAAACTAGCAGAAAATGTGAGATTTCATTTACAAAAGGTTTTGAACCAGCAGTGTGACTGCACCAATAGGCCAATCATCTCATTTTCAGCATCACCCTAATGTGGTGGCCTCATTTGTGTGTGTGTGTGTGTGTGTGTTTGATGGCGTGTCTTGTGCTCTACTTCTATCTGTCATATGACCATTTCTTCACACTGAAAACACGCACACACACATGCACGCAGCAGCTTGTGATGGTCATATGTTAGAACAGAGGAAGATAGCATTGAGCAGAACAAACGCGCTTCACCTCCTTCAACAGCAGAACTAATGGACCCTGCTGAGATCAGGAAACTTCAGTTGTAAGTTATGATCCGGTGAATGACAAGGTCAAGATTTTATTTTCCATACTCTAGCAATGGATGGATCGGTTTGAATGTAGACGGCGTGCACAGCAGCCTTCATTCATTAGCAGTTCAGAGTACGACAGTGACGGAGAGAAAAACAGGTTATTGAAAAATGTGCGATGACTTTAACTGGTGGAACATCAGTCCCACTTTTTAGTGCAGCATGAGGTCTGCACTGAAGATGTTTTCTAATCTACATTTTAAGGGGCCTTTATGTTCAAAGGTAAAAAAAAATAGTTGAAACAAAAAATTGAGTCACATCCATTGTGCAGCAAGCTTTCCTGTACTTCTGGCAACAAGGTTTTCAAAGGCATTACAACTCATCCCTTTCAAACAAGCATGACTAATAGAAAAAGTGTTTTTATAAAGCAGATGAAAATTTCATGCTTGAAACTTCAACACAATTAGACTAAAGATAAGTATGTTAAATCAAGATGAAAATAAACATTACCCTGTAAAATGGGCTATATAGAGGTCACCATTAATTAAAAAAAAAAACAACAGTTATTTTTACCGTCATATTACTTCTGTCTCACACACATGCCTCTGATTTTTTTTCCCACATGAGAGTGAAAATTGTAAACAAGCCAGAATGGCAGTGCATGCTAATGTGGAAATATTTTTGATAGTCAGCGACCACCAACCCTGTCTCCAAGGGATTACTTTCATATGCAACTCATTGCAATACTTAGATTCAGTGGCACATTTTGTTCCAGTGCAAGAAGTGCATGCTTTATTCTTATACCACAGTGTCTGACTTCAACACTGAAGAGCCAAAGTTCAAGCTCTGTCTTGGACTCTAAGTCAGATTTTACTTCTGAACATTCAAGGAAGCATGAGATCTTTACCATAACTTAGCCAAGTTACCCAAACATGACCATGAAACACATTTATCATGCTTTACTTGCAGAAAGTGAATATTGTGGGGAAAACCAATGGGAAAGGTGGACAGTAACCATCAACACTGTCAATGTGAACGTGAACATTTTGAGGACATAACTAAGAAAACATAATCTGAACAGATACAGATAATGCCAAAGAATTAAAGATAAACATATTTCTTACACGAACACTGTGACATTTTCATGCCTTTTTTATTTTAAGGGACAGTCAAAAATACAGATTTTTAATAAGGATAATCCAAAGACCCTGTTGTGAGCAATTTCATGTAGGGACTATTTTCTTTCTATCAAACTACCCCTGCCAACTGTATCACCAGGCAAAAAGAAGCGCTAATGTACTAGCTCAGCCCAGGGAACACCATTACTGTTTACATCCTGTGCTGCCACAAACACGAGCCTGTGCTCCATGAGTGGATGCAAACTGCCTTCTGCAGGGTGACAGTGTGCAGATGTAGTTCATTGTAAAGAAAACAGCTCACAGCAAGGTCTGTGGATTATCTTGAGTAAGAGAGACTTTTCTATCAAGTTTTTCAGATTTATTTTTTGGGGTTCTTTGACCACTACAAGCCGTGTGCCATCTATTTACATTATATTGTAGAGAAGGCAGACATCTCTACAGCTGATATCTCTAATACTCGGCAACTCACAGCAAAAACCAGATTGATAAATAATACACGAGGAAAAATATGTGTTTTTGATTTTGGATCAAGTGTCATATTAAATTCCTAAAACAGTTAATTTAGCTCAATAACATTTTTCATGACTGCAGCTAGAAATAATCCAGACTACTTGTCACAGCTGAAGATAAAAGAGCTTGCAGGCTCATTTCAACAGTATCTTAGGACTGTAAAGATCAAATAGGGTTTGCTTGTCAAATGTGAATTCACTGCTGATTCATAAGAAATGACACATTGAGCAAGTGTGAAAAGTTTTCTTTCTCCAAAGAAGTAAAATCTGACTTCCCTCCACATCTGAAATAAACATTGCAATAACTATGTTAGAAATGTCATGCTTTTCTCAAAAAGTGCACAATTTTCACAATATTGGGAGCTTTTCCACTGTACTATTCTAAGGTCACAGCTGGCTGGCTGACTACACTTTGTCCTGCACTGCACACTCGCTGTATATACAGTATATAAAGCCCACTGAGTGGTATATACGTTTATCTAGCACAAGAGATAACTCTGCAGTACATAAAGGTGTTTTCAGTTTTCGGGAAAAGAAAATGTTGTAAAAACAACAGTCAGCGGATGCTGGACTGAGTCGTATCTTCCTGGTGTGGAAACCACGGAAAAATGCCTCATGTCCCAAGTGTGAAGAGTGGGCAACTCTAAATACATCTCTATTCCAGGGAAACTCCTCCCTGTGTGAAGCTGTCCTCTGGTTAAGAATGAAGACAGTAAAACATCTCGATCTCTGTATTATGTTGCCTTCCATATGTTTAGAGAGAGAGTACGGACAGCTACAGTGTCAGTGCAGCCACGCTTTAAGGTACAAGCACGCTCATTATGCAACAGTGTTGCGCTCTGATCACATGTTAGGCTCTGATGCTGTAGTGCGGGTTAAAATGAGTTTCACAGTGAAAAGTATAAACAAGTGTTTGGTGTTTGTTCGCACAGGAGCAGAACCGCATCACAGAGACCAGTCCAACCAGCCCAGCGTCATATTGGTCCAAAATATAGTGGCGAGAGTAAAAAAATAAGGAGTGAAAAGTTCAGCTGTGGCACATTATGCCTGAGCCACCCTGTCTGAGCCACAGTCCTACTGCACGACTGAAAAATACTGAAGCAGTGTGGCCAATAAGAGTCCACTGCTGTATTACACAACTGAAGATACACTGGAAAAAGCTGCACAGACAATTTAGAAACCACTCAAACCGAACATTTAATTCAGCGGTAGTGACTCCTCCAAGTGCACAATCACAAGCATGCTGTGTATGTTTTCAAAAATGAGGTAGACTGATCTATTGTCACAACTGACAATAATGGCAAGTCAGAGTTAGGGCAAACATCAAAGTGTTGCCACTAAAGGTGTTTCATAAGGATCAGTTCTTGGCCTTGTCTTGTTTACAATTTTTACTATTATCACTGTCTCTTCTATGACTGTAATATTCATCTTAATGCAGCTGGCATTATTCTCTATTGTTTCGTTGACTATTTTAGTGCCCTTCAAGATGCAAAACAAGGTTTATGAGTCTTTCCAGAGCAATAGATACTGATTTCTACAGCGGTCATGACACTCACCAATGTGAGTGTCAGTCTTGAGACTGTGCTGAAGATAATTCCATGCGTTTGATGCACAAAAACTACTGGCAGATTTTCCAAGTTTATAATAAACGCTTGTGTACTGAAGCATACAACAGTTGGTAGAGAGAGTTTGGTCATGTGGTCTAGTCCAGCATAGATGTTATAAAAAGGTGGTGAATGTCCAAAAAGGGATTTATGAATGAAGAGAAATGTTTATGTGTTTGTGCTAGAGAGGAGAAACTAGTTCTGTGATACAGATGGACAATGCAAGTTGATGTCAAAACTGCGTTTGACTGTTTTTAAAGAATTTTCCCCTACTGATATGTTTAACTCTTAATTTTTTTCTGTATTTCAGTATCACTGAAAATGAAAGAAATGAAATGACTTTCAAGGATTGGATGAAGATTTAAATAAATTAATTAATTAAGTGAATTTCCTTCAGACTGCCCAGCCCTAATTTACCATGCAACTACAAAGCATCTTAGAGTGGAAAATGAGAACTTTTTTGCTTTTACTGATCCTTATTAAATAAATGTTGATTTCACAGTGTAATGACTATAGAAAAATGACACCATCCGCATTAGGATTGATTCCCTATAAGCTTCACTTTCATTATGCAATTCTGTCTGCCACTGGGTGCAATCTCACTGGAACATGAAGCCTTGATTTACAGCACAAAGGAAGTGAAAAAGGCAGTTAACCTGCCCAGTATGATTCTTCCAAAACATTTGATGAATTTTCAAAAAGAAGAATGAGTAGAATCTTACTGATAAATTCCCAAAATACTGTGTGCCCTTTTATTTAAACTGTCAAGGCTGCACACAACAGACAGATAATCTTGTATTGAGAGTCCACATTGTTGATACACCACCAACAAGTAAACTGTTTGTTATTGTCAGTGGGCAGTGGTGTGGATGGAGTGTGCTGCATTTAGTCAGCAAAATAACAGCATGACAGTGTTTACACTGTTTACCCACGGTGCCTGCTCTGTAATCTGAATCAAACTGGCTTCAACTCAGCAGTCTGGACGCTCACATTTTATTTATCCCGTCTCTCTGTGGCAGCTAATGGCCTGTTTCCTGTCTGTCTGTCTGCCTGGCACACACACACCCTGTTTAACCATTAACCTCCCCAATTACACACTTACTTACACACACACACACACACACACACACACACACACACGCACGCACGCACGCACGCACGCACGTACGCACACACGCGCACACACACTCACAGAGACACACACTCCCTCCTGCAGTCCAGCTTTAAAACACGTTAAGTGAAAGTCAACAGCACGTATGATCTGGATTAGCATCTGAATCAGTGGCCAAACCTCAACAACTAAACCTCAAAACACTTTTTTCCCCCCAGATTTTAAACTCAAAATCTCAGATCTCAAACTCTTAACAGCTGCAGGAGGACGGCTGCACACAGACTTCTTTCTTTTAAGTCAAAGATCACACAGAACTTGACTGCACACAATCTGTCTGTTCTCTCAGCAGCTCCATCATGCAGAAAATCGAGTCAAAACAGAAGACTGTGTGCAGAGTGTCTGTGTCGAAGAAGTGCGTCCAAATATCGTATTTCTACATGCATTAACAATATACAAATGAGTAATATAGTGTTGCCTATGGTAGTATACAAAAGTATTATGAGCAAGTAGCTTCTTCTCTGATGTAGCAGCAACATCACTTATGTTTCTTTACCAAAATTATTAACTTTCACCAAAATAATTAACTTTTGACACTTTTTGCTGAGTGTATCAACACATTTTGGGTCATTAACTTTAATTTAACTATAGTCTTTCTGGAGAAAGTTTCTGGAATGTTCTTCTATGACACCAGAATTCAGCATAGTACTTGAGTTAAACATGACAGTGCTACTTTCAGAGACAGTCTAATAGTAAACCAGCATATTTGTCATTACAGACAGCAATGAACAGCAAACAGCACTAACCAGTACAATTTGAGCTGCTAATGAAGCAGCTGGTGTTCAGTGTGTGTAGAACAGCAGTTTGTACTCACTCTGCTGCTCTCTTTGAACAGTTTAAAGCTCATCCACTTTGGCATGTTGATCTCTCCTCTTCTGTCTCCTTCTCTCTCTGTCTTTGACAACTCCCTCGTTTGTGTCTTTGCCACACACACAAACACGCCCTCACACTGTCCCTCTCTCTCTCTCTCTCTCTCTCTCTCTCTCCCTCTCTCTCTCTCTCTGAACAAACAACCATAGCTTTGTGTTAGACAGGGACGGCACTCGGCTTGGGGTGTGTGTGTGTGTGTGTGTGTGTGTGTGTGTGCGTGCATGTGTGTGTGTGTGTGTGTGTCAGTGTGACACGAAAGTCATATGACCAGCAGATGGCTACTGTACGTCTTCGGTCTGAACCCAACACTGAATGAATTTGATTCATGAGAACACACACATGTAAACAGTTGCGAGGCAGTGTAACAGTGCTGTAACTGTAAGATGAAACACTTTAAACAACGCAACAATACATAACATTGGTTACTAATCAGAAGGTATCAAATTCATAAATTTTGTTAACCCTTATATCCAGTGCTGTCTTACCACAAAACCAAACCACATAATAGGTACAAATAAATAAAATAAAGAAGTTACAGGCAGTTTGATACAGTTCAGTTTCCTGGGTCCACACCTCAAATCTGCACACTTCACAGAGCTGACTGATATGTCTGTCATCGTGACATGAGACGGTGCTTTCTCAATAAATATAAAAAAACAACCAATAAGTGCTGACGGAGTACTTGATTTGCCATTCAGCTCTACAGGGTTCCTACAGCTTAAGACTAGTTCAATTTCAGACTGTTTATTGCCACTTGGAATAAAATTAAAGACCAATTTTACAATAACCAAAATTTAAGAGAAAAAATGAAACCCACATCAATTACTTAGGGTAAGGAACAATTTTTTAAAATGTCTATTGTCAAATTAAACACAAATTTTTGGTCAAGTAGAAAAGATGGATGATTAACTTAAAATGTTGGGAAAAAAAATAAAACCTAAAGTGGGCCATAAAAGTAACCATCTTGAAAAAAACACTTTTTAATTTGCTGTGAGTGGTATGCTGATCTGTGTGATGGTTATGCTAGAGGCATTTTGTTATTACCAATTGTTTTGAGATTTTACAACACAACATCAGAAAAAAAACAATGAATAAAATCCTTTTTATCAGCATTTTTAAGACTTTGACAAGTTGATATAAGATATTTTAGTACCAATTAAGGCCTTATTTTTAGATGAATGAATTCAATGCCTTTTGAAACTTTTTAGGGATTTGCAGGGACCCTGGCTTTACTAAGGCCGTTGTCAAGCTGCTGTCGAGCATTGTCAAGCAGTGTACCTGGGACAAGTAAGGTGTATTAAAACAACAATGGTGAGCACTATAGACATGATAGACGCCATCAAGGCTGTTCTAAATCAACATGTCTTCTTAATATATCCTGACATGGTAGTTTGTTTTACTTTACTCCAGTCTTTAAAGCCCCAGAGTGGACTTAAAATTGACGTTAGATTCAGGGGAATACATCACAGTGAAAGCAGTGTCAGACTGAAGATGGAAATAAGAGTGTAACATTCGCGCAATACTGCCTGATATGGAGCAATCGATATGATACATTCTGGGACAAAACCAGTCAGAGCTGCCAACTTTAGTTAAAGATGTCAGTCAGGGAGATTTCCTGTTGATAGGGTCTGTATCCAGCTGCAGAACTACTTTGGCCACTTTCATCATGTGACAGCAATTCATGTATGTCACATGTATAGTATAATGGAAATTCAGTTTTCTTCAGACTTACACTATGTGATATTAAAAACATGTGAAGCCAGAGGGAAATGATTTGCTATAATTCTTAATGGTGTTTTGGGTGTTACTAATTGTTTTAGAGGGTCATTTTTTAAAAAAATATGCTGTCATGTACATATTGAGTGTCTTGCCATACAGAACGTTTTTCTTTTAGTTTACAAAAGTTTGAGGTATGTATCTTAGATTTGTGCTGCCAATCAAACACAACGAAAGTGGCATTTCATTTGTGATGCTAAAGATACTGAATAGTTAAATTCAAACAAGACTAAAGGCTGATTTATGGTAGGTCTTCGACACTTTTGATGAGTATCACTGAAGGATGTTAATCAATCATTTTATTATTGGGGCCGATATTTAGCATTTTACCAATTATGTATATCAGTGTTGTATTTTAATGACCGCCAACAAAATTAATTACAAGTACAAATAAAGTGTCAGCATGGGAGGAACTTTTACTTTGTAAAACCTCAGGGAGCTACTTTTATTTATTCATTTTTTAAAATTTAAATTTCCACTTTACTATGCTGAGTTGCTGGGAACTATCTGTATATCATGTTGAAAGTCTCAGTTTTGATTAAACATTTGCTGAAGACATTCAAACGAAGTCTTATTTTGGAGTTAGTTATATTCCAAATTCTAAGTATTGACAGAAAGATTTTCATTTTTATTGTAAATGCATACTGGTTCCAAATATTGGTTATCGGTCTAATAAAGGTAGAAGAAGAAGGAAAAGGTAGATTTGTCATCTTTTTCTTAAACAAAATTTAAGAAAGAAAATAAAATACTAACTACTAATAACTGGTATCCGTCCTGAAAAAACAATACAGCTAATTTTGACTGATTAATACAAATCACTTTAACAGTCAAAAATGTATATTAAATATAACAGGCGCAACAGGAGAAAATGATAAAACAGTGGATTCTTCTGCTGCCCATGCTGGAGTTACATGATGCGACCAGGGCAATGCAATGATGTTGCTCCTGGGAGACAACTACAGCACTCTTCAGTAAGCTAATGACCCACAGGCAGAGACACCCATATAAGAGACGACCCCTCCGTATGATACTACTCCACAATCTACGTGAATTCAACTTCTGCCAGATATGGCATGAGCTAACATATCAGCAGCAGCGAACATAAAAAAAACGAGCTGTAAAATTCTCCCAATATACTCATTCCAACAACAATACAACAACCAACCAACTAATATTTAACCTCATCAAGATGTGAGAAATATATTGTTTTTTTTAGTAATGTGTGTAAGCTGAGCGTATAGTTTCTGAGCAAAACTCATTCCTCTGGGTGACTCAGCCTGATAGACTCAAGCCAGGCATCATTTATTGCTTGAATTCATTTATGTCACAGGGACAAAAATGGAGTCAGTGGTTACTGAGCCCCTTTCCAAGCAATGATGCACATTTAGTCCTATAGGAGTAATGTGCTAGTAAGTTTTATTGGCCCTGGCTCACAGAAGAACACATTTTTTACTCCAACTGAAGGCAGAGGCTAAAAAAATGTTTGCTCTCTGACCTACAGGGCTGTGGTAGAGCCATGAGGGCCGCCAAGCTGTCAACCACTGGAACGACGCTTTAAATAACACGAAAACCACAGACTGAACCACAGCTGACTCACTGCACCAAGAAACGTCACAGAAAGACATACTCCAAACAACGTCACAGGACTGACATATATACTGTAACAAGATGTTACAGATTTGGCTGAAACCTCAGCGTGTCAGCAAAACACCACAGAGCTGACTTGTGAATCAGGTCATGTATACTGGCACAGAGCTGTCCTTCACTATACTGTACCTCACTGAACCTAGAGCAGGTTCGACATCAGCTCATGCTGCCCTCAGTCATTATGGTCCTACCCTCTGCTAATCTCTACCACCTACCACCAACTATCTTCTCTTAAAAGAAGACTAAAAACAAATTAATTGTAAGCTTTTAATTAGGCTGTTAGTGTGTGGTTAATGGGTATAATTTATAAAATCAGTCTTATTATCATTCCCTTTTTGATAATAACACCCTGTTGTGTTTTTATCTGCCCAGTTGCCAGAGGAAAGTATTGGCATTTAACGTTTCCATAAACCACAAATATGTTACATTCGTACATTTCAAGCATGTCAACATTTTTAAAGTGGTGAAGGGGACGATGGATAGTGTGTCAACTATGGGACACCTGCCAAGTTGCAGACTAAAACAAAAAAAAGGTTGCCTAACAAATCAATGCTGCTGTTTCCAGCTGGGATAGTGCCACCAAAGTGGTTGTTTATACTAAGACTTTGCTGTGTTTCATGCCGAGATAGTGACAAAAATAAAGGGTATTTGATAATGAGACACCACTGAGTTTCCTGCCGGGAAAGTGCTTTTTGCAGAGACATCGTTACATCTCCAACCAAGTTGGTTGGGTATTTTTTATTCAAAACAAAATCTTTTCCTAACAGTAATAAAGTTATTTTTGTGCCTTAATCTAATCACATGTTCACAACACTGTTGTTGAAATTTAAAAGTTTCAACATATTCACTAGATCATAAGGTATAAGGTATGTACATGTTATTGGTGGTTTGCAGCGAAATGCAATGCCAACATTTATACTGTGATTGGAATGGTTTGGAAATATGCAATATCTTCTTATAAGTTCTTGTAATGTATGATCTTTTCTTTTTTTAAAATACTTCTTACTTTGAAGTCGTATGACGCGCTGTATAAAAAAATTAACTTCAGTATTTGGATAGTGATACAACAAGTCTTAATACATATTTGACAAAAAAGGTAGCTTATCAGTGCCTTCTAAAATGACTAAATGACTTTTACAGAAATGATGTCTGATCGGCTATCTTTAAGGTTAATGTTTGGTTCATTTCAAGCCACTAAGGTCAAGAAAAGGTTGCGTTCATGGATAAGGGAAAACAGCCTTTGGTAGGAAAAAGGTCACAGAAGTTACAAACTACGTAACCATTCACCCTGACCTTCTGCTACGTAGAGAGGGCAGTCATTACTCACATAACCGCGAGATGTCATTTGACAGGAAAATGTAAAAACAAGTTCATTTAGTTATGTAAATCAACAAATTTGGTTTGTACTAAAACCATGATTATTACTTTAAATTCAGAACGTCAGATATGATTTGAGGGTCTTCTCCCCAATGTTCCTAAATGTGCTCCTGTACTGTCAAAAAATTGGAGGACTGTGTACATCAAGTGCTTTGATTCCTACAAGTAATGTTAACAATGCTGAAAAGCATCCCAACTCAGACACCCCAGATCACTAGGTCTGTTAAAACAGCCCAATGAATGCCACAGGATAAAAGGTAACTGTTCCATTGCTACTTCAGGAGAAGGATCAGTCTGTCAGATTGAGATGCTACATGCAGAGATGCTTTGAACTGATAACACTGTAGTACGTCTGCTCTAGTCTATGTGAGATATGAGCATAGAAAAAACAAGATAACAGGAGCCAAAGAGAGAAGAAAAAGCAGCAAACAGAAAAACTCTGTAAAAATGAGAAAAATAGGAAGAAACAAGGAGGCATTTGTCAACCAAAACTTCTCTAAAAACCACCAGAAACAGTAGCTTCCCACCCGTCTACACACTCACTCACTCACACACACACACACACACACACACACACACACACACATCCTCTAGGCCCAGACAGCCAGTGGAACATTTGACTATGCCAACGCTGGGCTGTTATTATGATATACGAGAGAGAGCGGTTGAGAGAGAGACAAAGCGAGAGAGAAAGAGAGAGAGAAAGAGAGAGATGTGTGAAAATTGAGAAAGTGAGGAAAAAGGGATGGACTGCAAAAGGAGCAACTAGCTGTGGGTGTGTGTGCACATCCAGGAAGGAGAAGGAAAAAAAGAGGAGCACGATAGACAGGAAAATAGGGCGAGGCAAGACGGAGAAAGGGACAAAAATGTTTATGCGAGGTGAGGAGCAAAAAAAAAAGCAACATATGGCTACATATTAAATCTGAACCTGTATTAATGGTTTTTGTATCTTCGAGCAAACACTGAAATTTAGGAAGAAATAACTTCCCTTTTAAAAAAACATTTTAAAAAAGTATTTTAATCTACCAAAAGAAAATGGCAATTATTGCAGTCACACTGTGCCTTTCAGCCCTCATATTCAAATGCATTTTTATGTTATTTAAAATTTTGCTGAGTCATTTCCTAACATTGTTGATTAGCCACTGTTCAAATATAGTGAATAAAAAACAATAAAGACAACCAACAACAATAACAACAACAAAAAATAAAATGGGACAAAAAAAACTCAGAGAAATGCATATTTAGGCTGATTTTGCTGTCATGAATATAAAATGTTAAATCCACAATGTATGTAGTTATTCCTTCATTTAAAACAATATTAATTGCAGACTAACAACAGTAGACCTCTCCAGGTTGATCTAAGGTCATGACGAACTTGGTGAATGGCATTTTGTTTTATCTTCATAGCAACGAATTTATGAGCAAGAGGGTCAAAGTTCAGGACGCAGTGTTATGAAGAAGTATGCCCCGATGGTATGCATACCACATGCAACAGTACATACGTTGTGAGGGCAGCTGCAGTACCTACTCAAGCAAAAGAAAAAGTATGCGATTCAGAGGGCACCCACGGTCTTTGACCCCATGGGAACTTCGGTGTATGACATTTTTGCGATATAACTGGAGCGGCAATGTCGGAGGGTTACAGCAGATGCCGCCAGAAATAAGGGGATGGTGTAAAACTCAAATGGATGGCATATGAGGGAATGCTTTACATAGAAAGTACTTGTTTATGGTCTTTTATTAAAGATCCTTTCAATTATTGCAGAATTCTTCAGGAATCTCACTCATATCTTTATTTTTTTGTATTAAATAACCCCAGGCTGACTGCGAACACGTCAGTGAAACGAATAAATCATCCCCATGATCTGTGATAGCGCGCCAGCTTTTGAGCCGAATGCAGAGCAGATTTTACTGCTAATGTGTCAAACGGCAATTATATGACGCAATGTGACACTGTGTCCCAGCCTTCGTTTAATAGCTTTGGCTATCACTACTGTTACTAATAGTGTTAACCTTGTCACGTATACTAGGACAACAATCTGGTTTCCAAGGTAATGGATTTTGCCCTGACAGTAAACCACACCCCCATCCGTTTGAGAGAGAACCAGAAAACAGGAAGTAAAATTGGAGTGGGGCTGTAATGAGCAGGTCAACACCTTGAAAGAGATCATTTTTTGTTAAGTGGTGGAGCATACTGACTATCTAGAGTAACAACAATAATTCTACTTTATGCCTTTTTCACCTTTTCTTCATTAATTTAGTCATTTCAGCAATGCTATTTTATTGTGTGTTTGTGTGTCGAGGGGAGTATAGTATAGTCTTTTTATAACAGTGAGAGATTGGCATTTCTATACCATAGGCTTTTTTTCCCAATAAATAGGTTTCTCCCAGAGGAGTGATGGTAGAAAGCACTGCATCCAGTTCGTCCTCACTCACACATGCAGTGAGTTATCCTCACACATCCCCAGCCGACTGTGACTCAATGAACATTTTACAACTGGAAAAACGGACACTGACTAGCAAACACTGCAGCAATGCTATTCTCCCTGGGGGAATAAAAAACATCCAAATGTCCACCTGTCATGTTGTCCGTCTCACAGGTATAACTTGTTTGAAACAGTAATCTGGTGACTGGTTAGATTTTTAAAAATCTACGACTTTTCATCTGCTGACAAAGGGTAAACCCGCTGTGTCTATCTCACAGGACTGGAGTAAAAGGCATTTAAAGGGAGATACTGAACCCGAAGTGTAACTTCAGAGTGGTTCAGCATTAAACAAACATGGCTGATCAGATAATTGACTAAATAAACATCTTGACTTGTTTTGACTCCAAAATACACAAAGAATTGGTATACTTAATGATAATAAATCCCCGAAGGGCCGGCAGAGCCATGGGAACACAACAGAAAGGGAGTGCCAACGCCTTCTACATTTGAGACATCAAGTACTGCCACGCTTCCACTAACCTCTTGGGGAAAAAATACAGTAATGTCTCGAACCAGAGTGTCTCCAGTGTCACCGCATTCACTCACTTCAAATTTGTGCTTAAACAAAAGATAATTAGATTTAGGGAAAGTAAATTAGCGCCCTACACAAAGGGGATGGAATGGGAGGACTGCAATTTATTTATCCCTGCACATCGCCTCTAAACACAGCCCTGTTTATTGTGCTTTTTAGAACTCACAGCACTGTCCTTAAGTTGCCAAATATTTATTTTTTGTTGTCCCATTAGAAAGTTGCTCTCAGACTCAATGTACAGCCTACTTTACAACAGCAATAAATATAAAAATTACAAACTGCATCCAAGAAATACATACACAGCACAACCCACAGTTAAAGCCACACTGCTTGGTCAGCAGCATATGAAATATAAAACGTATCAAAACAAAATACAGGGACTGTGATTTTTTTTTTTTTCTTTGATGTTTTCAGGAAAACAGAAGAGGAAAATCTAAAAATAGCTTGCTGGAGTGTTCAAAATCCTAGAAACAATAAACTAGACCAGAACAACAACACACCCACTCTCAAAAAAAACCTGGAAAAATTCATTTTTGTGTTTTCTTTGGACAGGAGGAGTTGGGAGGACCACCACCGACATGCAGTATAAAATCACATATGCAGACAGGACAGACCTGTGTGTGCATGTGTATGAATTATTTTTATGCATGCATGTACTGTACATACATATACAGTATATTATGTACTAATATACATAAAAAACTAGAGGGGAAAGTGACACTGACAGTGTGATATTGATAGAGACAAAAAACAGAAGGAGTAAAATAATTCAACTTCTACTACACACACAACCCACACTGCGAAAGCCAGTCCGATCGAGTGAGGTAGACTCTGTGTGTGTCTGTTAGTGCGCGCATGCATGCTTGTGTGCGTGCATGCCTGTGTGTGTGTGTCCGCGTGCATTGTGCTGACATTTAGAGGCAGGGTAATGTGTAGGCGTGGGGTTTCTTAGTGAAAAGGCCACACTGTGTAACACTACAGTGGGAGGCCATGACAGACATTTGTGTGGGTGGATGTGTGTGTGTATGTGTGTGTGCATAGCAATGAAAAGGGAGTTACTGTAGTAGTAGTAGTGGAGAACAACCAGTTCATATCAAAACATTTAATACAATTGTGGAGTCAGAACAACCCAAAAAACTGCTGCACCAAAGTCATTCAAAAAACTGTAAATTTGACATTTTGTTGCTTATTAGCAAATAAGCTAGACCTACAAAACTTGACTGTAGACCTTTAAACAAGGTATATATGTAATTCAGCATACATCCAATCACACAATTAAATGAAATTCTATTTTTTATTTATTTATTTTTGGTTTTACTTGTTGCTCCTTTGCCTCCTTCCAACAACATATACTGTATCACACACTATTAAAGCAGTGCCAAGTACCTGTTTGACACAGAAAGAGCCATAACAGACAAAGGCTGGGAAACCCTGCTTCTAATTAAACAACTGAAAGTTCTAGTTTTTTAAGATTTAAGTTAATAATCAACTTGAAGTTAGAGGCCATATGCATAACTCTAATATATAATAAAAATATAATGGGACAAGACTCTTTTGTTCCCCCTTATTATGTGTGCACTTCAAAATAAAATAATTGTCAAAATAAAAGTTCAAAGATAGGCTTACTTGGATGTGAGAGGCCGGTTGGTAGGAGACATCGGCACAGATGCCTGCACACATCCTGAAGAGGTTTTTCATGTCTAACTGTTCCTCTGCTCATATGGTAACATTGCCGAATGCTACCTATACACACACATCAACTACACACATACCTTCACACACAAAAAACCTACATCTAAAGTTATGATAAGCTCACAAACACACAATTATGGTGCTCCATGTATCTCACAGAGTTAAGAGAACACATATGTGCACAAACAAGTCTTTTTGTCACTGGCACATGCACAGCCCCTGCTCTTGTCCTTTGTAGCTGCATGGGAGACCCTGTAGCACTGAGACAGCTGTCGGTCCTCAGCTCATCAAAGACCACAGAGTGAGTCTCAATCAGCTGCCTCCAACTCCTTTACCTTCTTTCACACGTTAAACTCAACAGCAGCTCTGTGTGTGTTTCCTACCTTGTCGCTGTCTACAGTGTTCTGGGACGTCCTGGAGGCGATGGAGATGGTATCTGGTTGGCTGCTGCCGTCTCCCTGACTGTCTCCATCTTCACCTCCCTCCCTGAACACAAACACACAATCAGAATATCTTTGTTTAAAATCACTGGCAAACGTAAACATTTCCAGTGCGAGAATGTCATAGCATTGATGTTGTCATCTCATATAATACAGCTCCAATTCCAAAAAAGTTGGGGCGCTGTGTAAAGTGAAATAAAAACAGAATGCAATATTTGCAAATCCTTTTTGATTTATATTCAACTGAGTACAGTGCAAAGACAACATATCTTATATTAAAACTGCTAAACTTTATTGTTTCCTGTAATTATACACTCTACTTATACTGCACTATATTCACATTTTACACAGTGTCCCAACTTTTTTGGAATTGGGGTTGTGGATGCAACATTTTTAACCACTTGTGCTCATGTTATTTAAAATAATTAAAGTAAAAAAAATTCTAATCTTTGTGTATATTGTACTTTTCAAGAACAAACAGGTTTCAATCTGTTGTGATGACTTTTTTTTTCCACGGTCATACGATTTCTGCCCGCAGCGCCACTGTTTACAATGATGATGTTTTTAGTTGTGTCAACAGCAGAGGTGAGAAAAAGTCAAGTCCAAAATCTCCTTGTTGCATTAGCTTTAAAGGAATGATTGCTCAAATCACTTGTGTACCACTGGTTGTTCATTTCAGTAAAATTGACAAAGGATTCACTGAAATCAGAGAGGTTTTGCACATCTTTGGGGCAGATGCAAAAAGCAGAGATGTGTTTGGGACGAGACACCAAAACTGGGACTGAATTTAAAAACACTACTGTTAACACTAATCTCTTGGATCAATACACAAACTATTAATTCAAAAATAAATTTTGTTTTAACAAGTGTAAATTGTGTTTGTTTGTGTCTTTGTTCACCTCTTAGCGTTATTCCTGGGTTTGCTCAGTGCTGGTGTTTTTGGCAGGTGAAGAGGCTCCTTGAGCGCCCCCTTCAGGTGAGTCATCCTCTCCTGAATCACCTCCCTGATGTTTTTAATCCACTCCTGTTTAGCTTCCATATTGGACGCCTAGAGGGGAAACAACACAATGACTATCATTACTAACACCTCCTAATGGCACCAAACCAGTATGTAAACATCTAATGACAGGACAGAACACATTTTCCATTCAAACAAAATGCTTTACTTGCCTTTAGCACCGTTTTATTATCAGAGGAGGGAGTTCTTCCTGCCCACAGAGCAAATTTACACGGGTCGCCCTCAATGTGCTCGGTCACCCCCAACTCTGATGTCTGCAGGACAGCAAGGAAGAGAGAACGTGTAATTATCAACCTCTGAAATGTGGTGATATGCACCTGCTGCACACATGTGACCAAACAGTTAAAACCATGCATGGAAGCACAAACATACACATGCACACACTCACCAGTAGTTTGTTCTTGTACTGGTACTTGGTTCTACCAGCTGAGTCTTTGATCTCCTTGCTGAAGACCAGGGAGAACTCGAACAGGAAGAGGTGTCGGTCCCTCCCCTTCCTGATCAGCGAGCGTGGATCCCAAACCTGGAAACTGTCCTGCAGGATCAGCTCGCCCTGCACCTCCAGGTTCTCCTCAAAGCCTGAGGACGAGGATCGAAGACTTATTATCAACCAAGCTGTTCAAAGTCTGAACGTACAGACAGTCTTGAGGTGGAATGTGAAATAAACTTATTTTTAATTAAAAAAATTATGGTATTTCTTGGATAATGGTCTAGGGTAAAGCAATTAATGGATTTAAAGATTTTAAATGATTCAATCTAAAAAACAGTCCTGGCAAACAAAAATGCATCAAACTGGAAAATGTTTAGAAATTACTTTCCAGACAGATAATATAAATGCTAATAAGAACATGAGTGATGTCAACAACAGTATCTTACCCTCCAACATGGCGAGATGCATGGCATCATTGGCTCTCTTAGGAACACTGAGCATCACCTCCAAACCATCTTTAATTTCTCCTTTACCCTCCTCACAACAGGACAGTAACTCCTGCGGATGGAGAGGATATTAGAAAATGTGGGTGTCTACGTAACAGTTTTCAAAAGTCAGTGTTTCTGCCCATCCAGACTTCAATGCAATCCAGGAATTTTCAAACTAATATGGGGTCAGCAGCATTTTAGTTAGTGATTTTAAGTAGTGTGGATGCTAGGTGGAAACATAGCAAAAGTCATGCTTTTTAAAACAAAAACATATTAGCCTTAGGTCTGAGGCCTTGAGACTTTTTTTCTGACACTTAATCCACATTTTGGTCATGGTACTGACTGGCATGGTTATGCACTATTTCTACTGTCATTTTGATTTCTGTTTTAGTTTGTATGTGTTACAAAGAAAAACAAATCATATATAAAGTATACATTAAAATTCTGTGATGACAGGGCATAACCTTGCAGGAAAATGTAACTTAATAAGTAACACCATGTGTTGGATCTCCACATTTAGACTGTGTATTCCACGAGCCTTGGCTGCTTCCTGACTCTCAGTTTTGATATGGTAATTTACCCCATATTTTCAGTTTTTCTGTATACCAACTTTTGTGTAAGAATTAAAAGTGAAGTGTTTGCATGCATGTTGGTGTATCTACCTTAAGCAGTAGTTGGTACTTAGTGATCCTCTGGACTGGTTTGATGAGGTAGGAGGAGATGGAGTTAGCCAGTCCACGTCTCTGCTGAATGTCCTGTTTAAACACAAAAATACAAAATTACAACAAATACCCAAATAACATTAAAAAAGTCAATCCTCAAAGTAAACTTCCACCTGATACTCACCATAATCTAAAATTTTCAATAACCAAACTACGCCATCTGCTGACAGATCATGTGAACAACTCAATCATCACCATATCCAGCTGCAGAGGGGAAATTAAAAACATGCAGCTGCACACAGCCAGTTTTCCCTTCAAAATCTAAGTAATGTACTTGATAGAGTACCTCAGGGAGTGCTTCATTTAAAGGATAGATTAGAGTCCTGTTTATCTTGTTCAAGCTCCACAGTAAGCATCCATCACAACACATTCCCTGATTCAAGCCTTTGGTGGTTAACAGCTGGGTTTTGTACTGAAGCAACACTTTGATCATAATAAACTGCTCTTTTGGCAGCTGTTTATTTCCCCAAAACCTGTCCAAGAGGAAGCATTATGTTGATATGAGAATTATTGTTTAGACACACAGAACATAAGACATTCTTCTTTTATAATAAGCAGGGTTTTTTTTCTAATGATAAGATTAAAGTTAATAAAGGTTTTTTTTTTTTTTTTTTTTTTTGAGGACACAACTGTTTTTTTTGTATTACAAGTAATACACTTGATATGACTGAAACTGTTTTAAACCAGCATTACATGGATACTCCTTTTTTTTCTTTGAAGCTTTTTTATTTATTTTAGTTTCATGTATGTGATGACATTGACATGTGAATGAATCTCTGGCAGAATAATGCTGCGTTTACTTACGTCAAAGAAGGTGCCAGCGTGCTCCAGTATGAGCTGACTGGAGTCTGGTTTGTTCTTACAGTAATCTACATAAATGTGGAACTTATCAGCCTGGAAGACAGGAGAAGATGGGAGAGGGTCATTTCATGATGCTCTTTTCAAGCTCACACCCTTATCAACAGAGGACTGACGTCACTGTCATTTTGTTCTGACACCATCTGCTGTGAAGCGCTGACTCAGACTCACCCAGGTGACGAAGCAGTGACCAACATCCTCTGGTAGCTGCTCATAGTTCACCAGTTCCTTCAGGAAAATACTGAAAACACACACAGGCACACACAGCAAAGGATCACAATGTGTGCTTGATATTCTCCTATATGGATCAGCCATTTTTTATCTTTAATAAAACAGAAAACCTGATAAATTACAATCAATGTTTTTAGGATGTCTGATTATAACATGAAAATGAACATCCTGAAACCCCTAAAAAGTTCATTCTGATATCCTGTAGGTGAAGCGCTCCTTTAAGATCTAAAAGGAATCGATGAGTATAAGAAAAAGTTTCCGGAATTAACCGAGGTACCACAGGAATATCAGAAACAAAGGGAATCCCAAAAAGAGTACATGAACTGTCTATAAAGGCAAATCTCAAAGACACATCTCCACTACAGCTACTGAAACGGGGTGTGTATGAACCCAGATGCAGTACGCCAAAACTCAAGTTGAGTTGGTAATAACTTTTATTTATACCAACATAAATGAAAATCAGCTCACAGATATTCAGTTCGTTCTTCAGGTGTTTAACCCAATGTGCAATATTCTTCCAACTCTTGAATGTAGGCTATATTTAACATGTGACACATACTGTATATATTGTTTATATTCTTATATTGTTAGTCTTACTAATGTATATCTATGTTGTTCATGGTAGCATTGCGCACATATTTTTATTTTTACACTTACATACTGGTTTTATATATTGCATTGTAGCATAAGGCACAGTTTTATATTTACGCACTTTACACACTCAGCACATTATCAGTATTTCTTTACATTGATATTTTTCCAAACTTACATACTCAGCATATTATGCATATATTTGTTTTTTAAAATTATTTAAATATTTAGATACTAGTGCTAATATTACTGTATTTCTATTTTATATTTTCATTTTACATTTCTATTTCTGTATATTTGTGCTGATACATATTTAATTTCATTTCTTCTTAAGCCACATTTAAGAAAACAGACAAATAAATCTTCCTTGTACCTTCTACTTGTGATAATTCTCTACACTGGCATCAGAGCGACTGTGATGAGCCACAGATTCCCCCCAGGGATCAGTAAAGTGTTTCTGATTCTGATTTCTTTTTTTTTTAAGTGGCCAGAGTTTTCACAGCAAATCTCTAACAGTTAAAGCTGGGGTAAGGAATTTAATTTTGTAGCAAAAATCCCATAAACTTTGAGCGCATATTTATTTCAGTAGTCTGAGAGAAAATGAGACCTGACTGCACCTCTAAGAAAAAAAAAATCTAGCCCTTGATGGGAGATTTTGACCAATCATAGGTCATTTTAAAAAAAGGATTCCCTGTTGGCTGTTCTATAAAAAAAAAAAAAAAAAAAAAAAGCCTGATTCGCTAGCAGAGAGTTCTGCAGGGAAAGCTGCAATTTCAGCAATGGCTGTATTGTCAAGTTCTGCTGTTGTTTCTTTTTTTGCCTTTTCCAGACTTCTTCCTTCCCCTGAGCATTCCCACTACTCACTACTGGGCTCAGTTTTTAACAAAACTCTGTGTCTCTCACTTGTTGTGGAAGTCGCAGATATCCTGCATGTTGCCGAAGATGATATGCTCCTTGTTGGCGATGCCAGGTGGAATCCTCCACACCGTTGGTCATCTCCCACAGGTAGGTCTGACAGATAGACAGACAGGTGATGCACACAGCAAAATATGTGTTGTGTCAAAACAAAATCGGACAAGCAGAACAGTTTTTCATACCTCAAGACACTCATGGAGGTCTCTGACGTAGGTCTTCTCTGTCTGCAGCAGCTCTGCCATGAACTCCCCCTCTCTAACCCCCCATCCCCTCATCTTTACATACTAGTACTCTACCCCGACGGACACTTATGAGCTAGCATAGTCACTTCTACATTCTCATTCATCTTATAAAGTGGATCTCTTCTCTACATTTATCTCCTCACTTAGTAGACTGCTGATCAGATTCTCTCTATCTTAGGCGGCCACATAAACTATTTGATGCTCACAGATCCGCCACAAACATACACATAACATTTCAACACATCTCCTCTCTCTCGAGAGCAAGCGCGTAAAAACTTCACAAATACACTCTCCTACCTCTGCTAGCAACTAGAAGCGTCACACGGTGTTTACTACGCACTGATCTCAATAGTATATAACACAACGCTTACACACGCCACCTTAATGAATCGTACATCATGATACACACAACTGACATCTATTTACCCCTGCTTATACTCTGCTACTATCATTTGAAGACACCACAACAAACATGAGCGAGAGATACACTACAATCATTCATAGCACGACCCTTATCATCGCCGTGATTCCTTTCACTTCTCCATCTATATCACACATCCTTCCCTCTCTTATGTACTCTAGACAACCATTGCGACAAAACATCTCCTTCTTTTCATCATTCGACACCTCATGAGTCTGAGGGTCCACAAAACACATTGTATGAGACTCTCGGGAGAGGTAGGATAGAGACTCTGCGTAGCCTCTCGGGCTAGAGGACATATTAAGATGTAATTCGAGAAGTCTGTCAAAGCATAACATGTAACTGATCAACACCGACTCTAAATAAGACAAGATGCACCTCCATACTACAAGAGTCTACTCTTTGGCTACCATTGAGAAAATAAACACTGTGTATTCATGACCCCAACAAGATACATAATATAAAAGGCGGTGCCAACCATAGCGCTCGGGGCGTACTAGACACTATAACTGTCATGGAATGGGTGTGTGCGTATTGTGTTCTATTTTGAGATGGTATCGTGGTTAACTCGTACAGATACATACTATGAGCATAAGTCACACACTAGTGATGGTATCGACATACATTCTACTGATACGAATTTACTCACACCAACAGGAGCTAGTGATATGTAGAGAAAACAAATGGATTAAATTGAAGTTTGAGAGGAGTGAGTAGTTCTGTGATATATACATATATCGAATAGGAGGTGTGTTGCATCTCACGTGTGAGTAAGTAGACACATACTGGTCAGTACACAAGAGATAGCTGTTATAGTATGTCGTAGAGTGACACTAGCTGATTGGACTCGACATCATTGCTCGTGGGAGATGGAGGAGAGGTAGTTAAACACGACTGTTATAGGTGATATACAGATGCAATTCTCAGAGGTCAGAGACAGAGGCAGTGTGGAGGTGTGTGGGGTCAATAGGATGATTTTTGTGCACTCTCATAGCATACTTTGCCCTGAATACTCTCTTGTTATCATTGGTGTTGTCATATGTGTGCATCTGTGTGTACATATGAACACCAGTCAATGGATTTTTATGATCTGTGTTAGTAGTGATGTTTTTTGTATAGATTCTATATCTCTCTCTCTCTCCTTGAGACGTAGGTTAGAGACAGTTGTTGACACAAACTGGTACACTATAGTGGTAGTTATGCTTTGCACAGCACTATCTACAACGTTGTAAGATAGACACTGACAAGACTTTGGGTAGTCACAGTCATGAGTGCGAGGCATGGTTCATTTCATACTCTTAGTCAATGTTTTTGAGATTGTAAGCCTGGTGGTACTCGGAGGAGGAGATAGATTAATTTCTCAATTTTGGTGAGTCTTCTATTATAGAAGGATACTGATTCTGGTGATCGAGGGCGATATATATAGGGAACTTTGCTTCTGTATATAGCACAGTTCTGCACTTCGTCTATGTTCTCTACTGTCTAA